>NC_030852.1:22066336-22098630 GCF_000208745.1 Theobroma cacao
TATATATATATCAATATAATGTAGTAGTGCATGAATCCATAACAGCCACATGTCACAACATAGAGACAATTTATCAAGGGCTTGTTCCCAAGGAACACGTTTTTAAGAAAAGTTGGATAAAATCAATTAATGTTTTGTGCAAATAGTTTCTCATTCTCAAAACAATTTTGAAATGCAAGTTTACTCACCGGTCTTGTTGATTCTTTTGCTTGACTCTAACCTTAACTAATGCTCCAAATGGACATGTGAGGCCTTGTTGGAACCTACACACACACAACATCACAACCAACCCAAATTGGCATTAATATAATTCCAAAAGCTCTTTCTTAATCAAGTTCTACTAGTTATTCCTAACCAGCTTCTATTGCCATTAAGTGGCTAGTTACTCACACTACTCTAGTCACCCTAAGAGTGAATAAACAACCTCAATGATAAAATACTCACAAACCCCATTGTTAGCCATTATCAACAACTAAAGAAATTTAACTTTAACTTATACTCACCTTGATGGTCTTTGTAGTTGAATTCTCTTTCAAAATTCTTTACGCTAACAAGGAAAATCACTCACTCACTCTCTCTCTCTATATGTCCAGCTAGTGAGAAGAAGATGGAAGTAAGACTTTTTAAGGGTTTTAAGGTGAGAGAGTGAAAGAGCACAAAGGTTTTATGAAAAAGTGCACAAAAGCATGAAAATTGGAGCTAGAGAGAGAAAGTTATGGAAGTTGCAAAACAAGCTTCCATGGAGGATAAAAGGAACGTGAAAAGGAAGGAAGAAGAAGAAGGAGAAGTTGTTGGAGCTCAAATATTTATGCTTCAAGTTAATCCAAATTTCCACCAAAATTACCAAAATGCCCTTAACATGGTGATTTTGTCTTCCTCCCATCCTTTGTGCAACTTTTTTGCTCTTTTGACACCGAAACAAAGTCCATAATAGTCTAAAGGTACTTGAGTTCACAAAACTTAAAAATTTAGACCCGAGATGAAAAATAACCATTTTACCCCTACCGTGGAAATTATCATTAGTTTTATCTTTTTCATTTATTTACCATCATAAACATCATTTGTTCATTCCTTAGGCCTATTTAGATCTTAATAGCATAAAAAAAAAACCCACTCGTAGGAGCTCACCAAAAGAAATTACAAAATTACTCATAGTCCGCATTATCGCATCTACTTCTAGTTATGTGTCTATGGAGATCGAGATTTCACAGGTTCACTTCTGAATTACCCTTTTAACTTAGTAATCAACCTCAATTGGTATCCATAAATTTTATTACCCACCATATCAAAATGCGGGGTACTACAACAATATTTTGGTGATGTTATTTGACACATCACTTTGCCATGGTGGTGGATGCATCATTTGCCATGTAACCACCCGCCACATCACCTTAATACATCAACAAACACATCATCTGCCACATTAGTTGCCATGACTCCCTACCATGTCAGCATTTCACAAGTTCACTATTTGTACAAATTTTTAATCTCTTGATTCTAGTTTTTGGCTTATGTTTTTGTTAATTTTGATTTTAAGATGAAGAAATATGAAGTTTTTAGGCCAATTGCAATCATTTTCATAGAAATAATCAAAAAATGAGAAGTTTTTTATTGGACATAAACTTTGGCATATTCTCATTGGGGACATTATTCAACCTACACGTGGAGCTGATAAGCTTGTTATCAAGTTTGTAGAATGCCTTGAAGATTGGGATAGAAAAAATTACCAAATCATTAACTAGTTTTATAACACTTATATTCCTAATACTCATGTTTAATTTGCTGATTTTGAGAGAATAAAAAAGTTTGGTATTTTCTTGTCACTACGATAAAATTTCTAGCTTGGTTATTATTATTAGTTTTAGCCTACTCTTCAAAATCTCAAAGTGGTATTAGTTTACTCAAGCTAAAATCATTCAGGATCATCTTCATCTTACTTAGATTTTCATGACTCTTCATCTAGAATATAAAGTTGTGAGGGCTTCCATTACAAAATATATGACCTTTATCGATGGAATTTTCTGTCGGTAATGGCTAAAAATTTGTTGGTAATTTAAATTAAGTCATTAATACATTGAAGTCCACTTTTAGCACTATGTACAGCTATTTGGGAAATTATTTTTGAGGATACGCATCTAGGTTTGGATAATCTCCATAGACTGATGTTGCCCTTGGTATTACCCATTTCAAGCCATCAAACTGGAAGTTTGGAGCTACATTTTATAAAATTATCCTAAAAAGATCACAAGTTTTCTTATTACCCCATGATTTAATGGAATGATTGTTAACGATTGGGCATATTATTAAAGACTACCATGTTTGTCCATAAAATCCTAAAGGTGGAACCTCTAAACCTAAGAGAGATTTCTTAGCATTTGGATCTTCATCCATTGTTGCTATTACATTTAAGGGAAATACTACTTTCACTATAAATGATAATAAAATTATGCTAAAACAGGTTACCTCCTTCATTTCTTCTTTTCACACTACCCTTTTTGTTACTTCAAGTACTTTATATTGACTTTGTTTATTGTAATCATATGACTCTTAATCTGCTTATTTTATCTTTTAAAATATCCATTTCATCTTTTCCTCCTATCCATACTACCAATAATACAAAAATGAATATCATTCACATTAGACATGCTTTTGACTCGCATCTTAGTCTTCTTGATACCTATTATGACCCTACTTTAGCATTGAATCCTATTCCTATGGATCAATTATGTGATTTAGGCTTTATTGTTATATTTTATTCTTTTGGTATAGGATCCATAGGCGGGGAAAACTCTTAGGACAGGTCGCAAGGTGGGAAGATTATTTAAGCTTGTTTCCCTCATCTCCTTTTAAAACATGTGTAAATTACCACTACATCTAATTCATCTTTGTATTAGTGGCAACTTTGTCTAGGTCATGCTTTAATTAGTAAACTTAATCCTTGTGAAACTTGTAGGTAGTTAAGATCTATAAAATTTAAATGTTTTCATTGTTTGAACTATCAACTTAAAAAACAATTGGCTTTGATATTTAATAATAGTACTTTTATTTTTTATTCTCTTTTTGGATTGTTCCCTTTGAAGTTTGGGACCTTTATCATATTTCATCTACGAATAGTTATAAATATTTGGGTAAAATAACTTCACCCCATAACTTTTAATCATAATTCCAGATGAGTTTATTAATTTTTGAAATGGACACTTCACCTCAAAAGTGTAAACATCGTTAACATAAATAATGAAATGACTAAAATGCTCTTTGTTCTTTCTCCCATTTTTTTCTCTCAAACAATATGGTCAGCCAATGACGCTCCCATTTTTCGACTGACCACCCCACTATAGGTGCTCCCTAGGGATCTGGGTGCTCCCCAAAGAATAGAGCACTGATTAGTGCTCACCTCCCTTGGAAGCCACTAGATTGGTGCTCCCCTCATCGGGGAGCATAGATTTTTTGTTTTGCAAAAAGAAAATTTGTATAATAGTAATTTTTAAAATTAATAAAGAGTAAAGTTATCTTTTCAATATTGCTATGTCATCAAACAAACTAAAATACTAATGGTTGATTAACGGTTAGATTTATGTCTAGCAAAAGATATTTTTTTGGAGTGGAGTGTCCATTTTGAAAACTAATGGATCTGTCTAGAATTATGACTAAAATATAAGGGGGTGAAAGTATTTTACCCTAAATATTTTGTTAACTTTATTGATGATTATTTTCACTTTAATTGGATTTATTTTTTAATGCAAAGATCTAAATTACCTCAAATTTATATCATGTTACCATGATTGAAACTCAGTTCTCTCATACCAATAAATTCTTTAAATTGATAATGCATTGGAATAGCAAGATTCTTTACTTGTTTAGTTCTTGGTTAGAGAGCACTATGATTCTACATTCTTGATTTCATATATCTTACAAAATTGGTAGAGCTAAATGTAAACACTGTTACATTCTTAATACGATTTGAGCTCTTGTCTTTTCTACCTCATATCTTGAAAATTTTTAAGGTGAAGTTGTTTTAACTATCGTGTATGCAATAAATCGTATTACAACCACATAAACATACCAAATCAGAACCACATACCCAAATTTGTTGTTTCGTTGGTTATGGGATTGAACAAAGGAGTTGTCATTGTTGGGATTCAATTTCAAGTAGGTTACTTATCTAGGTATGCCACATTTTGGGAGGAGATATTGCTTTCCTCTTTATCGAAATTTCATTCCTCTTTTTCTAGTACTTCTCAGTTCTTTACTGACACATCTAGTAAGTTATTTTCCTAATTTTGCTAATAATACTTCTGATGAACTTACTCATATTCCCACCCTTGCTCTTACTGTCACGACCCGAAACTCCCATCGAGCCTGTGACAACCGCCGTGACGTCCCGATAGGCGCTCATTACCTCGAATGCCGATCGAAACCTCGCAAGGCTTAGCATCAGCTTCTGCATCTCCCTAGTGAGTGACAGTTATTAAATCTCACATTTTAAAAAAAATCATAAGTCATTTCCAAATCAAAACAATAAAATATTACTTTTTGGCTCACAGGGGCATTTTCATCATTTTTCTTCGAAAATACCGAAACTCGCCAAAAACATGGTGTAAAAGCAAAATATATTCATACATATTTTAAATTAAATAATTTAAGAATAAAATTACTTTTACAGTGACACGTGGGCCCCCAACTGACTAAGAAAATGTAGGGTTATGAACCCTTACTTTCTAAGATGCAACTCCGAGATTAATTCTCGTCTTAATCAACTATCAACAAATTGTCCTGAGCTTGAAAAATGTATAGAAAGAAGGGGTGAGATTATAAAATCCCAGTGAGTAGACAGACATCATCAAAATAATCTAAAGTCGAGTAATAGGAGACAATTAAAATAATTCATCCCAACCCATATAAATAATTGGATTTTATCCAATTACTCAACATGGCTTATGCACTTTTCAAAAACTTGGCCCTTGCCAAAAATCCATTCTTGGGGATACCCCGCGAAGGCATCTTACCGAGACCGCCAAGGCTGTTTATTGTCACACACACAAACACATTTCACCTTTGACAACACAGTCGTTCCTCGGCGTTGGCTGAGTCCCAGTTTCACGTGGTGGCCAGCATGAAGTGTACTCAAATCCTACCTCGGGAGTTATCTTACGCGCCTCTCCAATCGAGGTAATCTCAATAATTAGGAATCGTGCCCTTCTAATTAGGTTGACCCACGGAACCCCCGTCACTACAATGCCCACTTTATAATCTACCAACCAATAAAATCACAATAGTATGACATGGCTCACTTAACACATTCAAGGCAAAGCAAAGCAGTTCACATATTCTTTAAATCATAAAAATAAGCAGTCATAACTACATTTATCATAAGCCATTTAATGAAAATCATGGATAAACAACACAATCATAGTATAGGTCTCCAATTACTCTATTTTTGAAATCATTATTAAATTTTCAAAAATTTTATAAAATTATTTTATAAAATCTCATTTTCCCATAAAACACAATAATTTTTCAATTAAACCATTTTTCCATAAAATCACACAATTAAATAAATCTACTCTAGATAATTAAGACGATAGTAAGTTTACTCACTGTTCTAGGAGTCGATATACTTCTATTTTCAGTCCGCGGGTACAGTCCTTTACCCGTATCTAATGGCTCACCACCTAGCCATAATCCATGGCACATATTTCAATTAAATTGTGTCTAACAGTCATAAGCTATTTCAGGCTCGATATATATGCATGATATGAAATGAAAAATGCACAGGTAGCCATCTAGACCCGGTATTGACCTAAGTCGATTTTTCATCCAATAAATTGGCCAATGCGTCCAATTTCACTCCAACTTTCTCCATTTCTTTTCCAATCCCTCAATTCACCAAGCACAACTAATTAACACACAATTAGGCAAATTTATCTTCACTTTTCTTCTTGGAACTTTCGGCCATTGAAGGTTCATGGGGAAAATGGATTCTTTTCTTGTTGTTTTGTTTCTAAACATGTTTAACTAACTCTAAACACCAACATAACTCAAAATCAAACAATTCCAACATCTTTCTCTCTCCATACCCATTTTGACCAGCCATAATTTCATCATGAAAACATGTAATTTAACCATGGAAATTAAGAAAAAATGCATGGGTAAGGTAAATCACTAGCAAAATCAAAGAAATTTTACCTTTGCTTGATCAAATCCTTGAATTCCAACACTTTCTCTTTGATTTTTCCCACCTAGGGTTTGTGCTTCCTTGGTTTCTCTTCTCTTCTAGTTTCGCTGATCACTATGGGAGAAATGGGTTGATTTTTTTGCCTTTTTATAAAGAAATAATAAAATAATAAAAACATGACACATGGCATATTTTTATTGGCTCAAATTTTAAATATTTGACTTTTAATTCTTTAATTCTCCAGCACACATTTCTCATGTTTATCCATTTCCATGATGAATAAAATCCTTTGGTCTTGACACGTGTCGGGGGTGAAAATTTACCGATTTGCCCCCGGGGTGGCAAAATTACCATTTCACCCTTATACTCCAAATTATCCCGAAATTAAAATTTTTCACTTCTAAACTTCAAATCATACTCCAATAAGTCAAATGGACCAAAAAAAATATTTTCTAAAAATTTTCATTTTGTCCCCAAGTGGCAAATGACCATTTTACCCCTAGATAGTGAAAATTCCGGTTTAACTCCAAATTGATCCTCGAACTCCGAATTACCATTTTGAGTCATCCATGAACTGTGAAACTCTTAATTTCACCTTAAAATTCCTATTTGAACTAGTTCGAGGCTTAATCGACTCAATGGTACCATTAGGGGCAATATCATCTTTTAACGATTCTTCGAACTTTCTAAATCTGCAAACATTCTATTGAGCATGTAAATGACGTCGTAATTATTTTATAGAACATGGTTTGACACTTACCGTTGTACAATTGACTTGGTTGTTGATACTGTACATGTTTGTTTTTATCCTTTATCATTTTACTTGGGTATGAGAAACTCCTAATCATCTCCTTAATTATAATTGTTTTCTTGTTATTGTAACCTTCCATGAGCCTCAATCTTATCATGAGGCTAATACTAACCCTTATTGCTGACAAGTTGTGGATAACGAGCTTCAAACGCTAGAGAAAATTCATACTTGAGATTTAGTCGACATCCCTTCTAGAAAGACTCTTATTAATTGCAAATGGGTTTATAAAATAAAAACTCACTCACTTGGATTTGTAGAATGTTATAACACTCACTTAGTGACCAAAAATTATATTCAAAAATGTGGTATAGATTATGAAGAAACTTTTGCTCTTGTGGCTCGTATAACTCCTATCCGCAGTCTTTTAGTCATTATTGTTGTTAAACATTGGACACTTATTCAAGTGGATGTCAAATATGCATTTCTCAATGGCGATTTATAGGAATAAGTGTACATGCCACCTCCATTTAAGTACTCTCATCCTCCGCATAAGGTCTACAAACTTCAACAAGCCTTATATAGTTTGAAACAAGCACCAAGAGCTTGGTTTGCGAAATCTAATTCAACTATTTCTCAGTTTGGTTTTACTCTAGTCATCATGATTCTACATTATTTATTCAATGTAATGATCATGACATTCTTCTTCTTCTTCTATATATAAATGATATGATCGTAATTGATGACAAGGTTGAGCAATATGAATCCGACCCAGACAAATTGACTGAATCGAATTGAGTTCGGTCAATGGCCAGTTTGGCTATTAAAGGTGGATAAGTTTGGTTTGTTCGATCCATATTCAGTGTCTGAATCCAATCGAACTGATTGAAGAATCAAACTTAAATAATATATTTTTAAATTATTATATATACATATATAATTTTAATAGTAATGATTTAACTCTCCTAATCAATCATATATATTACTCCTTAAGAACGTTTATTGAATGTTTGCTTAAATTTATTTTCTTTAAGTTGGTTTGTATCATATATTTTGTTTAGATGTTAGATGTTAGATGGTTTATATGTGTATATATATATATATATATATTGTGTTAGATATTATTTATATTGTGTTAAATATTATTTATATGTTAGAAGTTATTTATAGATGTTTCAAGTTTATAAATTATAAAATGATATTAATATTTTAATTTTGAGGGGAAATCGACCAAACTGGTGAAACTTGTTCGATTTTCAATTTGTTCAGATATCCCCTAAATTTCGATCGGATGTGTATGCGGAGAAACTTATCAGTCTATAGTTCCATGTTTCGTTGTTTCGCCGGTGTTTGTATGGTTAACACCGTTAAATTTGACATGAAAAAAAGGCTGGCATGGCAGAGTAATATTATTGGGTGATGTGGTAACAAGAGTCTATTCAAGAACTTCTCCAGCTGATCAACTGCCTACCATACCAACCAGTGTGGTTTGGTGCGCATTTGAAGGGTTTAAGGCACCTTCATCACTAATGTCATCAAACAATTTAAAGGACATGACAACACACGTTTGTTTTCTAAGTGTTGTGTGATTTTCAACCTCTAAATTTTTCAAGCTCATACATGCTAGCACACTGTTGCAATCGTCACGAATAAAAAGCAAAAGGCTGCTAGAGCTTACAGATTGGTAGAAAAAAAAATTCTGTGACCTTTGGAAACCCTTACTAAATAAATTCTGTGGCATCATTGTTAGGTACTGGATTCCAAACTCAATGGTGCTAAGGCCTACCAGGTCATTTATAAAACATCAACTGCATTATTTCTTTAATCTCACTATCTCTTTCATGTGGTAATTACCTTCTCCAACCCATGGTTTTTTCCCTACTAACAATCATCAATTACTTAAAATGTGAGAACAATGATGGATTTAAAGTCTAGATTAGTGGTATGATTTGAGCAAATTGGCGTTGTGGATCAGTTTGTTGAAACTAATGGTCAAATAATTCAAAGGTGGAATTCTTGCTAATGCTTGCTTACAAGCGCATAGAGACAAAGGCGTAGGAACAAGATGTTTAGTTCAAGCTAGTTTTTAAACACAGGTTCATGTGCCTGCCAATTCTTAATCCCTTAATTCAACATGTTTTGGCAAATAAGTTTGATAAGGAAGGGAATCATCTCCGGGAAGGTCTCAAATGTTATTTCACTAACAAATCTGACCATTAATATAATAGTTAATTAAAGTCAATTATGGTTTGGTCAAGTAACTTTAGATTAACAGGGGAGTATAACTTATTACTTTAATATCATAATTATAATAATAATAAAAATTATAAATTTGTGAATCATGATTTAATTAATTAATTCCTAATTAATTAACATGTAAAGTATAAACATATAAAACATATAATTTTCATGAAAAATAATAAATTAAGAGTAAAATACACTAACACTCTAAAGTTTTAACCATAATTCTATACGGGTCCATTAATTTTCAAAATGAACACTCATTCCCAAAGAATATCTTCTGCTGGACACATAAATCCGACCATTAGTCAACTTTTAATTAATATTCTTGTTTGTTTGATAACATGACAATATTGAAAGGACAATTGTACTTTTAATTAATTTTCAAAATTACCAAATTATAATTTTTCAAAAAAAAACTCTATTCTACTTTTCGTTGGCTAGCCATCCCGCGACTGACCACCTCGCGGTAGGATTGGTTAGGGAGTGCCAGATCCGGCTAGGGAGAGTGCATCTCGGCGCTTTTCTAAGGAGCACAATCTAGTGGTCCCCAGATTGAGGGAGCACTAGGGAGCTTAGTGGTGCTCCCCCAATCTAGAGAGCACAATCTAGTGCTCCCTTGGGGAGATCCGGCCAAATTTGACATTTCATGATTAGATTCGGTTGTGGAGTGACCGGCAAGTGTATGGAATGTTGCCAGTTGGCTAGAGAGAAAAGAAAAAAGTGGAAAAAGGATAAGGGCATTTTAAACATTTCACGTGTAGGCATTAACGCTGTTTACATGTTTGGGGTAAAGTGTTCATTTTGAAAACTAATAGACTTGTGTGGAATTATGGTTAAAACTTGGGAGTGTTAGTGTATTTTATCCAAAATAAAATTAGTTTTTGTCAATTAAGATTTTCTTTATAGAAAATAATATACTATAATTAATTAAATTCAATAAATAAAATTGAAATCCTAAAAGTAAAAAAAAAAAGAAAAATTATAATATTTTAAATTAATTTTCTCAAGTTGATTTCCAAACATTTTAAGAAAATTTCACATGACCAATAAAACTCTAAATTTAAGCTAGCAATAAGTCCATTTAAATTATATTACTCATATGATTTTTACATAATAGTCACCAAAAAAACTATTAAAAAAAAGAGCTATATATTTTCGAAGTGAATTACTTATTAGACAACTGTAAAGAAGATATGTCAAGGCAAATTTAGTTTTAAACCTCTATTTAGGCTTCAAAATTTATAGTAGATGTATTTTTAATATTTGAATATTTATTTTAATTAGAATGAATTAATTTCTTTAGTATAAGTCATATTAAAAAAAAACAATGCATCATCTAACTCATATTATTATAAAAGTATAAGTCATATAATTTATATATTATGAAGTATTTATCATAGATTTTGATTTAAAGGTATTACCGATATTAATTAGAGGTTGAGATCCTCTTCATTACCTTTTGTCTTATTTTGGAATACACTTTCATCGGAAAAACTTACACAAAAAAGGTATCTTGGATTCTTAACTTTAATTATACATAATAATATAAATATTTGATTGTTTTAATAAATTCTTTGATGTGTAGGCAAATATACATACAAAAAGGTTTTATATTCATATTTTGGTTATTTTTTTTTTCTTATAGAATCTAGGTCAAATTATGCAAATAATTCATGTACTCTATCAAAGTGGTGAATTTAATCTCTATATAATAATTTGTAAAAACTGAGTCTATAATTTTCAAATTTGACAATATCAATTTAATAATTAACGGGTGTTCAAAAATTTGTAGTTATTTATGTGGACATGGTATTTGAATTGTACTAAGATGACATATTCTTTTTTTTTTTTTGTGAAGGTTAATTTCATTTAATCATGAAATACCAGAATATTACAATACGAGAAAAGCAATTTAAACTAACCGAGACCTCTCACATTGTAAAGAACCTAAGGCATGAAAATGAGCCTTGTTAAAAACCTTCCCATGGTAAAATCCAGTGAGACAAAACGCTTAGAAGGAAAAAAGAGTACTCATTAAACATGCCAATCTAATTTCAATAATCATTTTCATAATCTATCAACATCACTTTTAGTTGCAGCATGAATTGACAAAGAGTAGATATTTCCATCCATACGATTTGATCCACACCCAGCTCTTTAAATGTCTTTGCAATCTCGTGAGCTACCAAATTGGCCGTCCTCCTACAAGGATTAATCGTTGAACAATTTATTTGACTTAATACCAAGCAGCAGTCTTCTATAATATGCCCCATATCACCGTTAAGCTACTTACTCTTAATCCAATTGACGACTTTCACACAATCAAGCTCAATCTCCAACAGTTATATATGTTCACGCTGGCATATCACAAGTGACCAAAACAAAGCTTTAAGCTCGGCTATCGTTCATGGACCCTCTTGTAAGTAATAATTCCCCATTATAATCTCTCACAATCAACCCTGCCCCTATTTGTTTTACTCCATTTTCAACAAAAGTGGAGGCATCACAATTCATTTTAATTTGGAGTAGAGGCCGCTATTGAATATCGTTAGATTCATTAGGTGGTGAAACCGAATTTGATACAGCAACAGCAGACTGATACTTCAGACACATGTCATAGCCCAATTCCACACATTCATTCAGCTCCTTCCTCTCACGCTTAAACACTACTGCATTTCTTCTTTTCCAAAGAGCCCACAAAACACAAATAATCTTCTCTATAGTAGCCTTGTCGAGTCGTTGTAACAACATGTTTAACCATTCCCCTGTCGAAAAGAATTGTTACGGAATGTTTCTAAAACCCCATTGGGAATGCAACCAAGCAGCTCTAGCAAACAAACATTCGCAAAAAATATGGAAATCAGTTTCTAAATCCGCTCCACAAAATGGACAATTAGGCTTCCATATATATTAATTCTTCTCCGGATCAAAGCCTCTCTGGTAGGAAGACAGCCAGTCAACACCTTCCATATAAATAAAATTATTTTTCTTGGTAAATTGACTGACAATAATTTTCTCCACATCAAAACATCATTATCAGATGAACTTGATACATGAGTATCTCCCATCTCAAAATAAAGTAACCGATAACCCACATGTACCTTATATTCACCATCATTACTATTATTCTACACCAATCGATCCATTGGTCTTCTTATACTTAAAGGCAGTGATAAAATGAGATCACTTTCATACGGAGGAAAGCACTCTCTTATTTTCACCTCATCCCATAATATTTGCTCATCCAAAATAAAATCACACACCTTTGTTGAGTCTGTCACCATATCACCACACATAACAACCAACCGAGGGGTCTCATAAGGTATCCAATTGTTCCTTTTAATCAAAATCGTCCTTTCATCACCAACTCTCTAATGGAATCCTTTGTAAATAAGCTCTTGACTTTCTTGTAGGCTTTTCCACAAATAACTCGAATTAGATCCTTGTAACACCCCCGATCTTGATGTTAACTATGTATGAAGTTAAGCTAATTTATAGGCCAATTTGAACTTTAATGTACATGTTATTGAACTTAAGGATGTGCCTATGTGCATAGAGAAATGATTATGAATATATGGGTATGTGAAAGCCCAAGATGATATTGTGCATACGTTTGGCACCTAAATGATGTTGTGCATATGTGTTGGCACATGAATGAATGATATAGTGCATTTGTTTGGCACTTAGATGAATATGATACTTAAGTAAATTATGTTAAGTATGGTTGATATGTTATGTGACATAGAGCATGATTGAGAATTTGAAGTTATATGATAAGTGTATGCCTTAATGATGAGTAAAGTATGGTAGATTAAGATGATTATTAGAATGAGAATGCATTGAGAACTTAGAAAAATGAATTTCAAAGGTTAAACACATGAAGAATTGAACTTTAAGTATAAACTATTGATAGATGTTCATGTTATATAGATAGATGAAAGATAAAAGCAAAGAAATGCAAGAGTCGAAGAACATCTATCAATAGAGTCCTGGTAACTATTGATAGATGTTCACATGGGAGAAAAAGAAGGGCAACTGAAGGATATCTATTGATAGATAGCCACCCGGGAATGAATTGAAAGCAACAAGGACATGAATTGATAGATCAGCAAACACCATTGATAGACGAATGCCCGGGAGTGATGGTAACGAGAATGGGGCACAATCTATCGATAGATGCTCGAAAACTATCAATAAATTGCACTACGAGAATGAAATGAAAGTGCATAAAATGCCATATATCAATAGACTCAAAAAATCTATCGATCGATGAAGGGAAAAAACGTTAAGATCCGTGAAGGATCTATCGATAGATGCATGCCATTTATTGATAAATGCATGAAAAGTTGTAAAAATATATAAGCATTGGGTAGTCTGCCCATTTAGAAAAAAAAAAAAAAGAAATAGCACTCTTGCTACTCTTTGAAGCCACGCCCCATAAGTGGAAATTTGAAGCTTTGAGGAGGCATTTTGAGCCTACAAAATCAATCTAGAGGTAAGATTAAGACCTTTGACCAATTGATTTTTAATTTGAATAGTTATTAATTGAAAATCTTATGTTTCAGCTTCGGTGATTAAGGGTGTTTGAGTGTTGCTGGGAATTTGGGATTCAAGTGAGACAAATCAACAAATAAGGTAAGGATTAAACTCATTGTTGGAGAATTTAAGGGATTGGAGCATTGTATGTTGATTAGCTATATATTGAGCTATCTGAAAAGCTGAAAATGCTCTGAAAGCTAGAATTTAGTTTGAGAATAGAGAATTGTGGTACAAATATTGATGATCTTGCATTGTTAAATGTTAGATGATAATGACGAGTAAGAATTCTGCCATTTTTTGAACTATAAGTTGTTAAGTTGAGAATAAAGCCTTGGTGAGCTAAATTATATGAGTATTGGAAGAGGAACACCTATATTGTCAAGGTGAGTGGGGATTTTTATGAACTAGGAGCATGATGATTAGGTGTGTATGTATGCTCTCTATGATAGTATGTATGCCATGTGTGATGTATATGTTATGTATGTCTAGATATGTTGTGTCTAGACTAGCATATGTTATGAAAATCATGCCAAGTGCCTAGAAGGATTGTACCTAGGCTATTGTATAGTAATATGCTTATTATTATGTCCTTAAGGAAAGATTGAGTCTGATGACTCTATGTTCTAGGAATGAATCGCATGGTAGCACCATGAATGATGATTATGTTAATGACGATATGATGAGATTATGGTATGGATATGTGTGTCCAATTGTGTTATGATGATAATGTATGATCTGTCGATGGATGATTTTGGACAATGATGTCACTTAAGGTTGAGTGAGTCTTCCCTTATGACTATGACTTTAACTTGCAAGGATAGTGGTTTTGTCCTGCCAGTGATTCTAGCCTGCTGTGCATAGATGATATGTTTTGCTTGCAAGGATGGTGGTAAATAGGGATGGCGGTTTCGTCCCACTTATGATTCCTGCCTGTAGCACTCTAATGCCATCCGTTGAGAATACTCTAGATGATGACTATGTTTTTTGTCAGTTGCTTTGACACTGAGCGTGATATGAGGATGCTATGTTGTTCGTCGATTGGCCACCATACGTGACTAAGTTATGTCTAGGGAAGACCATTCTATGATATGTTGTTATGCCCATGTAGTGGCATGCCTTAAGATGTGAAAATGTGAAATTATGCTATCTTATGTGTTGGTCCTGATGGAGTGCTAGTCAGGGGGTGAATAACACTTTTAAAGAAATTTGATGGAAACTTTTAAGGTTGAAGAACTTTTGAAGGATTTTGAAAAAAAGAGTTTAAAACTTGTAAAGGCAAAAAATCACCAAGAAAAGAGAAGGTAAAGAGAAGTGGACAAAACACAAGTATTTATAATGGTTTGGTCCTCTTGATTTACATCCACTACCTTAACCTCTCAACCAAGGATTTTCAACCTAACTTCAATAAACCAATAGAATGGACAGCTTCCACGAAACTTTTACATGGTGAGCTTCTAACCTAACCTCAAAACCCTTACAAGATTCCTTAAGTTTTCTTAAGCTTAGTCTACCCCTTAGAGTGTCTCTCACATTTAAGTAAATAATAAATAGAGAAAAGATGAAGTACAATTGATCACTTAGTTGATCTAAGATGTACAAAGTTAAGCTCAAACACTTTTTCAAAGGATGGGAGTGAAATACAAGTGTAAAGAGAAGGTTTTTAGTATTCTAACCTCAAAATCACTTTGAATGGCTTTTCTCCTTGATTTTTTACTGTTGAAAAGGCTTTAAATACTTGAGAAACTGATTCTAACCTTTAGAGATAGTTTTTAACCATTACTAGTCATTATTTTGTCTGCTAGAGATTAAATTCAATTGTGCAAATGGAGTTCCACTAACTAGTTATCGACAAGCTCTAACCGATTACAACTTATCTGCCTTACACTGTCTGGCAACTTTGTTCACTGCATTAATTGGTTAAAGGAAACTCTTACCGATTAGAAACTTTTTGTTTTCATTTTTCTCTACATAACAGCCTTCCTTTAATTGGTTAGCTCTCCCCTGAACTGGTTGAGGCTTCACTTCTTTCAATCTTAATTGATTAAAATCAGCTTTAACCAATTAAAAATCCTTTGAATTTGAATTTTCCCATTTTGGCTCCCTTCAACAGTCAACCTTCTTTTAACTTTGGAATTTGGTGCTTGAAGGTACTAAAGTCTTGTGTTTTAACCGATTATCCTAATTGCTTAACCAATTCACATGCCTTTGTTTTTAACTTCCAGCAGTTTCATAATTAGTTAAGCCTTGTGCTAACTAATTAAAGGTTTACTGTCTCACTTTTGTATAGTGCCTAGCTTTGCCTTTACTGATCAAGGCTTCACGTTAATCAATTAATGATGTTTTGTTTTCACTAAGTCCTTTCTTTTTGGCTTATTTAACTGATTAACCCATCTTCTAAGTGCGTAAGCTTCTTGACTTATTTTCAATCAACTAATGACTTAAAGAATTTAAGCTTTCTCTTGCACACCAATGAATTGGAATGTTTTGTTATCATTAAAAGCACATGGAGTCAACATTCTCTCTTTTATTTTTGATGATGATGAAACACTCCAAGGTGAATAGTGTAATGTCTATATTCAGTATGAATGCTTTAAATCTTTATGCGTAATGAGGATTTCTCCCTCTTAGTTAATGCATCTAGTTTTCTTTAAAGATTTGTAATAAAATATTTATAATATCCACAGTAGCTAAAAAGGATATACAATATCTATAGTAGCTAAGCAAGATATATTGAATATCTATAATAACTAGCACATAATATTCAACAAAACCATAACTAAGTGTCACACACATAAATTAAACATAAAGACATATCAAACTCTATTTAACTTAATCTTCCTCCTCCTTCTTTTGTCATCATTAAAAACGATATTCAAAACTCCCCATTAATGAATGCATATGGATTTTCCTTCAATCTTTAAATTAGACTTTAATGAATGGGAATCATAAGCACTCATACAACTAAGTCATACAAGCTTATACGTATAGTTCAATAACTTTAAGAGTCAAGCTTGTAACTATGTAAGAATAAATGTATAAGAGTTAAAATCATTTTAAGAACTTATCAAGGATCACTCAAATAATGTTCAAGCAAATTTGATCATTTTGTCATAATCAAACTATAATAATTTTAAAGCTAACATTATGCTTATAAACTATAATAAAAGTGAAATGTTTAAGGTAAAAGCCGTAATTGTATGTTAAATGAAAGACGATGCAATGTAAGTTTTATGGAGTCTAAGGACATAGCGTTGATGTGAGCACTTATGAGGTAAGTATGCTAATCATGTATGTAGACAACCATATGGTGGGCCAGCCTATACAAATAGACGAAGCTAATAGATGGCCATGATGATGAGATTCGATAGGTACGATGAGGATAGACTACCATACCCCCCGTATGTTCAATGTATATATGTAAGCAGCGAAGTATGGCTACTATGATAATGGCAAATGTTTATGACAAGTGACTTTCGACCTGTCCCACTATGTATATGTATAACTTATCATAAGGTATGCATTTTAGACGATATGTGTAGTGAGTATCCCTACACTTTCCTTTCGATTTTATGCTCCCACTCACTGAGTATTAGTATGACTCACTCTATTGTGCAAATAAATAGACACCGAGGTTCGGGTGGCTTAGTGTCATTGGCTAGGCAAACATGCATTTTGGCATCTAGTAGGTTATTCTGCTGACGAGTTTACAAAGTTGATTCACAGTTAAGTTTTACGCTTTTGCGCTATGTTGACAAAGTATGTCATTAAGGAATTATATAGGCACTGTGCTGCCTTGTGTTTCATGTAATGAATGTTTAAATTACTTGATGAGCTAGCCAATGTATGGCTACGTGGATTTTATGTTTAAGTTCTATATGTGATCATAAGCCAAAGGGGCTAATGTTGAATGTCAAGTTAAGATAATTTTATGAAATGATGATGGCCATGAGTCCTTATGTGTATGAAATGTGTTAACCAGGATATATGCACGAAGGCTTCCTCAGGTCTGTCAGGCTTGCTTGCTAGGCTTGTGCATGCCAATCACGGCTCCCCAGTTTAGGTCATGACAACCCTAATGGAGTTTCCATGAAAGTTGATCTAGGAAAATAACGAGCTTTCAAAACTTTACAAGCAAAAGTAGGCTTCTCCATTTGCTAACGCCATCCCTACTTAGCTACCATGACTATATTAAATTTTCGAGTGTCCCTAAAACCCATCCCTTTAAAGTGCTTTGAAGTGCACATAACTCGCCAACTCTTCTAATGAATTTTCGAATTGCTATCATTCCCTCCCCATTAAAAGTTTGCAATAGCATAATCGATTTCTTTACATAATCCATCTGGTAGCTTAAAGCAACTCATAATATAAGTATGAATTGTATGCGCCACTGCCTTGATTAGTAACTCTTTACCAGCTATCGAAAGTAACTTGTTCTTTCAATTGGAGATTCGTTTCATAACTCTTTCCTTAACATAACTAAAAATTTATTTTTTTGAACCTCCACAAATCAAAGGCATTCCAAGATACTTTCCTCCCCAATGATCTCACTACACCCCCAAAATTTGACACATTGTATTTATATCAAAGGAACTCGTATCTATGCTAAATAGCACAATAGACTTCTTAAATTTTATTTTCTTCCTTGAAGCAACCTCATACCACAAAAATAAATTTTTAAGACTCATAACTAAATACTCTATTTGTTAGTTAAAATTATACTATGCAAGTATATGTATCCAATAAACAGTATATTAGCAAGCAAAGTATTGATCCCACAGAGAATTGATCTAAAATTTTACTAAGTACAAAAATTAGAACAAATTAATCTTATTCAAACACTCAAAATTAATTGATTAACTAAAACTAATTAACTAAAATTTAGACCAATAAGAAAAATGAAGATAATAATAACTTGAGTAAATATCAAATCAAACAAGCTTAGGATTACAATATCCCTCACACTTCATCTATATCTTACCTCTCTTCCTTAACTTATTTTAATGGGTTGAATTGCTAACCTAGAATTTTAAATTATTATAAGGGCTTCTCGTCTCATCTTATAAAAATATCTATTCTAACCAAAACACTT
Organism: Theobroma cacao; assembly: GCF_000208745.1. Taxonomy (NCBI): domain Eukaryota; kingdom Viridiplantae; phylum Streptophyta; class Magnoliopsida; order Malvales; family Malvaceae; genus Theobroma; species Theobroma cacao. Next base: position 22,085,132 of record NC_030852.1, read on the forward strand.
ATTTCACTTGTGAAGGCTGCGACTCTCACCTTTTCAAACCTAAAGCGTTACACTTCGGGTTTTAGCATCGCGATGCTAAGTGTTGAATGCCGCGGAGCTCAAATGTTCTGCCTGGTCCGTTTCATCCAATGTTACAGCTCTCCCTTTGAGGGCTGTGGTGCTGAAACATTCTGTTTTAGCTTGTTTTTTCAGCCTCATTTCAGGGCCATGGCTCTCAATTTGAGGGTAGCGGCTTTAACTACTTTTTTAATTTTTTTTATTTTTTAATTTTTTTTACAATTACCTACAAAAGGAAATATAAAAAAATTAAATCACAAGAAATAAATTGTAACTAAAAAATTACATAAAATAAAGGCCAAAATAAGTAAAATTTAGGAGCTTGGGTTGCCTCCTAAGAAGCGCTTTATTTATAGTCTTCAACTGGACTGACTTGGACTCTAGGCCATGTCAAGCAAGTGTATTAAGGACTTTTGACGATTAATTTCCCCTCCCCAATAATGCTTCAATCTCTATCCATTGACTTTAAATTTTCAACCATCTGTCCCCCTAACTTCAATTGCTCCATGTGGAAATACCTCATTGACAATGAAAGGACAAGACCACCTTGATTTGAGCTTTCCCAAAAATAATTTCAAGCGAGAATTATAAAGCAACACTGATTGTCCTGGCTTAAAGCTTCTTTCCACTATCTTCTTGTCATGCCATTGCTTTGTTTTCTCTTTACAGAGTTTGGCATTCTCATAAGCTTGAAGGCGAAATTCATCAAGTTCATTTAATTGCAACAACCTTTGCTCACCTGCTACTTGTAAATCAAAATTTAACTTCTTCACGGCTTAATAAGCATTGTGCTTAAGTTCCACCAGTAAGTGACAAGCTTTGCTAAAGACCAACTTATATGGAGACATACCAATTGAGGTCTTGTAAGTAGTCCTATATGCCACAGTGCATCATCCAATCTTTTTGCCCAATCGTTTCTTATGGGACACACTGTTTTTGCCAAAATCCTCATGATTTCTCTTAGTTTGAGGATGGTACGCAGTTACAACCTTGTGTTTAACTCCATATTTTGCCAGAAGTACATCAAAATACTTGTTGCAAAAGTGACTCCCTTTATCACTAATAATCGTCCTTGGAGTGCCAAATCGAGTGAAAATATTCTTCTTAATGAAATTCATCACCACCTTTGAATCATTATGAGGAAAGGCTGCCGCTTCAACCCACTTGGAGATATAATCAATAGCAAGCAAAATGTATTTGTTGCTGTATGAAGATATGAACGGATCCGTGAAGTCAATACACCATATATCAAAAATTTCTATCTCCATAATGTTTTTGAAAGGCATCTCATGTCGCCTTGAGATATTACCTACTCTTTGGCACCTGTCACAATGCAAAACAAAATTGTAAGCATCCTTAAATAATGTAGGCCAATACAAACCTGATTGGAGGACTTTAGTAGTAGTCTTTGTTCCTCCAAAGTGTCCTCCATAATCTGAAGAATAGCAATGGTGAAGCACACTTTGAATTTCTTCTTTCGGGACACATTTTCTAAAGATCTAGTCTTTACACTACTTAAACAAGTAAAGCTCATCCCAAAAATAAAATTTTACATCATGCAAAAATTTCTTTTTCTGATGAAAATTTAAATTAAGGGGAATAATATTGCTTACCAGATAATTTATGAAATCATCATACCAAATAAGTGATTTTTTACCAACTTGAAGGATTTGTTCATCAAGAAAAGTCTCTTTGATTAAGGTTGAATCCTTACCTTGAGCTTCAATCTCCAATCTTAAGAGATGGTCTGCCACTTGATTTTTTGTTCCTTTTCTGTCATGAATCTCTAGATCAAACTCTTGTAGCAAAAGAATCCACCTTATCAATCTTGGTTTAGCATCTTTCTTGGCAATCAAATATTTGATTGGAGGTGGTAATTTCTCAATTGCTTTAATTTTTGCTTTATCTACCTCAATGCCACTACTAGAAATCTTGTGCCCAAGGATAATGCCTTCTCGCACCATGAAGTGACATTTCTCCCAACTGAGCACCAAATTTGTTTCTTCACATCTTTTGAGTACCCTAGCAAGATTTAAAAGACAATCATCAAAATTATTTCCAAAAACAGAAAAATCATCCATAAATACCTCCAAACATTTCTCCATCATGTTTGTGAATATGGCCATCATACATCCTGAAAGGTGCTAGGTGCATTACATAATCCAAATGGCATTCTTCTAAAAGCAAAAGTGCCATAAGGACATGTAAATATAGTCTTTTCTTGATCTTCAGGAGCAATAGCAATTTGGTTATAACCAGAATAACCATATAGAAAGCAATAATATTCCTTACCAGCCAAGCGATCCAACATTTAATCAATGAATGGAAAAATGAAGTGATCTTTCCTTGTAGCTTTGTTGAGTTTGCTTTAGTCCATGCACACTTTCCATCCAGTCACAGTTCTTGTTGGAATGAGCTCATTATTGTCATTAGTAACCACAATTATTCCCCCTGTCGTAGGAACACATTGGACTGGACTTACCTATGAGTTATCAGAGATAGGATAAATTATTCCAGCATCCAACCACTTAATGATTTCTTTGTTGACCACTTATTTCACGATAGGATTCAATCTTCTTTGCTATTCAATTGTGACTTTGTGATTTTCCTCAAGGAGAATTTTGTGCAAGCAAACCGAAGGGCTAATTCCCTTAATATCAGCTATGGTCCACCCTATTGCTTTCTTGAATTCTCTAAGTGTCCTCAATAACTTCTCCTCTTGCATGTTAGTAAGAGTAGCAAAAATAATAACTGGAAGACTATAAGATTTTTCAAGAAAAGCATATCTCAAGTGTGCATGCAGAGGTTTAAGTTCCAAAATAGGTGGTTCATCAATGGAAGGCTTAGAACCTGGCATTAAAGAAGCTGAAATATCTAAAGACTCAAATTGATGATTAGTTCTAAATCTGGAGTGAGCATTTAACAAATTTGAATATTCAATAAATTCATCATCATCCCTATCAAAAGTAGCAACTAAACATGCTTCAAGAGGATCATTGGGATTTTCTTCTAAGAAAACATCTTGTGTAAAGTTATTTACCCCACTTATAGAAAAATAGTCTTCAGATGTAACTGGCAATCTTAAGCTTTGAAAATATTAAATGTTACCTATTGGTCTTGAACTCTCAAAGTGAGGTCACCTTTTTCAACTTTAATCAAAGCTCTAGTAGTTACTAAGAATGGCCTCCCAAGGATGATTACAATTTGCCTATCTTCTTCCATGTCAAGAATTATAAAATCAACTGAAAAAATAAATTAATCTACCTTGACAAGAACATCTTCAATAATTCCCCTTGGGTACACATAAAAATGATCAGCAAGTTGCAAAGTAACAGAAGTGGGTTTGTATTACCCTAAACCAAGTTTCTTAAAAATTGACCAAGGCATTAAATTGATACTTGCGCTTAAATCACTCAAAGCTTTTGCAAAAAATAAATTACCAATAGTGCTAGGGATTGTGAAACTACCTGGATCTTTAAGTTTTAGTGGTAGTTTATTTTAGAGAATTGCACTACACTCTTCTGTAAGGGAGATAGTTTTGAACTCACCTAACTTTCTCTTTTTGGATAAGATGTCCTTCAAGAACTTGACATAGCTGGGCATTTGTTCCAAAGCTTTAGCAAAAGGAATATTTATGTATAATTTCTTGAAGACATTGAAGAACTTCTGAAATTGCTTTTCAAGCTTTTACTTTTGGAGCCTTTAGGGAAAAAGTGGTGGAGAATGGATGACTTGAGAGGTTATTTGATTTTTAGCCTTGTCATCTTCTTTCTATTCAATTTCACTCTCTTTCTCACACATTCCTTCCTTATCAACATGTTCATTCTTAGGTTCAACTGCTTTTTCATTCACCCCTTCAATCTCTTTTCCACTCCTTAAAATGATTGCTTGGCATTGTTCTTTACCTTTAGAATTGATTTGTGTGTCACTGAGTAGGGAAACTTGAGGTCTATCATTGATGGAATTTGCAAGCTGTCCCACTTGGGTCTCAAGATTTCTCAAGAAAGCTCCTTGACTTTAAATTAAAGCATCAGTCTTGGACATATATTGCAAGAGAAGTTTTTCCAATTGGGACTTCTTTTCAGGAATTTGTGGTCTAGCTTGTTGTTGAAAACCATGAGGCATGATGGGTTTTGGATTGGAAGGCCCTGCATTATTGTTCTATGAAAAGTTAGGGTGGTTTCTCTAACAAAGATTATAAGTATTGGAATATGGGTTATTCTATCGTCTATTGAAGTTCCCCACAAATTGGACTGATTTAGAATTGTATGGACATTGATCATTTGAATGGCCATTTCCACACATCTCACAAACTATAAATGAATTTTGAACTGCATGAACTCTCAGTATGTCAAACTTCTTGGACTTGAGCAGTTAAGTTGCCAAGTGCATCAATTTCATAAGCTCCAATAGCTTTTCTCTGACCCGACCTTTCTAAATGCTATTGATAATTATTTGAAGCCATCTGTTCCAAAAAATTATAAGCATTTGCAACATTCTTACTCATTAATGCCCCATCAACAGCAGCATCAATTGTGGTTTTTATTGACCCAACTAAACCATTGTAGAATGTCTGAACTTGCAACCAATCAAGAATCCCATGATGTGGACATCTTCTCAGTAGTTCTTTAAACCTCTCCCAAGCTTCATATAAGGACTCACCATCAAATTATGTGAATGAGGTGATATCGTTCCTTATCTTTACAATTTTGGCAAATGAAAAAAATTTTGCTAGAAACTTTTATGCCAAGTCTTCCCATGTAGTGATAGACCCATTAAGTAGTGAATTAAGCCAACTTTTTGTTTTATCCCTTAGAGAAAATGGAAACAGTCTCAATCTAATAGCATCATCAATTACTCCATTGTATTTAAAGGTATCGCAAATCTTCAAGAAATTTACCAAATGACAATTAAGATCATCATTGGGTAACCCACTAAACTGGACTGAAGACTAAATCATCTGAATGTAAGCTAGTTTAATTTTGAAATTATTTGCATTGATGGAAGGTTTCCTAATACTTTGGTGCAAACCTTGCAAAAGATGAACAATATAATCCCGCAGTGCTCTATTTATTTCGAGAACCAGATTAATGGCATTATTGCCATTGTTATTATTATCCTCAGTCATTGTCTGATTTAAAGCTGCAACTTGCAAATTCTCCCTTCAACATCTTCTGAAAATTCTTTCTATCTCAAGATCAAAAGGAACAAAATTCAAGTTGTTTCTTCTTTGCATACAATGACCAAAGATATCTGTAAACAAACAAAATCTAATATTAAAACAAGAAAAATAAAATTTGAAGTAAGACTGAATTGCTTGGTATTAGTATTAGTTATCTCATCATATTTCAGGTGCTAAAATGACTAAAGTTCTCGAGTTTTAGTTTAGGTTAATGTGGTTTAGTTACTTTTCTTTAATGCAATAAAAGTATATCAAGTTAATTAAATTTTAGTTATTTCAATCCAAGTATATCTTTAATCTTAATTGCTACTGATTTAACCCCATATTGTGAAGGTTTATGAATGAAGAAGGGCTAAAGATTGAAAGGAATCTTGCCAAAGGTAGATTAGTATAAAATAGTGAAGATCATACTACCTTTTTCTTAATATAACAGGAGTTATTAATGTGAGATTACTCCGATTTTTGAATAACCGAAAAGCTAAGTCGAAGACCTACAACTTTCGTCTTGATCACTTCGACTAGTTCCAATTAGAACATGGTCAAAAAATCACACGAGAAGTAATTGAATTGGAATAGGGGAGAACACTAAAGCTAAAAGAACATGAGAGAAAACAGAAGCAAGGGCGTTGTAGCGCCAAGCCTCCAACACTGCCCCCATCAGCAGTAACCTCTCACCAAACAAAACATCCAACGCTATTACACCATGCCTCTAGTGCTGCAATGCCATACCATCAACAATCTTCTACCAAGACAAAAGTTGTGGTGCCGAGACGCCATGCTGCCAAAGCCGCAACACCCCTGGGCAAAGCAACACTGCCTTTGATAGTGAGCTTGGTGCTACAATGCCAAAACTCAATGCTATAGTGCCAACTTAAATGTTAAAAGTCTGGACCTTTTGATTTTTCAGATCAGATGGCTATGTGAAGTGGTATAAAAAAGATGTCTTTTAAAGCAAAAAAGAGGAGAAAAAGAAGGGCTTTGAAATAGCAACTTTAGAGGCAAAAAAAAGCTTTTCACAAGGAGATAATGTGAGACCTTGATCTTTATAGACTCGTAAAGGGAAGTATACGCGATATCCATGATTAGGGGTAATTTTATCATTTTCTTACCAAACCCATAAAAGTAAGATTTTAAACAATATTATGGCCTAAGTAAACCTAAGGCATAAATGAATGATGAAAATATGGGTAAAATGATAAGGAAACAAAAATTTTGATGATTTTCACAACAGGGGCAAAATGGTCATTTTTCACCTTAGGTTAGAATTTTTAAGTTTTCATGAACCCGAGCATTTCTAGACCATTATGGACATTGTCCCAATGTCAAAAGAGCAAAAAGATTGCATAAAAGATTAGAGGAGAATAAGTTAATTTGTGGAGGGGCATTTTGGTAATTTAATTAGAGTGGATAAGCTTGGGCTATAAACATCTTCTTCTTCCAGCAGCTTCTTGAAATTCCAGCAGCTTATTCTTCTTCTTCTCCTCTCAATTCATTCTACTTCCAACCTCCATGAAAGCTTGATATGGAGCTTGCATAATTTTCTCTCTCTAGCTCTAGTTTTCATACCTTTGAGCCCTTTTGACTAGAACCCTTGTATTCTTTCACTCTCTCACTTTAAAACCCTTGAAAAATCCTAGTTCCATACTTTTTTCTCACTAGCTAAGTGTTTAGAAAGAGAAAGAGAAAGAAAGCCCTATAATAAGCTTGAGAATTATTGTAAAAAATTTCAAAGTTACAAAGCTATCAAGGTGAGTAGTAAATTAGAATTGAGTTTTAAGAGTTGATAATGTTTAGTGATTGATTTGTGAGTTTATTGTTGAGATTGTGTATTGACTCTAATGTGGTTAAGTAGTGAACATAAATAGCCATTTGAAATGGCAATTGAAAGCTAGTTAAGAGATAGCTTTTAGAGTTTATAGTATGTGAATTAAAATAATGGTGATGTTAATGTGATGGTAGGTTTCAAGGAAGCCCCATCATCCCATTTGGACAATTAGAGGAAATAGAGTCAACGAAAGGCTCAACAATATACCGGTGAGTGGACTTGCATTTCAAACTTGTTTTGGGGAATGTGAATAATGTTATCCAACTTCTCTTTGAAAATGTACCTTGGGAACAAGCCTTTGGTGAAGTGATTTTATATTGTGAAAATGTGCTATACAACTTTTTATGTGTTATCACAATATGATAATATGCATGATATGCATTGGGTGCTTTTTTGTATGTTGATATGGACCCGGCTATGTGCGAGTAGAAGTGCACATAAGCCATTGCTGACCTGGTTATGTGCGAGTGGGAGTGCACATAAGTCGTTGCTGACCCGGCTATGTGCGAGTGGGAGTGCGCATAAGCCGTTGCATATGAGATTATGATAATGGGAGGGTGTACATGATGATTGATATATATATATATACATATATGGTATATGGTTGTAATGCAAAAATGTGAACATTTGATTTGTTGAAATTTGAAAGTTTACAGGTGTTACGTGTTGCTGTTGTTATTTAGCAGGATGGCTTTGTTTTAAGGGAAAAGAATACTTTTTTCTTGATGTTCTAATTCTCGCTGCAGCGAGATTCATTCTCGCTGCAGTTAGAAACTCTCGGGTTTTGAAGGGGTTGGTTGGCCACAAATTCGCTGCAGCGAAAATCGATTCTCGTTGTAGCGAGAAAGGTACTGTAGCTTCTCGCTGCAGTGAGAAACTTTCTGTTTTATGACCAAAATCTCGCTGCAGCGAAAAACTTTCTATTTTTCACCTCATTTTGATCAATTGTTACCTTATTTTCCACTTCTTTGCTACCATATTTGAGTATGGATTTCCAACATTAAGGAATAAATGAATTAAGCTTAATATGAGGAGGTTTGGTGAGAAATGCTCGGCCAATCAATAAACCCTCGGTTGGTTGGTAATTGAAATCAAGTGTCGCTGCAGCGAGAATGCCTTTCCGCTGCAGAGAGGGCTCGTCATTTATTTAACTTGATTCGCATGAATGCTATTAAAGTTTTCACTATCCAAATCCTTTGTTGAATATAGACCCTTTCATAAAGTTATTTACTCATGTGGGGTTTACATGAGGGGTTTTAATAAGAACAAAAACAAATTGCATTGCTTTGAAAAAGAATGCATCATGATTTCGTTAAACATTCCTTATGGTATGTTTGTTCCCTTTCTTGTTCACTCACTGGGTTTATACTCACTGTTTTCAACTTCGTGTTTTCAGATCAGGAGGCAGTCGGTAACTAGGACAAGGTGTCCTCGTAGACTTGTATCCATCTTTTAGCAGGTGTCTCAGCATTCAGTAGCAATACATTCGTTCGAGTCCCTCCGCTGAAAATCGAGTCTTCTTTTTGAGATGTATAGACAAACCTAATGTAAATTATTAAGATATATGTTGTAGATAATGTATATACACTTGTTTGGTATGCCAGTATGAGGTGGCAAATGTTTAATATTATTTTGATCCTAAGTTATGAAATGTGACTTAGCAGCTTATGATGGAATGATGAACATGTCATATTAATAGGCTTACTTGGGCTTAGTGGACTACGTCCATTGGGCCCATGCACCGGTCATAGCCCAGAATTTGGGTCGTGATAGAAAAGAAAAGGAAAAATCTTGAAGAAAAGCTAAAACAATTATAGCAAACAAAGTTTTCTCTCACTAACTTATTTTTCTCTCTCTAAATTTCATTGTATAAATGCTTAGTTTTGCTGAAATTTTGTTATGGGTTGTTGAAATGTTAAACTAAACTTTTATTTCTAGGATAATGGTGGATATTAATATATAGTTTGGATGCTTGATTGACTATTACTTGTTTTTATGGAATATTTAGTGTTTATTCAAATTTGCACTTATTTCCCATTTTATTAACTGATCACCAATAGGATGTGTATGGGTTTTTAGATAATACTTGACAAATTTAGATTAAAAAGACCATGGTTTGGGTAGTATATGATCATTGCAATTGGGAATTAATTAGGTGATTTGTTAATATGGTAGACATACACTTATTAACCATATACAGTCAATTTATAAGACCTATACTTAAGGAATTTAGCTTAATTAATTAGCTATAGACATATAGAGAATTAAATTAAGTTAGGCCATTGCACTATATTTCGACAGAAAATTATACATGCTCAAGGATCCTAGGCTAGCATGAGTTTTCCATAAAAATAGGTAATTAGTCAATCTTAAGTCCAAATGAAGCATTAATGAAACCATAATCCTAAGTACTTCCCCACTATTTTCCAACTCAATTTACTTGCATTTTTTTTTAGCTTAGTTCACCAGTTTAGCCTTGCTACTTTAATTTTAATTTTAAATTAATTTCCAAACTAGGTTTCGTTGGATAAGATTAGATTGCCCAATTTTAATAATTAGAAAGAATTTAGATACAATTGTCTGTGGAGACGATAACTCACTCACTATTATATTGCTTGTTGATCATGTGCACTTGCCTGATGTTTTGCTAATTTGATAAAAGTTTTAAAGCAAATTGTCTTGATAAATTAGCAAGCAACAATAACCTTTAAAGATCTTGCCCTTCCAGAGATCATGTTGTCATAAAAAAAGAACAAGTGAGTAATATTTGAGCCACCCATATTCACCTGCAAACCAAAAATATTTTTGCTCATTTTTGCAGCTACCAATAAGCAGTATAGAGCCTCATAAATAATAACAAAAATAAATGGTGACATTGGATCACCTTGTCTGAAACCTTTGGATTGAAATATTCTCTCCCTAGGCACCCCATTAAGTAGAACAGAATAAGTAACAGTTGAAACACACCTCATAACCCCATCCATGAATCTTTCAACAAACCTCAATTTCTGTAACATCCCTTATACAAAAGACCATTCAATTCAACCATATGCTTTGCTCATATTTAACTTGCGAGCAAAGTCATCCACCTATCCCTATCTCTTATTATGCAAACAATTTATAACCTCATGCACAACTATCACGTTATCGGTGATCAATTTACTAGGAACAAAACCACTTTGATTTTCTGCTATGATAACAAGCAATATAGACATCAAACTTATTTGTTAACACCTTAAAGGCTATTTTGTATAGTACATTGCATAAACTAATGGGTCTGAGCTAACTAACTAGTTCTGTATTATTAACTTTTGGGATAAGAGATATATGAGTGTGTTTAATGTCACTATCTATTCGGCCTTCAAGGAAATCTATAAAAAATTGATAAATACTTACCCCAAGTACATCCTAATACCTTTGGTAAAATAGAGCTAGCAATCCATCCAGTCCAAGTGCTTTTAATGGATGTATTTGAAAAAGTGCATATCTAACCTCCTCAATTGAAATATTAGCAACCAATTCCTCATTCATGTTCATTGTTACTCTCGATTGAACAAAAGCTAGCACCTCTTCAATTATCGAAGGATAGGATGTTGTAAATAACTGAGAGAAAAAATTATTTACCTCTATGAAGATATTACTTTGTGAATCCACCCATTCACCATTGTTTTTCTTTATAGCCCATACAGTATTCTTCTTTTTCCTTTTTGATGAAAAATTTTGAATTTTTATCTCCTTCCTTGAACTAATCTACTGTAGACCTCTATTTCCACATTATTTCCTCTTCCTTGGCCAATTTTCTCAATTCCCGTTGCAAGAAATAATGGTGTAAGCTTCGTCAACAGTAACCTTATCTTTGTGAGTAACCTGCAAATTTCTTTGCTTCTATTTTATTTTTTCCTGCACATCTTTCAATGGATTAGGTTTACGAGAATTAAACAATTTTTTAACATTGTTCAATTTACCTACAAATTCAATTTAAGAGGAGTCCGAGACACTTTATTTATTTGACACAATACCTTTACAAAAATCATCATTCATCCAAGCTGCCTCGAAATGAAATCTTCACTTTCAATTTACGTTTTCCTTAAAAGAAAGATCAAATTTCAGTGCCAAATGATTTGATGCCCCTAAAGCTTCATTAAATACCGCTACACATTGAAACTTAATAGCTCACTCATCATTAGCAAGAGCCCTATCCAAATGGCATCGAATGTGCGCTTCCTCCTCTCTATTATTCCACCAAGTATATCTAGGACCCCTATACCCCAAATCTCTCAAGCCACAATCCTTGCAACCTTCCCTAAAAGCCTTTATTTGAGACTCACTTTTGTCCACACCACCTAATTTTTCACTGTCATAAAATATCTCATTGAAATCCCCTAGGCACATTCAAGGACATTGCAACTGCATCTTCAAAGTTTGCAGCAAGCTCCAACTTAACTCTCTCTCAGAATTATTAGAGTAGCCATAGAATCTAGTCATCCGCCATACATCACCCCTCAACATAATCTCTATGTTAATTTCGTTCCTAGAGAAAGACTTTACCGTCAATAGTGCTTCTTTCTTCCACAACACTGCTAACCCTTTAACCCTACCAACCGCATCCATTGTAAAACAATAATCATAACCAAACTGCAACCTTACGCTTTCCATTTTAGAACTATACCTTTTAGTTCCATTAGAAATAGAATTTCAGGATTAAATTTCCTCAAGTATTTAAAGAGCATCAGAATTGTACAAGGGTTCCCGAGCCTTCAACAATTTAGCTTACTATCCTCATTTATCTAGGCAGTGCAGGTCATCTTGACCCCTTGGCACTACCGTTTCAACAAAAGAACATGGTCCCACCTTACTATGTTTCTCCACCTTTTTCACTTTAAGTTTTGACTTCATCACCTTCCTCTTTCTATTCAACTGGTTCCTTGCATTAAGAACACAAAACAAGCCTGTCTTCACCTTAACATTTACTAACTCAACCTCTTAATTCTGTTCACTAAAATTAGGCTTCACATTGTATATTTTCACATTCATTCCCTTTGTAAATGCCATTCCCACCAGAGCTTCATCCTTCTCACAGCCAGTTTGCAACATTTTATTTTCAAAATTCTTCCCTTGAAACAAACCCGAATCCATCTGCTCACCAACATGTAACATCCCAACATCTACATTATTCATGTCTTGCAAATCAACTTGCATCTTTTTACCTCCACTTGATTTCCCACCTTCAAACCTGATTTTACTTGCACACTGTCTCCTCATGTAGCTATCCCATCCCACCACATATCCCTATTAGCTCCCTCCATCTCTTGCTCACATCTGTCATCAGCCACTTACCCCACTGCTTCCTCCATTAACTTTAAGTTAATATTGTTTTACACCCCACCATTAAAACCACCCACGGAGCCCATAATTTCATTTCTACTTTCTGTCATCACTTTTGACTCATCAATCAGAATTTCATCCAAAGTCTTTGTTGTAAACTTGCACCCTGCATCTTTGACCCGTGAGTGACCAGGCACACTATCGTCTTCCTTGTTCTTCTTTTTGCAACCCGAATTCACATTATGCACTGCTCCATTAATAATCATTCTTTAAGCCTTCCTTTGCATCGGTGCTGGTAAAAAAAAGCCGTATTGGTTTGAAACATCATTACTGTCTTCATCAATGCAAGGTATACTACAATCTTTCTCATTAATGACATATTCTTGTTGATGTGGCATTAAATTTAATGATGTGATAATAATGATGTAACATCCAAAATGATGTAATGATTATGTTAACGTGGCGTTGGTCAAACACATATGAATTTTAAGAGATGATGTGATGCTAATATGGCACTAATATGTTGCTAATGTGGCATTCTTGCAATTTACACATAATAAATGTTAGTTTTTTATAGTTATTATAAATTCAAAGATGGGAAACTTAAAGAAAATGTAAACAAATTGTCGTAACGTGCGAGTCCGGGAACCCAACCGCCAGACGCGTATGTGAAAACTCACTAAAAAAATTAAACTAGGAGTCGCCACCAATCTTTTTTTACTAAGTGCGATTGGCCACCTATTGACTCGATTCTAATCGATGAAAACTTAAATTAATTTTAAGCCCACCGAAAAGAACCTTAAACCTGTCTACGGTTTTCTAGATCTAGGCTCGGGAGTACGATTACGCCCGGGAAAGAATTAGCACCCCCGGGACACCCGTTCCATGAATGGTACCATTATTAGATTATCCTATTAGGCTTTAATTTTTAAATTAGTCATATTTCCTTAGTTATTATTCACTTATTTTTATCTCCTATTTGACCTAAAATGGAATGCAAATGCGAGGCAAGATGCATGGCGTGAAAAAAATACCGGACGAATAACTTTTTATCGATGATATTTTCTCGAATCCGCCTATCATACTGGTGGGACTCGGGGTATTCTCTCA
>NC_030852.1:22101704-22113970 GCF_000208745.1 Theobroma cacao
CTCTTTTTCAATTGTTTTAAAATTTTGAACATGGCAATTCATCTTCATCAGTTTTCTTTTTTTGGGTGTTTTAGAGCCTTCTCTTTGATCAATGGGGGATGAATCGATCACGCTTCCGATCTCTCGTCTTCCCCAATTCATTGCTCATAACTGTTTTCTTCCTCTATCATATGCATGGTCCAATCATTCTTCACATTTTTACTGTGCTCCATTCTATTGCTATTTCTATTTCTTTCTTTCTTTTCTTAGTCTTTTCTCTTTTCTTTTCTTACATTACCAGACTCCATTTCATTCACTGTAAATTACGATCCTTTTTCAAAATATTGGAAACATTTCTTACTTTATCATGCTCTTTATTAAGTATCATTCCAATTTTATGACAAATGCAATGCAATGTACTCATATCTCCTCTCTTGGCAGAATGGAAATGATGGCATTGTTGGGAGCAGAAAGGCTAATTTTCGTTAGAAAAAAGGGAAGTTTCTACAATCAAGCATAATGACAAGGAACAAGGGAAAATTGATTAGTACAAAAGGGATACAGTTCTTTCTTAATGACTGTTTCGATAGATATTAACAGTAGTCTCGAAATTTTATCCCGAAACAGGCACATTTGTCAGCTCCCTTGTCTTTTGTATGAACATCTCGGATCATGATCTTCACCCTTTCTGTGTTAAGCTTTTGTAGTACTTGGACCTTCTTCGTGTCTAGACCGCCCTTTCGGGTTTTCACCCTAAACACATCTCCCAGATTCAAGCCGCCTTCTCAGGTTTTCAACTTGAAATTTTTTTTTTTATGCAAAATATTTCTTGACCGCATCCGCATTCACCGGGTTGGAAAACTTCATTCCGTCCATCTCCGCCAAAATTAGTGCTCCTCTTGAAAAAGCTTTCTTCACCACAAATGGTTCTTCCCAATTCGGTGTCCATTTCCCGCAAAGGTCATGCTGGTTCGGGAGAATTCTTTTCAACACTAATTCTCCTTATCGGAACTGTCGAGGATGTGCCTTCTTGCCATATGCCCTCATCATTCTCTTTTGATATAACTGCCCATGGCAAAGTGCCGTCAACCTTTTTTCTTCTATGAGATTCAATTGCTCATATCAAGCATTAACCCATTCGGCTTCTTTCAACTGTACTTCTTTAAGGACCCGAATGGAAGGGATTTCTACTTCAATTGGAAAAACTGCTTCCAACCCATACACCAAAGAGAATGATGTAGCTCCCGTGGAAGTTCGGACTATTGTGCAATAAGCATGCAAAGCAAAAGGTAACTTCTCATGCCAATCTTTGTATACATCTGTCATCTTTTCAATTATCCTTTTGATGTTCTTGTTGGCTGCTTCTACTGCTCTATTCATCTTTGGGCTATAAGGTGTTGAATTGTGATGCTTGATCTTGAACTTGGCACAAACCTCTTTCATCATCGAACCATTGAGGTTACTAGCGTTATCCGTGATGATCCTTTCTGGGAGACCATAGCGGCATATTATTTCTTTTTGGATGAACTTGCATACCACTTTCTAGGTCACATTGGCATAAAATGTTGCTTCTACCCACTTAGTGAAGTAGTCAATTGCCACCAGAATAAACCGATGCCCATTTGATGCCTTCGGGGTTACCAACCCAATCACATCCATTCCCCACATTGAGAATGGCCATGGTGATGTCAATACATGCAGTGAATTAGCAGGGGTGTGGATTCTGTTTGCATATATCTGACACTTGTGACACTTTCGAGCGAAATCTATACAATCCATTTCCAACGTAAGCCAGTAATACCCTGCTCTCATGACCTGTCTTGCCAACTTATGTCCACTTGCATGTGCTCCACAAATTCTTTCGTGAACTTCCTCAACAATTCTCCGAGCTTCGGCTGAATTCACACATCTCAAAAGCGTTTGATCCCTACTTCTCTTGTATAAGATGTTCCCATCCAAGAAGAAATTCATTGCCAACCTTCTAATGGTTTTCTTATCATTTTCTGAGCTTTGATCCAGGTACTGCTGAAACTTGAGATAATGCACAATATCATGGTACCACGGTTTCCCGTCTATTTCTTTTTCTACACTGGAGCAGTGTGCGGGGCACTCTCAAAGATTAATCATGATGGGTTGAGTCTTGACATTGGTACCAACTTTGAACATTACCGCCAGCGTAGCTAATGCATCGGCCATTTGGTTCTCCTCTCGGGTCAAATGGGTGAAGCAAATCTTATCAAAATTTTCAATTAGCTTTGAAACATACTTGTGATATCGAACTAACTTCGAGTCATGTGTCTCCCATTCTCCTCGCAACTGATAAATAACTAAAGCAAAGTCCCCATACACTTCCAAAATGTGAATTTTCGTCTCGATTACTGTTTGAAGACCCATGACACAAGCTTCATATTCAGCAACATTATTGGTGCAATAGAAGTTGAGTTTAGCTATGACGGGATAATAATCTCCTTCTGGTGACACTAACACGACCCCTATGCCATGCCCCAAGGCATTCGAAGCTCCGTCGAAAAACATCTTCCAATTCTCTTTCTCCGATTCCTCCCCACTTGTTTGGCATATTGACATCAAGTCCTCATTCGGAAACTCAAACTCCATTGGTTCATAATCCTCTTCCACCCTTTCTGCAAGAAAATCTGCGATTGCACTTCCTTTGATAGCTTTTTGGGAAACATACACAATATCATATTCAGACAATAACACTTGCCATTTTGCCACTCTACCTAATAAGGAGGGTTTCTCGAAGATGCATTTAATAGGATCCAACTTCGCAATGAGCCAAGTGGTATGATATAGCATGTACTACCTGAGTCGATGCGTCGTCCATGCTAAAGCACAACACATCTTTTCGAACGAGGAATACTTGGACTCGTATTCAGTGAACTTTTTACATAAGTAGTAAATTGCCCTTTCTTTGTTACCAGTTTCATCATGCTGTCCTAACACACATCCCATGGATCCTTCATTTACCGTCAAGTATAAGAGGAGGGGTCTCCCGACCATAGGTGGTACTAATACTGGCGGACTCAATAGATATTCTTTAACCTTGTCAAAAGTAACTTGGCACTCCTCATTCCATGCCCCAGGATTATGTTTGCGAAGGAGTTTGAAGATCAGGTCACATTTGAGTGTGAGTTGTGATATGAACCGGGCTATATAATTTAATCTCCCCAAAAATCCTCTAACTTTTTTTTGCATTTTGGGAGGAGGCAAATTACGGATTGCTTGAACCTTATCCGGGTCAACTTCTATTCCTCTTTCACTGACGATGAAACCTAGTAGCTTTCCTGAAATGACTCCAAAAGTGCACTTTGTCGGATTTAATCTGAGCTGAAATTTTCGTAACCTCTTAAATAATCTTTCAAGATAGGTCGCATGGTCCTCTGTTTTGCGAGCTTTTACAATCATATCATCCACATACACCTCAACCTCTCTGTGCATCATATCATGGAAAAGAGTTACCATAGCCCGCTGATAAGTTGCCCCGGCATTTTTCAAACCGAATGGCATTACCTTATAACAAAAGGTCCCCCACATAGTTATGAAGGTAGTTTTCTCTCTATCCTCTGGTGCCATCTTAATTTGGTTATACCCTGAAAAGTCATCCTTAAAGGAAAACACGAAATGCGGGCAGTATTGTCAACAAGGGTGTCAATGTGGGGAAGAGAAAAATTATCTTTTAGGCTAGCTCTATTCAAGTCTTGATAATCCACACACATTCTCACTTTCCCGTCTTTCTTAGGTACTGGGACAATATTTGCAACCCATTCAAGGTACTTAGCTACTTCCAAGAATCCTACATCGAACTGATTTTTCACCTTTTCTTTAATTTTCAACAGCATTTCAGGTTTCATTCTTCTCAACTTTTGCTTAATCGATTTGCATTCGGGTTTCAAAGGCAGTTTATTGGCTACAATGTCTGTATTGAGTCCTGTCATATCTTGATAGGACCATGCAAACACATCTACATATTCATGGAGTAGCTTTATTAGTTTTTCTTTTTCCATTAGCACCAACGTCATACCAATTATAACTTCTTTCTTATTTTCTTCATTTCCCAAATTTATCATTTCAAGTGCCTCTTGATGTGGGACAATTTGTCTCCCCTCCTGTCCTACTAGTCTTAACAAGTCCGGAGTTAAATCATAATCCTTCACGTTTTTTATATCATCAAGTTCACTGACACTTATACCTTTTTCAAAATTAACTTCAAAACCACTATCATTATCATCTTCGCATTCGTTATTTGGAATCTTGGAAGGTAAAAGGAATTGAAATATGTAGAGCTATTGTATAGGTAAACAGTTAAAATAAAGGGATGAAATGACATGAATGGAAATGGTTAATCATGAGGAGAGATATGAGAAATGCACTACGCATGTCAATTTATTAGAATGATAAATGATAAAAAGCCCGATTCATAAAATTTCAATGCTTTTGGGCATAAGCACAGATGTTTAGTTTGCATTACTTTGAAATTGAATCACAAGTGACTAGTAAACTCATGGTGGTCCAGCTGCTCAACTTTAGATTCGGTGGCCCGACGTATGTAGTAGGAATCCCATCCACATTTTCGGACTGTTCTTCACCTTCCTCCGTTATACATATCAATAAATCAGAAAAGACTTCCTCTAAAGCTGACACTGATTCTTGGCTCCCAATGGTGAGCGATTCAGGAAAGATGCAACCTCTAGATCGGAATGTCTCATAGAGATGAGGATATGTCATTCCTTGGATTTCCAACTCATGCCCCTTAAAGCGAGCCAACCTTTCCTTTCTTCTTTTGGCTATCATTTCTTCTCTTTCCTTCTTAGTTGGCTTATACCCCAGGCCAAACCTTTCTTCATTTTTGGTAGCACGTATGGGCCTTCTAATGCCTTGTAGTTCTCTTCCCAGTCTTGGCCCCGCTCGGTATCCTTTCCCTACTATCTGATTGACAGCCATCTTGGTGGTTTTGGAAAGCCTCGAAATAGGCGATGTGGTTCCTTCTCTAACATATGTGGTGTTAACAAACTCGAAAGATCGGAAGGAACATTCAGGCACTTCTTCTGCTGCTTCTACGTAAGGAGTATCTGCTGGCTTGCTTATGAATAAGTCCTCTTCCCCGTTAACACAGAAAATCTTCCCATCCATGATGAACTTGACCTTCTGATGAAGAAATGAAGGTATGGCCCCAGCCATATGGATCCAAGGTCTTCCCAACAAATAATTGTATGAAAGAGCGATATCCATAACCTAGAATTCAATGGTAAAGGTTCACGGGCCAATTTCTGCCAGTATCTCAATGTCCCCTACTACTTCTCTCCTTGTTCCGTCGAAAGCTCTCACGATCATTTGACTCTTTCTCATGTAGGACATGTTGATGGGTAAACGGGCCAAAGTCCTCATGGGTATCACATTTAAGGACGATCCGTTGTCAAGCAGTACCTTTGAGACGGTACAACCTTTACACTTGGTAGTGATATGTAAGGCCTTGTAATTTCCTCTACCTCCAGAAAGGATTTCTTCATCGCTAAAGGATATTATGTTACCCACCGAAATGTTCCCAACGATGTAGTCCAAATTTTTAACTGAGATATCGTGATCCACATATGCTTGGTTCAGAATCCTCATCAAAGAGTTCCTATGTGGTTCCGAGTTGAGGAGCAAATATAGTAGTGAAATACGAGCGAGCAACCTATTCAATTGCTCGACCACATTGTACTCACTATGTTTGATGAACTTGAGGAACTCGACAGCTTCTTTTTCGGTCACCGGTCTTTTTGAGCCATCTGTCGATTTCGGAGGTTGCACTTTTTCTTCTCTCGAACTTTGCTCTTTTTCCTTTCTCTTCTCATTCTTGAGATTCTTCAATGCTTTCGGTGAATAGCAACATCTGCTGCGGGTAATCCCTCCAACACCAGTTATATTTGCAGCATCATATTGAGATTCAGCTATCTATTTCTCCGCTTTTGAAACTTGTACACTGTAGTTGTAGTTCCATGAGACAGCTTTGTCATCTTTGTAGGGGAAGGGTTTAGGGACTTCGATGATCATCTTGGCATAGGTTCTGTCCTCCACAAACTTTCCTCTTGGTTCATAGAAAATGGTTAAAGGTTTTATCTTCATTGGGTGAGTGGACTCCTTGGATATCATGTTTACTGCTAACTTTGAAGCTTCCATATAAAACTCAATCCTTGATTCGTCCATCATTCTTTGCACATCCTTCCGGAAAGAACTACAATTCTAGATTAAATGCCCCTCACATCCTTTATGATACAAGTAACATAGTCTTTGGATATCTCCCGAGTCATTCACATTAGGACATTCTGGTCAAACCTCGAGCATATTGACTTTTACCAAGGCTTCAAATACTTTCTCCATGGGGGTTTCCACTTCCTGAATGTTCCTTTTAACATACACCTCCCTTTCGATTGCATTTACCCCTGTCCTAGCATGATTTGGCAGTTGGTTGTTGTTAACATTTTGTTCTGACTTTTTTTCAAAGTTCAGGATTCCTGCCTTGATCAACCCTTGCACCTTATGCTTGAATGTCGTGTAATTCTCGATCGAGTGACCTTCGATTCCATAATGATAATCACAGTGGGCGGAAGTGTCATACCATCTCAGGAATGGAGGTTTTAATGGCTCTATATATAAAGGTGCCGCCAGATGGTTTGCAACTAACTGAGTGAAGAGTTTAACATATGTGATTGGGATTTGGTCAAACTACACTTTCTCTTGCTTGTTCCACCATCCTCTTAATTCACTGGCAGTATGGTTGTTTGAAGGTGTTGTTTGTTGTGTGGTTGAAGCTGTAACAGGTGTGGAAGTAGGTGGGTGAATATTCGTGGGGTAAGGTGTCCATTGGATGAGAGCATATGGGTACAGGTTAGGAAAGGCATTTGGTATGGGTGGGTATAGGTATGGGCTTTGTGAAGTGTTGTTCACAGCTAGGTAATAGGGGTATGGTGGGTATGGCTGGTAAGAGTTGTATATTCCTCCTTGGTGTTGTCCTGAAGTGATGGCTTGGGCTTCTTCCTCTTTCCTCTTAAAAGTTCCCTCTTTCCTCGTGTTTGTCGTATCACCTCCTTCTATCTTCCCTTACTTAATGGCAATTTCTATCATTTCTCCTGAAATCACCATATCAGCAAAGTTCTTTGTGGCACTACCAACCAATCGTTCATAATAAGGGGCTCGTAGGGTGTTAACAAACATTATAGTGGTCTTTTTCTCAATCAATGGTGGCTGAACTTGAGAGGCCACATTCCTCCATCTTTGAGCGTATTCTTTGAAGCTTTCAGTGGGTTTCTTCTCCATGTTTTGTAAAGAAAGACGATTCAGAGCCATATCTGTAACATGCTTATATTGAGCTACAAATGCCCGAGCAAGGTCTTTCCACGTGTGGATTCGATTACGGTCCAGTTGGACGTACCACTTTGCTGCAGCACCAGTAAGGTTATCTTGGAAGCAATGTATCAAGAGTTTTTCATCATGAGCATATGCGACCATCCTTCTACAATACATGGTGATGTGTGTGATTGGCACTTGGTTCCATCATACTTCTCAAAGTTTGAAACTTTGAATTTTGGGGGTATAACCACATCTGAAACAAGATAGAGTTCAATTGCATCCATAGAACAATACATTCTCATTCCTTCTATCATGCGCAATCTTTCCTCAAAAAGGTCAAATTTTTTATGGGTATCGAGATTATCCTTCGATTCAACGGATCCACATTTGAGCTTCTCTTGTTCCTTTGGATCATCCAGATCAGGTACAGAGATGTAATCTGAAGGACTTGCCCCTCCAATTGGCCTTTGTTGAGCATAAGTCGGTGGTGGTCCTATTGGCATCCCAAAAAATGGATATTGACCCATGGATGGCATGGGAATAGACGCATTCCTTGCAGGTGGAGGTGTAAATCCTGGTGGATACACGGGGTCTGTATTGGTTTCTGTCTGTTGAACGTCTTCTGGTGTACCAGAACTCCCTGCCGCTTTCTTTCCTTTATCTGTAGATATTAACTCCAAAATTTTTGATAACTGACCCATGATTTCTTCTTGCTTCTTCTCAATCTTATCCATCCTCTCTGAATGCTCATCCCCCATGATCTTAGAACGGGCTCTTATATTGTATTTGTGGAGAGTTTGTTTTTTTGGAATTTTGTTCTATTAGTTCAAGGAATAAGTTAGAATTTTATGTTGAGTGCATTATTATTTATTACTTTCATTTAAATCATGAAATTATGATGCAAATGAAATGTATTGAAAAGAAAAAAAAATAGGAAAAATATTGGCCATCCAACATTTACCATAAGAAAATTCGCATCCATAAAACTTAAATATCCGATCACATCATTGTCTAAAACCATTACATAACTATCAAAAGGAAAAACCGACTTTGTCATATTGGTCCCTAACCATCCTGAGGTGATCGATCAACCTCTCACTCAATTCATCCCTGGGAAGAATCTCTCGCCTGAGTTCTTCGATCTTGTCTACCATCACTCGAGCTCTAAATGCCACTTCTCTCATCTGTCTCGGTATCCATCGCATCTCAGCTTCTTTCCTTTGAAGGCTTTGTGTGCACGAATCATTTCTTTCCCTCATTTGGAAATATTCTTACCATATTGCTTCGTACTGTGCCTTGTAGCCCTCCATGGCAGTTTCCAACAAGCCGCAGTCATTTTTCAACTCTTTGATGGTTTGTTTTTGTCTTCGTACCTCGTGCTGCAAAGCATTGTTGGCACTTTGGAGTTCTTGCATTTTGGCTATCAGAGAAGAATTTTCCACGCTCACTTCCTCAAACTTGCTTTGCCACTCATCTCGCTCTTCCAAAGCCATCCGTACCTTTCTTGCCGTCTCTTTCTTCACTTATTCTAGCTCATCCTCATGTCTCCGCTTCATATTCATCATCTCCTTTTCAAGTCTTTTTCTTGTCAACTCACTCTCTAGCAGGACATCTTGAGGTTTTGGGTTTATAGGATGTTTTGATGGATTTTTCGAGGGGCATACGACATCTTTCACCCTTTGGTCGTGCCAAGTATGATACCCTGTGGTGACTTCATCAGTAACCCTTCCCTGATCCACTCGGCAAGTTTTCTTCCAATCTTGCGCAATTTCCTCAATTTTCTTTAGCGTTTTCAGCTCTCCATATGTAAACTCTAACTGGTTGAGCTGGTGAGTCATGGGGACGAATTGCTCATATTCGAACTATCTCCATACCATTATCGGTGCATAGCTAATGGCTCCTCATGGTCCCATCAGTGGCACCCACGACTTGTCTCCGCATTTATACATCACTTGCATTCGCGGCATCCATGAAGCTCTCCAAGTTACTTTAACGCTCATTAACCTCCGAAGATTTGCAACCCACTCTTCTTTCCTCTTGTAGTCGGGCCATACACTTTCGCAGAACTCGAAGATAGGGCAACTTACAAACAGATAAGGCTTCCGAAATTTGCTCTCTTTACATTCGAAATGGCTTTTGACCCATATAGTTAAGAGTTGGGCACATCCGATAAATCGTCCCTCACCTTTGCGTCGACAGAAATTCAAGGATCTAAAGGTTTCAGCTAAGATAGATGGAGTCGGGTTAATGCTCCTCGTCACTTGATCAAAGAAGTCTATGACTGACACCTCCACATGACCTAGAACCTTCGGGAAAACCACTAAGCCGTAGATTACCATCGCAAAAGCTAGGAGACCTTGTTCATCCTCCATGTGTTTTTTAATATATCCGTTCAAGAAACTCCACGGAAGGCATTCCGTGTCTCCTTTCTTCTTCAAATGTTGATCCATTTCTACCGTAGTCATTCCTAACAACTTGGCCAATTTTTGTCGGTGTCCCATCTTCTGGGCCCTCTAATAGATCTTGTTAAGCTGCATGTGATCTATTCGCAGCAGAGAGGAGTACTCTTCTATGGTAAGGGTCATGTCCACCTTGTTAAAAACAAAGCAACGGTATGAGGGATCCCAAAACTGGACAATGGCTCAGAGCATCTGGTCATCAATAGGTACATATAGGAGCCATGCAATGTGTCCATACTTGTTCTGAAAATTGTCTCGGTAAGCACGTCTCCACTGTTCCCAAATTCCTACCATCTCTGTAAAGTCATTCTCCTGAAGGTCCAAGTGAACTCTCTCGGGTAAAGTTTGGACATGTCCTTGGGTCAAACAGTCTCCTTTTTCTTGTTGGATCTGCCCCATCTGTAACTCTATCTCATAGTTATTTCTGTATATGTTGAGCGAACCTGCCGATGACGATGCCATGGATGTAACTGGGATCTCTTAGGTTGGATATTGTGTAGCCAATATTTCTCCTATATGCAATTACGATGCATGCAAATGAACATGTAACATGCACATGACAAGCAAAATAAACTTAAGTTAGTATGGTAAAAAGAAAGAATGGAATGTTAAAAATAATGAGAGAATAATAAGCAATATCATGGGTATTATTGTCTACTCCACGATACTTTATTATCTCGTGGCATAATTTAAAATAGAGGGAGTGGAAGAAATTCCTTCATGTGTACTTATTTATAGGGTATATTCTCACGGGTATGGCCTTACCTAGGGTTAAGCTGCTTTCGGTATTCTATATGCTGAGCGGGGTTTATAAATAGAGCTAAGGTTCCCAAATCGTTCCTCACTGTCGTCCACGCGGACTAGTAAGGCACCCCTGTCCTCACCCATTACAGGCTTCAAACGGACTAGGTTCGATTTGAGTGGGAGTCTTCACTAGCCGGTGCGGAGGTTATCACCTCACGAGAGCGTAGCTACTAAAGTCCCTCCTAAAAAGGACATAACCCGAGTGGAGGGTTTATGCATGAATACAAAATGTGTTGTGTGTGTGAAGGAAAACATCGAGTTTAGAGTAACAATCTCACATCCCTCTATCCTAAATCCCCACAATTATTAAAAGCAATAAAGTAATAAATGCGAAATAAACTAATGCACCAAACAAAATATGCAGAACAAATCATTAACACTAAGGAAACATGGAATTATTTAAAGCCTTGGATAACCTATTATTATTTAATGGTTCGACTCTCGAAAATCCCCAGTGGAGTCGCCATCTGTCGTAACGTGCGAGTCTAGGAACCCGACCGCCAGACGCGTATGTGAAAACTCACTAAAAAAATTAAACTAGGAGTCGCCACCAATCTTTTTTTACTAGGTACGATTGGCCACCTATTGACTCGATTCTAATTGATGAAAACTTAAATTAATTTTAAGCCCACCGAAAAGAACCTTAAACTGGTCTACGATTTTCTAGATCTAAGTTAGGGAGTACGGTTATGCCCGGGGAAGGATTAGCACCCCCGGGACTCCCGTTCCATGAACGGTACCATTCTTAGATTATCCTATTAGGCTTTAATTTTTAAATTAGCTATATTTCCTTAGTTATTATTCACTTATTTTTATCTCCTATTTGATCTAAAATGGAATGCAAATGCGAGGCAAGATGCATGGCGTGAAAAAAATGCCGGACGAATAACTTTTTATCGAGGATATTTTCTCGAATCCACCCATCATACTGGTGGAACTCGGGGTATTCTCTCACCTAGGGAATTATCCGAGAAATTCGTCTTCGCAAATTTGACGAATAATTCCCATCATCGGAGTTATTGTACGTTTTTCTTTAAAAATAATGTTTTCGTGCATAGTGAACCTAATTCGGGCAAAAGGCTTTTATTAAAGATGTTTCTCGAGCCCTCCCATCATACTGGTGGGACCCGAGAACACCTTTTCACCTAAGAAACTTTTCGAGGAATATCCGCCTTCGCAAGATCCTCGAAAGATCCTATCATTGGAGCTTAAACTCGAAAACAGAAATATTTATATGCAATGATATGTATGATGCAATATATATATGCAATTATCTATATTTTTTTAGTTATTATTAATTAATTATTATTTTTATTTTATTATATTTTTTTATTATCATATTTTCTATTCTTATTTCTTATTATTATTTTTTTCATACTTTACATTTTTTGTTCTAAGTCCTTATGTTTTTCATTTATAATTAGACAAATTGTTTATAATTCTAAAAAATTTTATATGTATATTTTTTATTATACTATTTTTATTTTATATATTTTTATATTTTTTTTATTATTATATTTTTCATAAGCAATCTTTTATTCAAACCTAATGCCTAAGATCTTATTTTATATATACATTTATTATTATTTTTTATTCTTTTTTTTATCTTTATCTTCACATTTTTTATAGTTTATGCCACTTAATATTCAATGCTTAATTTTAAATTAGTTGTTT
>NC_030852.1:22114443-22175396 GCF_000208745.1 Theobroma cacao
TTTTTTTTTACCTAAGTTTGCTATTATCTATTACATAATTAAATGTATAGATTCTTATATTTTTACTTTATCCAATTTCTTGTATATAAAGTTTTAATTTCATTTTTTCTAAAAATAACTAAAATAAGTAAATATATAAAACAAAATTTAAAAAAAGAAAAAAAACATTCACAATAGGTATCAAAGATTCAAGCCCAATAATTGTAGAGCCCAGAACATACCAAGGTCGGGCTTGGAGTAGCCCAAAACTGAACCCACGGATGCCCACAATAGCTCCAGAAGCCCACTCCTCCTCCAGTCAAAACGCACCATTTAGTGCCTTGCTTCAACTGCCCTGTTGTGCGCCCAAACGACAGTGTTTATAAGGATTGGCTAAGTTTGTTGATGAGTCTCAAAACGACGTCGTTTTGAACCTCCCAAACCCTAACTATAAATTCTTCTTTTTTTCTCCTCTCCCCATTTTCTCTCTTTTGCCTCTCTCTTTAGCCGCCTAACTCTCTCTCTTCTATCTAAACAAATCGGATTCTCCCTCTCCCTTCCTACCACCGGCCACCTAGCCCACGGATCTACCTCTGCCGGCGCCTAGATCTGCTCTCTCTTTGCCCTCTCTCCGCAGACACCGAAACCCACTCTCACCTAAAGCTTTCCTTTACCGCCGATCGGGCCCTTTCTTTCTACCAAGCCACCGACAGCTCTCTCTCTCTTTCCTCTCTACCGCCAGCACCGATTAAACCAACCCAAAGACCCAAATTTCTCTCCCTAATTTACTCCCTAGCCAGCGACACCCATTCTCACTACACACACATAATTGGGTATTTTTTTGTGGATTCCTCAGGCTGCTAGAGAACTTAGGAATTTTTTGTTGTGGTTTCTTGGCTGCTAGGATTTTTTTTGTTGCAGGTTCTCCCCCTGATTGCTACAGTGCCCCCTCCCCTTTATACCCGGTTCCTAGGCACGTGGGGGGGGGGGGGGGGCACGTTTCACTACCCTGCCAGACACGAATTTTTCGCGTCTGGCAAGGTGAGGGAGGTGTCTGGTAGGGTGCGTCTGCACCCTGCCAGTCGTACCTCTCTCCACCCTTTTTTCATTTTTTCTTTATTTTTTAATTTTTATTATTTTTTTAATTCAGTTTTTGTTTATGATTTTTGTTTATGATTTTAGTGTCTACACAAATGTCCTTTTCCTTTCTCTCGAATCTTTCCCTTATCATTGATTCTATTCCAATCTTCTCAAATATTACTATTGTTATTACAACCTCCGCATTGAGTTGTTGTTCTTATATGATCTCTATGTCATTTCGTGATCGGTTGCACTCTCAATATGGTTTTCTGTTTTGTTTTCAAAGATAGGTCTTGAACGACACTTGAAGAAGAATCTAAATCTTCAACTTGAACAATTTTAAAAGACCTTCTATTTCCAACAATTTCTTCCTTATGTGGGTTCCTTTTGTCATTTTGATAAAAAAGTGACCAAAGCGTGTTTCAAACCTTAACACCACATGATTTCCTTTGAGGCTTAAAAATCCTAGAGAAACCCTCATTTTTTGAGGTCGAAAAAGATTTTGTTCGTCAAAGGTTGAGGAAAAACCCGAGTGGAGTACCACCTCTTTTAGAAGGCTTGAAAATGGCCTTAAGTGCGATGGTGGCGGTGGAAGTAATGGTGACGATGGGGGGTATTTGAGAAGAAGAATCAGTAAAAGAAGAAAGCTCAAGAACATCGACACTTTCACAAAGGCTATAGGGGCGAACGCTAGTAAAACTACCATTTCATTATGTGTAAATGTAAAAATGTCATATCAACAACATATTAATACCACATTAACATCACATCATCACTTAAATCCGTGTATGTATTTGATTATCGTCTCATTAATATAATCATTGCATCATTATTTGATATCATGTCATCATTATCACAACATCAGTATAGTCAAATACCATGCCAACATAACTAATGAAATATTTTTAACATGTTTAAATGATTGGCTTGACATTGTTAATTTTAAAAAGTATAAGGACTCAATTTTTATAAATTATTATACAAAAATTAAATCCACTACTTTAATAGAATATATAAGGACTAATTGTATAATTTGACCTAAAATCTGTATTAAAGTTAAATTTATTGAATTGTTTAGAAATCAATTTAAAAAAACTCATCCCTTTTCCCGTCAATTTCTTTTATACGAATTTCATGGGATGAAGACTTAATTTCTTGAGTTAACATTATGACCAATAAATATTAAGCTGCTTGCATAGACCGAAAATATCCCTTATTTAAATAAGCAGGTTGTCGTAACTTGCAACCGTAAATTATATATTATTTTGGTGAAAAGAGATAAAGATTTGTCCATATCATTATCAGGTCATATTAAGAAAGTCAAATACATTTTAAAAATGCACGAGTGTTTGGAAGAGAAGAAAAAGACATTTTTATTCGTTTCATTTCTCCAAACCTTCAAATATATTGCCTCCAGAGTCCAGACACGTCCCCCGTGACTCACTCCATGTTTTATGTTCATGAAGGTTTGAAGAGTCTACAACTTTCATTTGGATTCACAGTCCACTTTCATTTGCTTTTGACAATTTAAAGCATTTGCTATATAATATGCGAGTCTACAACTACTGGTAAAAAACATTTGAGCAAATCTCACTAGTTTGTCTCTCGAAACATTTATATAAATTTAGAGATTTCTAATTGATGAAATTAGAGATTCAAAACTTAAATTTTTGAGTAAGAAATATTAAAACTTAATATTGAGTTTAATACTCAAATTTTAAGTTTGGGGTTTTCAATTATTCGTCAAATTATTGAAAGTAGCTTTCTCGCTATTGTCATTTCCATTTTTCTATTCTCAAAGCAAAATTGGACTTTATTTGTTACCTTATCCAAAAGCAAGAAAGTCATGAAAGAGTTGATTAATTGAATCTGAAATGAAGCGATAATCAAGCGTTGGAAGACCTAAATCTGAATCAAGCCTGCATTATTCAGACCAGCTGACCCTGGCCTACCTCCAAAATATGCCTTCCCCTAAGTTTTGGGTTTCTTGTCCATTCGCATTATGCCGCGTGTCATCCAAGTCATGGCCACATGTCCAAACAGAAGAAGCAAGGTCCCGCTGCCACGTCAGCTCGCCGGATGTTAATAGCCAACTCTTGGGGGTTTTATTAGTTTAATAATTTTAAGTTTGGTTTGGCAAAAGCAATAACAAGCTGCCAAGTGGCAGCGGCATGTTTGAGTGGCTGGGGCATACACAGCCTATTGCCAAATATTTTATGATGCCTAATTGGCAGATATGGACGTTGACTATTTGTGCAGTTACCAAGACGATTGAAATTCCTCAAAGTGGCCAAACTTGACGCGTGTCGCCTAGTTATTGGGTTTCTTCTTGAAAGGGAAATGTTGCTGTCTCTACTATGCTACATAAATAGAATGTTATATGTTCTTATAAAATAATCATTAGAGGAGCAATGTTATTTTATGTAACAGTTTGAAAGTGTACTTACTCACAAAAATTATTGAGGTAATAGATAGTAGGTCTCTAAATATATATACTTAATTCTTGTAAATAATTACCAAATTATGACACACTAAAAAAAATCAAACTTTCATCGATGGAATGTTATTACCGACTATCATCGTAATTACCGATGAAATTGACAAACTCTTGATTGAAATATCAAATGGAATATATGGTCTGTGTATTTTAAAGAACGTATTCCATTTTTGATGAATGTAAATTTACTGACAACTATATCTTCCAAATATTTTATCGACAATGTTGTTTTATTTTGTAGTGGTAGCTGGACACTCTAATTTTTATTTCTATTAAACCTCCATTTCCTTCAACTATATTATCAAAATCCTAATGCTTGTTCTCTTTTTTAAACTTTTTGCTTATTTTTTACATTTTAGAAGTTAATTTTAATTAAAAATCATTTATCGTAAATAAAGAATAAAATATCTAAACCAAAAACCCAACATGATTTCATAAAATATAAATATGGTTTAAAACTTGTCACTTGCATTAAATAGAGTTAGCTACTTGCATAATGATCGAATTTAAGATGTGCACATTGACTGGCACGCTTAAATCATCCTCTTCATTTTTCAGCAAAAGCTTATATCATCATCTAGCTCTTTTTCCATTTTTCTCGTTCTCTTTTTGTGGAGCCAAGTTGGCCTTTCAGTTTGTGCTGCACTAACTAGTGGAACTTAGGCTGGTTCAAGTATTGGCTGATCTGTGGGTTGATTGTTTTGGGCTTAGAAATTGGAAAACAACCTGAAATTTGGGTGGTTCTTGATTTCACAAATCCTGGATGAATTTTGTGTCCTATATGTTTTGTATTAATATTATTTTTATTTTTGTAATAGGATAGAAATTAAGATCTATTACTCCTGCCTGTTACTGCTTCTCTCTTTAGTCAAAGGATTGAATTCTTAGCCTATCCAATCTTTTCCATAGGTTTAAACTACTCTATTTACCAGTAAAAGGAGACAGAAGAAAATGCGCAACAAAAAGTTGGCCTAGTATATGCCAGCATTTTAATGGGGCCTTTTCAAGCTATATCAATTAACATTTAATTTGCAATTTTTTGTTTGAGTGCCTCTTATGTTTTAGTGGGCAAAATCTTTTGTGGGATCACATTAAAATTTAGAGTAAGGTAGCACTTGGTATTTTTGCACCTTCAAAGTTTCTAGAGCTGAAAACGTTCTTAATTGTGTGGTTGTCATATGCACACGGTTATGTGTAGAAGATACACAAAAGATTTTGCGGTAATCTTGCTATATATAAATCAAGTGAATTTAGAGGGGTTCTTTTGTGATAAGAAGAGAGATAATATTGCAATCAAGTAAGGTGAGATGTATTGGAGACGGTAACGAGAAAGATTAGAGTAATTTTTGAAATTGCGTACGATAATCAAAAAAATTTAGATAAAAAAATAAAAAAAATGCAGTGGTGAAGCAAGATAGAAAATAAGTTGGAAAGAGCTGAGTAAAATCGAGAGTATTTGAAAAGAGTTTAGAGAGAGCTTGGGAGAAAATATTTTAGAGAGGGAGTAATCTATCGATTTCTAGTTTATCCTTGATGGATTGTCAAAGTTCTTTTCATATATATATATATACACACACTGAATAGAAGCGGTTGCTTATAAATAGTTGCTCAAGAACAACCATCAAAAAGAGCATTTATTGGACATCATTGGCAAACATGTTAGCTCATAACATATATTGGGATAGTGGGCAGATACTTAGATCTAATGGTGTAGTGAAGTTTAGTAACATTTAGAATGATGTCACATGTTTTTTAAAAAAAGAGAAAAAAGAGAAAAACTTGTATTTCAAAAAAAGATTAAGAAGAGATCCTCTTAACTATTTTTATATTTGAAACATCGAATCAAATTCTCTAAAATATCTTAAAAGCAAAATTAACTCGTAAATCTCGTTATACGTCTCGAATTACTTCATTGTTACCATACTGTTTTACATATTCATTACCGTGATTGCTTTCACTACCATCATAATGCATTACTGTTTGAACAACCATATGATTTTATAAAATAATTTCATTTAAAATATGTAATAAGAGCGATAATATGTTAATAACCAAAATCAAACGTTTACAGTCAGTATCCATACAGACTTTTTTTTGTTCATTCCTACTTCAGCTTTTCATTATTTCTTCTGTCTTATTTATTCGTTCTTTTACCGTAAGAGAACCTTTTCGAAGTACAAACTTACGCTCACCAAAACTTAAGAAAAAAAATAAAGCAAATTATCGGATATAGATTGACCTTTCAAATCCTCACTACATATCTATCAGGATCAGACAAATTAGCTTGGGAAGCTCATTCTCAGAATTTGTCCAATGCTTTGAACTCTCTCTCACCTAACAACTTAAATATATAGCTCTCAATCAAGAAGAACTTTATTCCCTTGACATCATATTAGCAAGAAAGGCTACATTTTAAATCATGGTGAGGTCCCTCAAAACAAGATATATAGGGTTAAATGAAGAAAGTAGAGGGAGAGATTAATTATGCCCTGGTAGCTTATTCTCTGGCCTATATTTTTCCTGTATCTGATGAAACTTTTAAATAAAACTGGTATGGAACAGTGCTCAACTTTTTGGCCAAAAAGTTTTAGAAGCTTTAGGGAGGGGTCCCAGGTGATTTTTCCATAATTTGTCTATTTCTGATGTTATGGTTCAACCTAGAGATGGACCACTTTCTTACCTGATTTTGGTTCCTTGTTGCAAAGTGTCAGTTTTTTATGCCAATAGCATGAAAAATCTATGCAATGTCAGTTTCGAGCCATTTGTTCTTTTTTTTTTTTGTTCATGTTTCTTTCCTATAAACAAATTGGGGTCAAATAGGTCATTTTGAGTTGAATGAACAACTTTATCTAATTTTCGGAGGCTGAAATTTCAGTTTCTGCAATCGTCCATGCATTCACATAGCTGTAATCACTAATTAGAATAAAAACGATTTGATTTGGGAAAGCTCCTTTTTCTCATTGAAAAATTAGATTAATATTCTAAGCTTTTCTCACTGTTTGAATCTGTTATAATAGTACATGTTGCCTATTTCTGGTGTGCAGATGAAACAACCAATAAAATCAACACCCTCACCTTATTGGACCCAAATCTTCTTCATAATCCATTAACAATTGTTAATATAAAAGAAATAATTATAAAATCATCAGCATAGGCCACAGTCTGATCATAAATGAATTGACTTGCAACAATTTGTATGTCCTTATTTAGATTCTCTATGAAGGTATGGTAAATGTAACTGCATAGCTTTAATTGGAAAGGTTCTCTCATCATCCAAAATAATCACAAATTATTTGATAAATTATATAATAATTAATATAAACATGAACAAGTACCCGAACATTTGATTCATTGGTCAATACATGATTCTCTACTTAAAGAGCAGAATTTGAGTCCCCTTCCTCAATTAAAAAAAAAAACATAAACATAAACAAAGTTAAACAATTATCTGAACCAAAATTTGAATCCCCACATACCAAAAAACATTAGAAACAATTGTACAATTAATAAGGTATTTAACTTATGATGCTGCTTGCATGCATGATGTTTGAGATTAGCTGTCTCTGGTCAAAATTCAAGGGGATAGAATAGAAATATCATTATTACTATTAACATATAGAAAAAGTTTATTGAGAGGGAGGATGGGGGAGGGAGGCTAAAACAACCTACCAAGTTGCCTTACATACCACGTTTCTTTCTCTTCACACACCAGTATTTAGGGGGCTTTTGTTTCTCATGCTGCTTTTTTCTCTTAACACCTCTCCATCATCTTTCAGGTTTAATGCTTTTTAGTTCCATGGCTTCTCCCTTTTTCTCTCAATCCTTAACTTTATTTTTTTCCTAACTTCCCTTAGCTTTATATAAGCTTTCTTCTTATCCCTTTGCTGCACCACTTTCCATTTGAATCTTTTTGAGTTCTTTTATGTTTTTTGTTTTCTCTGTTATGTGGGTGACAATAAGAACTTTAGCTGTTAGGTCAGTTTATATATAGAGAGAGGTTATAAGGGTGTGTTTAGTGAGGATTTCAAGCTGAATTTTGGGGTTTCTTTTGTAGCTTGTTGATTGAAACCATTATTCTGAACGTGAAACAGAAGGTTTTAAGTGAGAGGGGCAATAGGGTTTTAGCTTATTCCAGGAATGGCAAACATTACTGTAATTGGTCAGGAGGATGATCAGATGGATTTGCCCCCAGGTTTTCGCTTTCACCCAACTGATGAAGAGCTTATTTCTCACTACTTGTACAAGAAGGTTCTTGACATCAACTTCAGCGCTAGAGCTATTGGAGAGGTGGATTTGAACAAGTCTGAGCCCTGGGAATTGCCATGTAAGTTCCTGCTCTTATAATCAGAATTTTCATTCACTTTTCTCTTTGTTAATTCTTTCCAGATGAGATTGTTTCAGGATTCTGTTTAAACTTTCTCATGTTTGTTTGGTTTATTGGGTATAGGGAAAGCGAAAATGGGAGAGAAAGAATGGTATTTTTTCTGTGTGAGAGACAGAAAATACCCTACCGGTCTGAGGACAAATAGGGCTACTGATTCTGGCTACTGGAAAGCTACAGGGAAAGACAAGGAGATTTACAGAGGAAAATCATTGGTTGGAATGAAGAAAACTCTTGTTTTCTACAAGGGTAGAGCTCCTAAAGGAGAGAAGACCAACTGGGTCATGCATGAATACAGACTGGAAGGCAAATACTCTGTCCACAACCTCCCCAAAACTGCCAAGGTAACATACACTTTTCTCTGTTTTCCTCTGCTTTTCATTCTTTCTTTTGCTCTGTTTCATTTGTGTAACCCATGTGGTGTTAATGGTTCTTTTTGTTTTTGTTTTTGTTATTATTTTGTAGAATGAATGGGTGATTTGCAGGGTATTCCAAAAGAGTTCTGGTGGGAAGAAAACTCATATTTCAGGTCTGGTTAGGGTGGGTTCTTTTGGTAATGAGTTGGGTCCTTCTGGTCTACCACCATTAATGGAATCTTCACCATACAATGGCAAGAGCAAACCTGCTGTCGAATCGGCTTACGTGCCCTGCTTCTCCAATCCTATTGATGTTCAAAGAAACCAACAAGACACAACTGATAATTTTAACAATCCTCTTCTTCCTGCTTCGTCTAATCCTACCGACATTTTCCCACGAATCCCACTTTCAAACGCTTTCTACTCTAATCAAGCTGTCCCTTTCCCATCAAATTTTCAATTCCCTGGCTCTGTTTTAATGCAAGACCAATCAATCCTGAGGGCCTTAATCAAAAACCATGGATCAAACATGAGGCAGGATTTCAAAACAGAGAGGGAGATGGTTAGTGTTTCACAAGAAACAGGTTTAACCACTGATATTAACACTGAAATCTCTTCTGTCGTCTCGAATCTTGAGATGGGAAAGAGGTCATTTGATGGTCAAGAAGCCCCCTCTGCTTCAGCTGGACCAGTGGACCTTGATTGTTTTTGGCATTACTGAAAAACATATCAGCAGCTCATTTGAAGAATGAACAAGTTACAAGCTACTTTACAAAGATTAGGCCTGGAGTTACTATGATTGCCTGGAAAAGATGGTGTGAGTCTGTGTATAGATTGTCTTAAGTCTGAATGAAAACTTGAAAGAAATTGAAGCATAAAATTATGTATTATAAATTTATAATTAGATCACCCTTTAAGAAAACTTCAATTGTTCTCTTGTTATATCTTTGTTTCTTTTCTGGGTTGCTGTTACATTGGCATCATTATTGTCAAATTGCTTAGATACAGGATTTGTCAGATATGAGATTCAGTTGGTAGCTAACTGATATTTATTTTGTTCTCTCTCTTTAAAAAATTTGCACCTTGAGCCTGTAGGATGTTAGTGCTTACATCATTGGGAACATGAGTAACATTCTCCTCATTTTTTATTCCTTAAATCTGGATCTGCAACATCACTTTGTGGGGACTCAATAGAAATCTACTGTTTTCTTTTTCTTTTTTATTGGATAATTAAATTCTACCATATTCAGGCAGTAAGGACTATACTGAATACATTATCCAGTGCATCATGAGAAAAAGGAGAAGAACAAACATTAAATGCTACTTTTGCCCCTATGGGTTTGAATTTATCATTCAATTTTATGATTGTCAAAATATGATTCTCATTTAACAAATGTTGCTCACATCTCTTTTTGGGCCAAACTTAATCAAATCTTGTTCAACACCCCCCAATTTTCAACATTTTGACAGAGCTGGCAAGATTTTCTCTTCGGGCATGCATCATGAGAAGCCAACTCATGTTAACCACTGAATCTTGTCACTAATATCTGTAAAAATGCGTGCCTAATACCTATCACATCAATAATCAATAGTGAAAGTATTTGAAAATAAAAAATTCCATGAATAATTGAGATTTGTTGTATGTGTTTAATGTTACTATTAAGATGCATGTAGATGATGAAAAAAAGAAAAAAGAAGAGAGGTTGGGGAATTACAAAAAAAGAAAGCGATACATTGAATAAACTGAAATATGTGCTCAAATCTCCTTTCTTCTTTCCCTCAATATTAATTAGGAAATGTTATTGAATGTGAGTAGTAGGTGCATTCCATATACTTGAGCTGTCTCTATTCAACCAAGCCTAAAATTCAAAATATATCTGGCAAAGGTGGAGTCAACTATATATGAAATTACTTATAAAAATTTAAAAACAATGAAAATGATTTTTTCCACTTTTCCACATTGATCATTTTATTTGTTTGGTTATGGAATTATGTCTGATTTTTGTTTGTTTAGTTCTAAATCAATGGATAGAGGAGCAAGTTGAATCAAATCTTAAACTTTAAACTTGTGTCACATTAATGGATTAATAAGGGTTTTACCCATGCTAAAAGAGAATAGTTTCCGCTCCATCATTATAATTTTATCCCCTTCCTTTTAATGAGTAAAATTCCGTAATAAGTCATAAAATCCATACATGTGAACGGTAATTAAAATTATATAAAAAAATAACCAAAAAAAACATAAAGCAGTGTGAAAAGTGGGCTTTTTTTTTTTTCTTCTATTTGATTCTTCCATTCATTTAATCATTCATTCAATTCATTCACAAAACCTTTCACTTTATCCAAATCATTCATTTCATGATGCATGCATTCCGTTCTGGAGCAGCAATCCTTTTTTAATGATGTAAGAATATGCTTCTGTTATTGAATTTTATTATTTTAAAATTAAATTAAAAGTAGCATGTGGTGTTTTAGTTTTAGGCACATGATGGAATGTCTCAAACCCCTCTCCCATGCAACCAAAACAATTTGAGTCCTACACGACATGATCCTTAACTATAAGAAAGTGCAGTGATTTTTGTCTTTGCAGAATTTTGTCCAATATATATATATATATATATATCCCTCTCCTTCTGTTTGACAACAGTGTTATTTAATTTTCTCACTATGTAAGTGGCCAACCAAGCAAAGTGCTGCTTCAAATGTTGGACCATTACCTAGATCCACCAACCAATTCTAGCATATTTTATATATATATATATATTCTTTTATATACGTACTAAAATATAGCTACTATTCTTCCTCTTTAAGATTAATATATTAACGATCCAAGTGTTGGAAGTTTTTTTTTTATTAAAATTCCTACTACTCCAATGAAAAAAAAAATCGATATAACAAAATCAGCACAAGTTTGATGTTAGTTTTATAGTTATCAATACCTTAAATTTTCCGAAATGATATGAGAATTAGTAAAATATTAGTCATTTTGTACCCAAAAAAAAAACTTAAATTCATCAAAACAATTATAATTAATTTTTTTTAAAAAATTAAATTAAAATAATAAAATAACAATAAATTGATTTAATTAATGAAATTGCTAGTCTCCACGTAAAATGGTTTTTAGATAAAAGAATTGACATTAAAAGAAAATTTCAATATCTATCTTAAATTGAGAGTTTGAGCAATTTGTATGTCGCTTGGATTTTTATTTATCAAAAAATACTACGTGCATGTTTGGCTTAATTTTTTTTTCAATTTATCTACATTTTAAAAGTAAAAGTAAGGCTAAACATTATTTTTTGATAAGCTTTTAAAAAAATAACTTTTTTTTAAAACAAAATTTTTAAAAAAATAGCTTAAAAAAAAGCTTCAGGGGGAGTTTTTTCTTCTCTTCTTTTGAAAACACATTAATTTTCAAAAAATACTTTTTTCTCAATTGATCTCCCTCTCTTCTCCTTCTCTTTACAAATTACCATTCTTCAACGTAAATAATGATTTTCCTCTTCTCTACCTCTCTCTACAAAAACTAATAAAAAAACAAAAAACCTAACAACATAATATTAAAATCTAGAATTTTTTTCTTCTTACAAAGATTAAGAGAAAAAAAATCTAAAATTCAAAACTACATTCAAATACTATTTAAAGATTTTTCATCTTTTTCACCAAAAAAGATTTTAATATTAAATACATCGTTTCCTCTTTTCTCTTCTTTGTTGGGAATTAAAGTATCATGATCCGATTGCTTGTTAGATCAACAAAAATCTAATACTATTGCTACTATACAAGTTTGAAAATTATTCTTTTTTTTATTGATTTTTTTGATTTTAACATTTGAAATTATATACAAACTTGAAACATTACATTATAACTTATTAAATAACATGAATACCTTTTATAATAATTTTAACCGAAATTAGAGTTTATATAATTTATTTTATTAAATAATTTTAATTTAATTTTAAAAATTATTATTTTTTATAAGAACTTAATAATAACTTTTAAGTTAAAAAAACTAAACTAAATAACAATAATAGTATTTTAAAAAAAATAATTACGTCATTTCGATGTAACGGAGTCCCAACCCAGTGCTTAACGAAGTTTCGTCGGGTGACCCCACAAAAGGAGATGAGGTCAGAATCCAGGGGAGGAGAGTTTAGAGTTAGGCCATTCTAACGGTCGACACGTAATCAAGTGGGGCCCAACCCCCCTCTCCCGCGCGCAACGAGATACGCGTTTCAGGTTTTGAGTTGCGTTATCCCAATGACTAACGAACACTAAAAAAAGTTTGGCCATCGATATCCTTCCACGTTGACATACATATTACCTGGGCCCACGCTCCAGTTGAGAATTTTGACGTGAAAAGACAAAAGCGCCCCCCTCCTGAACAGTGTTTTTAAAGGCCAGAAACTCGTTCGTTTGGCACACCACACAAAATTTGTTAAAAATGAGAGACGGCTCATTATAATTTTGATAATAATCGGTTGCACAATTTTTAAAAAAATTCAAAAGAAAGTTTAATATGTAGGATTTGATTCAAAAATAAATTTAAAAAATTTTATATAATTATGAAAATAACTTACAAAAGAGAATTTTGTATTAACATACCTAAATAATTACTTAAAACAAGTGGAATTCGAGATGATTTGAGTTCTATACACCTTGAATGTGAAAATCAATCAGAATACAATTTAAACTCGAGATTATCAATAGTTTTTTTTTTTGCCTGTAGTCTTTGTTCATAGCTTTTCTTTCTTTTCTAAAGAACAAGATCTCCATGATGTTCAACCCCTAAAAGGGAATGAAGCATGAATTTAATACTTACCAATCCATAAACATCAAATAATCATTGAAAATAAATTAAGCGGCTTCAAAGTATAATTGAGAACGAAATTCAAATGAATGATGTGACATATATAGTATATAGAAAAATATAATATATATAATGATTTGAAGTTTCCAATTAAAATAATTAAAACCTTACCGTAAAAACCGACCGAACAAAGATTTTATTCTAATCGAGATCCAATGAAAACAAAAGATTGTGTTGTTTATTTGAATCAATATATCTAATTTTAGATATGCCCATTGCATGCATGTAATTTTAACTAGGCATATAGTAAATATCTTAATACAACTAATTTGTAATTTGAAACATGCCCATGTCATAAATATCCACATGTTCAATATGTCAAAAATGGTGCTATGATTTGATTTAAATGATAATCAACGTGTCAAAATTTTGTTTAGTTTAAATTGGAAAGAGTTTGATAAGTATCATAATCGGGCATGGTATATGAAAAGGGATGATCTGATTAGGGCATACATACTTTAATTCATGGCCTTGAAATTTAATCAACACAATCTTCTACTTTATTCATAGCAATAGATTTTTAGAATGAATGATACATATTTCACAGTGGGAATGAATTTAGAACCAATTATAGCTTCCTTTAGGATAAGGTATGGTGAGGATCGTGCTTATCTTTACTTACTAGTTATATAATGTCCATTCTTTTGTTCCAAACCTACATAAAGCAGTACACAGAGAGAGGGAGAGAGAGAGAGGATGGAGACTATTGCTATATAATTATTTATCTTTTACAAAAAATGGATTTGCATGATTAATTTTACTATTATGGGCACGATTACATTCGTATGTTATGATTTTGGATGGTTAATCTTTGTTATTTTAGTTCAAAGTTTTTCAAATTAATCTTACCTCATTGCTTGCGCATATTTTTAAGGGCAGCCACATGAATGGATTAATCCGAGGGAATTGTGATGTTGGCAAAACTTATCTATGAAAAGCTAAGTTTTATGAAATGTGGAATTAGAAATCTTCCAAAAATAAGATCAAATGAAAATAATTGTTTCCGATGTTTAGTTTAGAGTCATGCACGCATACCATAGAAAGATATGTGCCTAATATAAGTAGAGAGATTGAACTTTTGGACTTTGCTCTGTTTGACAATGCTCATCAGCAGCAAAAAAGGGGTGAGAGGGAATTAAAAGAGAGGAGGAAATAAAGCATGGGAAAGTTAGTGCTTTTTGAAGATGAAAAAAGT
Organism: Theobroma cacao; assembly: GCF_000208745.1. Taxonomy (NCBI): domain Eukaryota; kingdom Viridiplantae; phylum Streptophyta; class Magnoliopsida; order Malvales; family Malvaceae; genus Theobroma; species Theobroma cacao. The sequence continues at coordinate 22,128,802 of NC_030852.1, forward strand.
CTACTATGTCCCTTTCGACCTTGCCATCCTGGTTTTTCTTTTCAGGGTTCAATTTTTTCTCTTTTGGCAAATCCATCAAGAGAAAAATTTATGTCTTCAGGCTAGCACCAACAACCAAATGTTGTGAGGTAGGAGAGAAAGAGAAAGGGTCTGATAATATATATGTATATATATTTGCTTTTGTTGATTGTCATTGTTACTGGCAGAAGTGGGCAATAAAATTAATGTGATTTGAAACAAACTGTTTCAAAATCATTTTTAAAAGTACTTTTTTTGGCCACAATCCATTTTTTTGAGAATGATTTTCCTTTTTGTTTGATTTGGGGAAAAAATAAAAATTTTGTAGAAATATAGAGAGAGAAACTAAATTTAAAAAATTGAAATATATTAATTTAAAGTTATGAAATAGATAAATACCAAATAAATCTATGGATTATATATTCTAACTATCTAGTAAACGTTTTTCATACCAAAGATGTCAAGTGATATGTATTCGATAAAAAGAGATAAAAATAATTACGTGTATAAGTAATTTCGACTTCAAAAATAAAGATTATATATGTTATATTGGAGTACTTAGATCAATATATTTTTGGAAAGGCAATTTCTCTTATCATATCTTTTATCGAAATATTAATGGCAAGAAAAGCAAGTCAAACGCAACACGAGGATTTCAACTTTTGCACCAAAAACATAAGAGGCACACTTGGCCAAGTCTAAACCAAGTTTGGAGAAGAAGCATTTGCTAAAATTTGAAGGGAAATTCAACGATTTTTGTAGGTTAATCGTCTTAGAAAGTGAATCACTACGTTTTGGAGACGAATCATATGGTAACTTGACACCTTTTTTCCCTGTGAAAAAGGAAAAATCTTAAATCTTATTGTTTTGATCTCAACCCAATGGCACAGCCAGGAAATCTTTTCATCGGGTTGAAAATTGTTGTATAATTGCTTCATTAATTATTAACATATGGAATGTTTTAAAAAAATAATTTATCAAATTATCTGTCATTCGATTATACAATAGATTGTTTACTATTTTCATTATTGAAAAAGTTTTTTCAATACTTGCAATCACAATTGGCAGAATAAGAATAGGTTTAATAGCAAAAGACTCGTATGTATGATTGGTGTCTAAGTAACTAGAGGAAATTCATATGTATATCCGTTTAAATCAAAATTACCTCACAAGAAAATAAGGTTTACGGTTTGAACATTCTCCTATGTAACAAAAAATTTGTATAGAGATAGAGCATGTGATTATGGTGAGATTGCATTTTTTTTCTTTCAATTTCTATTTTAAGAAAAATCATAAATACCCTATAAGAAATGAAAGAATGGCATATTCTATCAAACATAGCCAATCATTTAGAAATGGATACGAATATAAAGACCCAACAATTTTTTTCGCCTTGGAATAACTCAAAAATCATATATACTCCAAAATTTTCTTGTTTTAACGAGAAGGCGTCACAATCCTATAATGATGCCAAAATGACAAAAATATAGTGATCACCAACCATGCTGGACTGAACCCAAGTAAAGAAGAGCCGATCATTTCCTTTTCCTTCACATTCCCCATCTTTCTTCCCCACTAAACAAAGTCAAAAATAAAAGGAAATTGGAATTGTCACAATCAAAAAGAATGTGATTTTTCAACTAATATAATCATATTCACTGTTTTATATCAATGCAATGACAAATCAAATACCCACATTGCATTGAAAACTGATGGATCGACACGTAACTAGGAGTGTTCATTATTCAATCATTATGGATAATTTTGTTTTTAAAAAAATTGGCTTCTAAACAAGCACGTACGATTTGGTTTAAATCTTCATTAGATTTTGTTTAAATTGTTCTGTATAGGGACCATAGGAAGATGTCTATTTCAAGCTAAGTAATTAATTCTATTTTCGATTCATGAACACGTGGATCGATATTTGCAGTTGCTTTCATCCCTAGTATCTTCCCGTGGTCTTTTTGCATGTTGATATTTTGATCTCTTTTTGACCTAGTTAAAATTGGGAATATGCTTTTATATATATATATATATATATTTTTTCAATTCTCACCGATTTTAATTATTTTTATTTAATTACATTTTTCGTGACTGATTGTAATTAATCAGTAATGACCTTCTGGCACCCATTAGCATTTAGCACCAATATATTTAAGTTAATTAATTTGTTTTAAGCATCTGTTGCCAAATCTTAGAATTTCTAAATCTAGGCAAGTTGTGATTTTTTTTCCATTTTTAATAATGGTTATAGTTTCTGACCTTTCGAGTTGGAAGAGGCGAGGAGTCTATAAATCTTTTGAGGAAGGATTTTATGGGAGGATAGAATCTATTTTGCTATAATGCAATGAAATTTTATTTTATCAAAATGTTTATTTCTTATATATACAAGAAAGGAGTATTATGACTTAAATGTTACTAATGTGAAACTAAACTTTATGCTATGCTTAAATCCCCATCTCTTGTTATTTGATTATAGTCCAAGTAGCGCTATGTTCAAAATTGAAACTAGAGGATTAGCAAGGCCATGGTCCCAATCAACTTTTAGGAGTCTTATTCAAAAATAGGGTTTTTAACTTTGAAAAAGGTAAATGGAACCATGTTTAATTTGAACCTTTTCAGTTCAAGTCCCACAAAGTATAAATTTTGTCAAAATTTATGTTAGTTTGGTCCCTTCAGATAAAATTTGTTTACAAAGAAGCTGATGGCATGGGTAGAGAAACAGAACCCGCAAACTAGGAGAGAAGATTTACTTATAAGACCTAGAACTTTAGGTAACTAAAAGTCTAGACAAGTTAAGGGATGCCTGTTTTTGTAGACAATTTGAGTTCACGGATCTCATGGGTGGCTCTAAAAGAGTTGTTTGGTAAATACGGTTGGGTGATGGATGTTTATGTTGCTAACTCCATGAGAAATGGGATAAGTCAAAAGAAGATGAGAATGGGGGAAATGGGAAACAATTGAAGAATTGATGCGAAGCCAATAAAGGAATTTGTGGCAAGGCATGGGAGAGTTAGGAGAGTTGAAAATCATGCTTATTTAGAACAACTTGAGAGTGCTAGACACGGAGTGAGAAAGGTCATTGTATCATATAAGGTAGCACTTATTGGTGCACAGCATTTGAGCAAAGGTGACATATAAGCTGTTGAAATTGAAAGGCGTGCTTCCAAAGTACTAAAAGAATGCCTTATTTTTTCAAGTGTGAAGGTGCTAGAGATTAGGTGTAAAATTGGGATATTGATTACAGATATGGTATGGGTTGATATAAAAATGGTGGGGTTCCTTATAAAAGAGTTTAATTTCTATGAAGTGTAGTTGATATTGCTCTCAAAGGGCATATGAGTGCAAGTGAAGGTAGTTAGGGAGATGAAAGTGTTGGTAACTTTTTGAGATAAAGAAGAGATGATAACATTAATAAATAACTACTTTGATTTGTTTGAATTATGGTTTAAGCCCATTGCTCTTTATAATTGGAGTTTATCACTAAGTAAAGACATGGTGTGGTTGAAGGTGCAGGGGTTGTTGATACATCTATTGCATGAGACAATATTCAAATTTATTGGTGACACATGAAGGTCTTTTGTGATGGTTGATAGAGCCATGACAATGAATGCTTTGATGTGGCTATGCTCTTGATGGAGGTGAAAGAGAAAAGACACATTCTAAAGCTATATAATGCAAATGTAAATGGGTGATGTTGTCACCTAAAAGTAAAAAGTGGTGGAGATGAGTGTTTTGGATGAATAGGCCAAAGTTACCAAGGCCCTCAAGGAAGAAAAGTCTAGTTATTCATCTTCTTCGAAGTTCATTGAGAGTGCATGGAGGAAGGTGATGATTAGTTCTTCAACTTATGAATAAGGGCAAAGTAGCAGTATGGTATAAGGAGACAATGGCCAAAGTCACAATGATCAAGGGAGGGAAGTCATTGCTCTTCCTTGATCTCGATTTCAAGCCATGCAACTTATAAAGACATGCATGAATGGCCCATATTGCCATTTCCATGTAAAAGGCAAGAAAATGGGGGCTCTTAAGAAAACGCAGTGCAAAATTGTTAAGCATGTTAAAGAAGCCAATGGGCCAGACTTGTTTGGTGTGAGAAGTAAAGAAATATTAGTGGAACAGGATAAGGTGAATGACATTGAATCTGTAAGCCCAAGGACTTTGTTGGGTGAAAACTCAAAGCGAACCAAAGGGGTAGTCAAAGAGTGGGGTTAAAAGGGTCAATTCATTGGGCCAAAGTGAAGAACAAAAGAGCTGGGCTTATAGGGAAATGAGTTGACAACTTACTAAATGATGAGTCGTGCGCCAATGAGATAAGGGATAGTGAGGCCCAAAAGCTTAGAAGAATCGTATAAAGACTTGTTAAATAGTGGGCCAAAGAGGGAAAAGCTAATCACCTTTCATGTTTTAAGGCTTAATTCAAGTGTCCTGATTCGATCTAAATTGTAAAAGCTTCAGACTATCTAAAAGCAAGAGAACTAATAAGAAAATTAAGAAAAAAAAAAGGGAAATAATATGGGGAAAGAGAAATAAAACCAACAAAAGGGTCTTAAAAGAGGTAAGAGTAGGAATGCATGTAAAAAAAGTTAAACTTATGGTTGCCACTAAGAAAAGAATATTAAGCTCGACAATTGAAGGAACAAGGGAAATCGTTGTTGGGTCCATTCCGAGTAGCTCAAGCAACAAATGTTAAGTAAGAAAAGATAAAGAAGTTAAGCATACAGACAACTCGATGGCCCCATTGAAGGAAAGCACACCATAAAGGGAGGAAGGTATAACCCCATTCCCTATTAACCCTTCATTTTTACTATAATATTGTGTTGATAATAATATCATGGGAAAGGGTTTGGTTCCTTTTAATGCTAATTTTAAAAATTTGTGTTAGACCTAGATTGCTATGGGGTTTGGAAATTCAAATCTTAGGGTGGTTTGTAGTATAAGTAAGAGTAGCTTTACTTTAAAATTGAATGGTGCAATAGTGACAAGTTGAAGCAGATTGACCATGAACTTGATCCAAGCAAAGTCTGGCACAACTCGCAAGAAAAAAAGGAAGTTAAGAAAGGATATTTTGAGTGTGCTTAGTGGTGATAAGGAAACGATCGACTCTTTTATAAAGAATTTTATCTTGGATACGGACATCGCTCGCTATAATGATATATTAAGGAAGGATGAGGCAAATGATACTTTAACATTGGACAATATAATGGGAATAATTTTTCAAGATGTAAATAAGAGACTGGTTGAAACGTTTACCAAGTTAGAGAAGAAAGGATTATTGAAGATTAAAGATAATACACTCATATCTTGGGTATTGTAGGTGGTGATGATAATTCTTACATAGAATGTAAAAGTTATGAATGTGGGGAAAAAAAGATAGTTATGAGGAGATTGATTGCCATGGTAAAACCAAATGTTGTGTTATTACAAAAGATAAAGTTGAAAACAGTAAATAATAGATTGCATACTAACTTATAGGGGAGAAATGCTATATTTGAGGCAAATATTGAGGCCATCAGTGCATCGGGAGCATTCATATCAATATGGCAGTGTTCTTTCTTCATGATGGAATAAGCATTGTGAAGTAACACTGCATTCTCATTACAAGGGTGATTGAAAAAGGGAAAAAGAGGTTTGAGTTTGGAAACATCTTATCTCCTAATGATGAGAGTAAGCTTAGAGAATCATAACTTGAGTTAATTGAGGTGTTTAAGTGTTTGAACACTCCTTGGTATGTGGGTGGTGATTTTCAATGTAATAAAAAATCAAGACTAAAAGTTGGGCTGGTTTAAGAATGGGAGAGCTTTAGAACAATTTATGCATTTTATAAATGAGGTGACTTATGGACCTTCTAATGATTAATAGTAGATTTGTATGGAGCAAAATTAAGCAGAACCAGCTTTCATTAGACTAAACAGGATTTTCATTGATCCAAAATTTTATGTTGAGAATCATGAGTCGATTTAAAGATGCCTTTCAAGTTTCTTGTCAGACCATAACCTTGTGGTGTTGGGTGTAAAAGAGGCAAGTTGGATACCATGACCTTTTTGATTCTTTAGTTACTAGCTTAAGGAGGATAATTTCCAAAAGGCTAATGTCGACTAAATGGGTGAATTGTGAAGAATAACTATGGCAAGCTAAGACAAAAAGGTATGTGAGAGAAATTAAGATGCCTTAAACTGAAAATCAAAAGATGGAAGCAACATATGTTCAAGAATATGGGCGATAGGGTGGTTAAAATTCAAAAGGAGGTACGAGAGAAATCAATTATTTTACAACTACATACAACAAATGCTACGATGAGGGGTGAGATTATGAGATTGAAAGTAGAGCTATGGTTCTTATATAGGGTGGAAAAGAGATCATGACATTAAAAATCCAAAGTGAGATGGTTCAATGAGAGTGATCATAATACAAAACTTTTCCATGCAATAGCCACGATCATAAGAAAGGTGAACCTCATTGATAGTATTTTGGTGCAAGGTAGTGTGGTCACAAATAATAAGCTGGTTATAGAGGCATTGGCTAGCCATTTTTATGCACATTATGACTCAAGGGGTGTGACGAGGCTAACTAATTTTAATTGTCTTATGAATTCCCTTGAGGTGTAACTGATAGAGTGGCTAGAAAAGCCGTTCACAAAAACAGAGGTGTGGGATGTTGTTAAAAGTTAAAATGGACATAAGGATTCAACATGAGCTTTTTAATAATATTATGATATAAAGTTAAAGACAATGTTATGGTTTTCTTGCATGAGTTCTTTGAATCTTGCAAGATTGATGATCGAGTGAACACTACTTTCATCTCACTCATCCCAAAGTGTTCAAATCCTTGAGCCATATATGACTACAAACCAATTAGTTTGATGGGTATGTTATAAGATCACAGAAAAGGTGCTTGTAAACTAACTCCAGCAAGTTACAATTGAAGTGATAGGACAAAATCAGCTCATTTTCTCGAAGGGTAGACAGGTTCTTGTTTGTGTATCGATCGCCAATAGGTTATCGACCATCTTAAAAATGATGATATGAAGGAGTTTTCTTGAAAGTATATTTTGAAAAAGCAGATGATAGTGTAGATCGAGACTTTCTTGACTTGGTTATGGATTAAATGGGTTTTCTTGATTGTTGGCAAGAACGAATAATAGTGTGTATTTCATTGGCATCAGTTTCCATGTTATTTGACGATACTCCTACCAGGTAGTTAAAAATGAAGTGAGGACTAAGGTAAGGGTGCTTGTTATCCACTGTCCTGTTCAATATGATAGTCGAAGTAGTTGAGGCAATTATGAAAAAGGTCATGAAGATAGGGGTGGGTATATGCATCAATATCGAGAGGATTGGATTAGTATTGTTACATTTGTATTTTGTAGATGACCTTACGATTTTCTATGAGTCGAAGTTAGAGAGTTTGTTTAATGTGAATGGTATTAAAGTGTTTCGCGATGATCTAAAGCCTAAAGATTAATTTTCAAAAAAGAAGCTTAGATGGGATTAGGGTGGAGAGTCATGAGCTTGAAGAGTGGGTACAGAGAATCTCATGCAAGATCAAATCTCTTCCCACTACATATCTTGGGCTACCATTTGGAATAAATCTCAACTTAAGAGTCATATGGAAACCAACACTATAAAGGTTTGAGTCTTGATTAACTGGTTAAAAGTCAGAGTTTTTATTGGTCGAAAAGAGAGTTATCTTGATTAAATCGATTTTAGTGAGTCTATTTATCTACTTTATTTCAATGTTTTAAATCCCAATGTAGGTAAAAGAGGAGTTGGACAAAGTATAGAGAAGATTCATTTGAAACAGGTCCTCGTCTAGTAGGAAAATCCATTATGTGGATTGGGATTCAATATGTATGTGCAAGGCTAATAACTCTCTAATATAGAGTTATTTAAGCTTAATTTTGATAATAATTTGGCTTAGTTCTTGTAGTAATGCATAAAAATTAGTAGGTTTTATTTAATTATTTTAAATTAGTTATTTTAGGTGAGTCAATCTAATCTTAGTTAATTTTATGCTTAATTTGGTTTTAATATAGTTAAGATAGGTTGTTGCTGATTTATTTGTGCTTTTGTAGGTATTTGATGAGAGTAGAATTTTAGTGGAAGAAGAAAAGCAATTTCAAGGTGCAAACTTGCACTATATATGTTTCGGTTTTTCAACCATAACTCTCTCTACAGAGATCCAAATGAAGCGATTCTTAGACGATGGGAAAGATAAGAGAATAAGCTACAACTTTTATGTTTACCACTTTACTCAGTTCAGCCTGGAAGGTAGTAAAAAATCATATCAAATTTGACACATTGTAGCAGTCCTAGAGCAATTCTGATTTCTGTTAATTAATTGGCCAAGGCTGCAACTCACATAGTCTGATGAGGAAATTCCAACTGAAATTGACTTCTTTTTTCACCCAACTTGGCCTAACTTCAAAGCCTATAAAAACAACCTTTCAAAGGAGAAAAGGGGAGAACGAGAAGCACTAGATTAACAGCTGAGAGTCAAGCCACAGAGTCATTGAAGCTAAGAAGAATTAGAAGGATTCAAGGAGATTTGGAGATCAAGAATACAACTCTTGAGTTTTTCTATCTTTTCTTTTATTCTCTTATTTTCTTGGTTTTGTTCTTAATGTTTAAACTTTATTCAATGATGATGTATGACTTGATGAGGAACTAAATTGTTAATCTAAGATTATGATTGAACTCAATATGTAGTCTGAATTATTTATCTCTCTTTTACTTATATTTGATAGATTTAAGTTCTTTATTTTATTCTATTCTTAATGCTTCTAGTTGACTGGCTACCAATTAGATTGAATTGGAAACCTAGGTTAAACCTTGATGGAGGAGATTTAGGTAGACTTTGAATAGAATAGTATATAATCAAATACACTTAGTTGATTAGGTGATTTGATTTGCAAATAGGGTAGACATACACCTATAAGCCATACGTAATTAAGATAAAAGCACAAACTTAATGAATCTTTCTTCGATATAATTTGCATAGACATATAGTAAATTAATTAAGAGAGGTATTTTTATGAGAAAATTGATAGAGACTTATAAATAATTTAGAACTCTAGGTTAGCAACTTAATCCATTAAACTAAGTTAAGAGAGAGAGAGATAATATTCAGATGAAGTATCGAGGGATATCATAATCTTAGGTCTGATAGTCACTCAAATTTAATAAAATAAATTTGTATAGATTTTAGATTAGTTTTAGTTTTAGTTATAAGTTTATTAGTTTCAAATCTTTCTTTTTAATTGTTTAGATAAAATTAGGGTGTGTTAATTTTAGTAGTTAACAGTGAAGATTAATTCAATTCTCTATAGAATCGATACTTTACTCATCTCTATATTATCTTTGCAATATGTACACTTGTGTGGGTAGAAAATTGAACAACAAAGGCAAATAAGGATTGGGATTTACAAGTCTCTAGTGGAAAAAAATAAGATATTAGTGAACGAGTGGATTTGGAGGTATAAGAAAGAGAGGGAAAGCCTATGGAGGAGAGTCATCATTGAGAAAAATGGTGGAGAACCAACAAGGTTGATTCCAAACACTTTGTGTAATAGAACAACGTTTACGATGTGGAAGAACATTGTTAGCCCCTTTACCTCTAGTGACCCTATCTTGGACATGGTGAAAGTGGGCATAAGAATGGTGGCAAAGACTGGAGAACACATTCTCTTTTGGCATAATAAGCAAATAGGGTACTTGGTTCTTTTATAAGGCTTTCCCAAGGATCTATTATGTAAAGATAATCGATACTCTGATGGATTTTTGTATGTTAGACAATGAGGTATGATAGTGAAATATCTAGTTAAGAATGAGGCTATTTGATAAGGAGCTTAAATAGTGCGAGCATTTCATTAACACTATGAAAAATAGTGCTCTTGATAGAGAGATGCTAGATAAAGTCATTTAGAAAAGAACTAGAAGGGCATACTCATCTATAACTTTTTGTGGGATGATCATTAATGGTAGCTAGTGAGAAAGATGATAGTCCTTGGAAAATGGTTTGAGAAAATCTTGCCCCATCAAAACTCGAAGTATTTTGTTGGCAAACGTTGAGAAGGAGAGTAGCGATGAGAGGTGAATTAGTAAGAAAAGGGCTTGATTAGTAGTAATTTAACCACATGTGTTACATGAAATAGTGTGGTGGAGACGATGCACTTATTCTTCAAATACAAGGATTCTTAGAAGGTTTGGGTATTATGTTGTGAGGCTTGGGGAATTGCTTGGACCACATCAGGGGAATATTAGTGGCGTTACTCTTGGAATGGAATGGTATGCCTATTAGACGTAAGTGTGCTAACATTTGGCGCATGGAATTTTTCTTGATTATATAGATGATTTGGCTTCATAAAATAAGATGGTTTTCAATGGTTAAGTGCGAGATTTATGCCAAAATTTTGATATTACAAAATTGAGAGTTCGTTAGTGGGCTAGGGCCAAGTGGCTTTTCGAGAACATTTAAGTTTTGGATGTAGAATAATCCTTAACTTATGCAAAGGCCCTTATGAGTAACAAAAAGATAAAACAAGTGGTTGAGTTGAAATGACCCGAGAAAGATTGTCTTAAGTTTAATTTTGAGGATGTGACTAAGGGATATCCGAGGAGAATCTATTATAAGGGGTGCATTGAGAGAAGATTACGGCTATATCAAAATTTTGTTTTCAAAATTATTAAGGATTGGAGATTAGGACATCGTAGAACTAATGACAATCAAGGAACCCTTTGCCTTGTTTACAGCCTCAAGGTGGACCAATTCACATGGACTGATCTTTAAATCAAAGTCCACCGACATTGTCTAGTGGACAAATAATTTGTCACTAGCACCATGAAGGATGAAAACTTTGAACCATATCAATAGCTTGAAGAATAGAGTGTAGAAATGGTCAATGGTGTACATTTTTAAATCAACTAACCATTTGGTGGATCATCTAACTAAGGTAGGGGTTGAGCAAGTTGAGGAGCTGTTTCAGGTCTATAGTTAATGCCAAGCTTGGTATGTGATTTTTCTTTATGTGGCCATAGTGTACTTGGTTATCTTGTTGCTGTTTATGTGTCTATAGAATCGTGGATTGAGCTTGAGATGCAAAACCATGCTATATCTTTGTTTTGGTGAGGAACCAATTGGTTCTGTTGTAGGGTTATGTTAAATTGAGTTGGTGCAATTGTATTTAGGTGCAATTGTGTTTAGTTGTGAAGTAGATAAAAGACATCATAGATGCCTATACATATGCACGTTAACAAAATTAACATATAGAAAAATTGAAATGCGGAATTGGATACTAACCTTCAGCCATTGATGTCATAGAAATAAGCTTCTTTGTATATGGGTACTTCTAAACTCTAGCAATCTCACTTAAATGGTGTATTTAGAAAAATACTGAGCTTAGGGATCTATATCTGATTTTTCCTTATATATTGTATTCCCATCAAGACATAACCAAAACAAGGAAGTGGGCAAAGAAATGGGCATGCTAAAGTGGTTTCCAGAAGGTTAGTGGAGAGTGGGGTGGGTGATAAACGAACCATAACTGAACATGGGTAATTAACATTCTCCCACTTGGTTTGTAAATTTTACTTAATAATACCCAAAATCCATAAATCTTTCTCCTTAAGAATAGAAACAAAATACATGAATCATGGCGACAAGTCCTCTAAAAACGAGTATTATCTTTCATGCATCACTATGCATTTTATTTCTTTAATGCCAACCCATCATAACTTAATGAATAAACCTTATATTTATTCTAGGTCCAATAATGATTGTTATTCTTAAAATAAACGTGTACACAAGGTTGAGAAAACACACAAATGAATAAGAGTTCGATTACAAATGATACAAGCCCATACAATAAAATCACATGATGGAACCAAGTCCCATTTGAGCTACATGATCTTTCAATTTCATTGGTGGCATGCCTTTTGTTAAAGGATCAACAATCATCAATTCAGTGTTAACGTGCTCAATGACCACTTTGTTCTCCCTAAATGGTTCCTTTATGGCCAAATACTTAATGTCAATGTGTTTATTTCTACTACCATTTTTGTTATTTTTAGCCAGGAAAACTGCATCCAAATTGTGACACTACATCTTCAATGGCTTAGAAATGGAATTCACAATTATAAGCCCAGATATGAAACTCTTTAACCACGCACCATGTGAGTAGCCTCAAAACAAGAAACAAACTTAGCCTTTATGGTAGAAGTAGTATTTAAGGTCTATTTTGCACTCCTCTAAGACATCGTTCCGTCAGCAAACATAAAAACATATCCAAATGTTGATTTTTATAAATCAACACACTCAGCGAAGTTCGAATAAGAGTAACTAACTACCTCCAAGTTGTTTATTCGCCTATACATAAGCATGTAATCTTTGGTCCCTTTAAGGTACCTTATCACCTTCTTTGTAGCTCTTTAATGATCCGTACCTGGGTTGCTCTAATATCTACCCAACATTCCAACAGGAAATGCAATGTCAAGTCTTGTACAAACCTGAGCATACATTAAGCTCCCAACAACAGAAACATATAGAATGTTTTGCATTTGTTCCCTTTCAAGCTTATTTTTCAGGCATTGGTTCAAATTGAACCTGTCACCCTTCACAATGGGTGCTACACTCGGTGAACAATCCTTCATCCAAAACCTTTCTAAAACCTTATTGATATAGCTTTCTTGAGATAAACCTAAAATGTTTTATGATATGTCTCTATGGATCTTAATGCCAATAACATAACATGCCTCACCCATATCCTTCATATCCAAATTCTTAGAGAGAAATGGTTTCACTTTATGTAGCAACTCATTATCATTGGTTGCAAGTAGTATATCATCCACATATAGAATAAGGAAATAGATTTTACTCTCACTAACCTTCTGATATATGCATTGATCCATGATGTTCTCTATAAAACAAAATGAAGAGATGACATCGTGGAATTTCAAATACCATTGACGGGAGGCTTATTTCAATCCATATATGGATTTCTTGAGCTTGCACACCAAATGCTCACCATCACTAGAGGAGAATCCTTCTGGTTGTTTTATATAAACCTCTTCCTCTAGGTCCCCATTGAGGAACGTTATTTTCACATCCATTTGATATAATTCAAAATCGAAATAGGCAACTAATGCTATAATGGCACGAAGGGAATCTTTCTTAGATACAGAGAGAAAGTCTTCGAGTAATCGATTCCTTCATTTTGAGTGAAACCCTTGGCAACAAGTCTTGTTTTATATCTCTCAATGTTGCCTAATGAATCCTTTTTTGTTTTAAAGACCCATTTACATTCAATGGTTAAAGACCCATTTACATTCAATGGCCTTTGCACCATTAAGTAACTTAACAAGATTTCAGACTCCATTAAATGCCATAGAATTCATCTCATCTTTCATGGCATTATACCACAATTCAGATTCTTTACAACTCATGGTTTGTGAAAATGTTTCAGGATCATTTTTAGCTCCAACATTATAGTAAGCTTCCTATAGATACACAATGTAATCACTAGGGATTATTGATTTCTTCATCTTAGTTGATTTTCTTAATGTTGTATTAACATCCTTCGGAGAAGCATGTTAAGCAAATGGTTGCTCAACAATCTCTAAAAATTGCTAAACAACCAGATCTACTAGATTGTCATCAGCAGCTTGTGGAACTTCAATGATTGGTTGTACAACACATGTTTGAATTTGAGGATTGTTATGAATGACAATCAATTTGTCACTTGAAGTGGGAGTTTGAATATCACAATAATTCTTCTCAGAAATTAAGTTATGAGATTGATCACTCCTACTAATCAAGTTAATTTCAAGAAATTTTGCATTTCTAGATTCTACAATTCTAGTGCTATGAAATGGACAATAAAATTTGTACTATTTGGACCTTTAAGCATATCCAACGAAATACCTATTTACAATCCTTGGGTCTAATTTCTTTTTTTTTTTTTGTGGATTATAAACTCTTACTGTAGATGGGCATTTTCAAATGCGTATATGTCGCAAACTCGATTTCCAACCTTTCCACAATTCAAATGGTGTTTTAAGAATAGCCTTGGTTGGAACTTGATTTAATATATACACTGTCATTTTAAAAGCTTCAATCCTTAAGGATTTAGGAAGCTTGGAGTTGCTAAACATACTCCTCACCATATCCATCAATGTTCGGCTTCTTCTTTCTGCTATACCATTCTAGTATGAAGATTCAGGCATGGTGTATTGAGCCACTATCCCATGCTCCTCAAGAAACTTGGCAAATGGACTAGGTGCTTGTCCATCCTCAATGTATCTACCATAATAGTCTCCACCTTTATCTGATCTCACAATCTTAATTTGCTTCTTGTATGGTCTTTCTACTTCAACTTTAAATACCTTAAAGGCATCTAATTCTTCATTCTTATTATGAAGCAAGTAAAGATACATGTATCGTGAATAATCATCAATGAAAGAGATAAAGTATTTCTAACCATACAAGTCGATATCTAGACTAAAAATATTTGTATGTATGATCCCTAATGTGTCCGAACTCCTCTTGGCACCTTTCTTTGTCTTGTTAGTCTGCTTTCCCTTAATGCAATCCACACAAGCATCAAAATTAGTAAAATCCAAAGTATTGAGTACTCCATCATTCACTAATCTTTTAATCCTCTCTATGGATATATGTCTTAATCTTCGGTGCCATAAAATAGAGGAATTTTCATTCATAACACATTGTTTTAATACCAGCATTATCATGAACAAGCATTGCATTATAAAAGGCATTGTCTTGCTAATTAATTAGGAAAAGACCATCAAACATTGTACCTGTAAAACCTGACTCTATAAATACATGTCATGACATACATGCACTGAGTAGCATGTTATTACGTTAGGAAAGTCTATAAGAATAGACGAAATCCGGTATTATACCTAACGGTACGCTTAAGTGGATTTAACCTCGAACTAGTTTAAATAGGAATCGTAGGATGAAATTTAATATTTTACAGTCGAAGAATGACTAAAAATGATTATTCAGAGTTTGATGGTGCATTTGAGGTAAAATGGAAAATTTCGATGTTTAGGGGTAAAATCGTCATTTTGCCACCTAAGATAATAATTTGATCATGGAGTCAAATTTTTGATCAAGATTAACTATTTGGAGTATAATTTAATGATAGGAAGTGAAAATTTTCAATTTCGGCAATTTTCGAAACATAAGGGTAAAACGGTAATTTTATCGTTTCGGGTAAAAATCATAATTTTCACCACCCAAAACTTGTCAAAATCATAGGATTTATTTATTTTTGGTATGAATAACTATGGTATGTTAAGTGGTGAAAAATTGAAGTTTAAAGGATGAAATTTTAAAAACGGACCAACGGGAAAGTGACACATGACATTTTTTTATGAGTTAATATTTATTTTAATGAAATGTTAGCCCATTTAAACCTCATACTAACTGCTGGCCGGCCATAAGGAAAGAACAAGAGAGAAAATAGAGAGGAAAGGAAGAAAAGAGAAAAACAAAGGAAAACTAGAAAATTCAAAGGGGAAATTGAGTTTTTCGTCCGTTTACGCGTCTAATGGTAAGATTTTTCGATTTTAGCTTGATTTCTACCTTTCCTATGCCTTTATTTCCATTAAGCATGCTTGAGGAGAGAGATCAAAAAGTGAAACCAAGGGCTGGCCGAAATTCTAGGGGAGAGATTATGGAATTTTTAGGTTTTGATTTTTAGTTAAATTGGTAGTTTTAGTTAGTTAAATGTGTATAGAAATTAAATTGGGCAAGAAAGCATGAAATTTTCACAATACCCACCCTTGGCTGAATATGCATTGATGTACAATGATGATGAACTGATTTTTATTCTAAGAGAAATGAAGAGAAAATGATGAAAAATGGTTAAATGTGATAGAAAAACAGAGTGGAAAATTAACCGAGTAAATGTCCCATTTTTGAACGAATTTTCCAAAGAGGAAAGTTAGCTGATTTTGGTGATTTTAGAAGGTTATTGGCTGATATTTAATGGTTAGAAATGTTGTGGAGAAAATGGGACAATTTAGAGCTAAAATGGAGCGCGTTAGCAATTTAACGAGTAAAGTGCCAAAAATAGGTTAATACCGCGTTTAAGCCGTTTTAGGCTATTGCATTTCATACCATGCATTAGTATAGGATTTAAGTCAATTATATAGTGATTTAGCATCAATGTGGTGAATTGGGTAGATTTTGCAATGTGTTTAGGAGGAGAGCCTTCCGGTAAAAGTAAAGAAGTCGTACCCGATGAACAGTGATCGGGGCACCTAAAAATCAGTTAATTTGTACAAACGGTGAGTAAACTTATTATTATTGTAAATTATCTAGAGTTTATTTTTAAATACTCTTTATGTATTTTATGAAATGAAAATGAGATTAAAACGAGATTTTTGATGTTTTAGAAATAAATGTGACAAATAAAAATATATTATGTTGATTATGAAATTGAGTAATTGGAGGCTGCCAATTATTTTGAAATATATATTTTTCTATGAATGGCTTATGAAATATGAGTATATGTGGCTATATTTGATAAATTGCATTGAGAATTTATGTAAGTTGTTTTTACTATACAGGTTGGGTAAATAAATAAAAGCTACATTATACTGTCGAAATTTTATTAAAATTGGTGGGTTTAGTCACTGCAGTGACGGGTTTTCGTGGACTGCCTATTAGAGGGGCACGGTAAACTCGGTTACATAATTATTCCGGTTGTAGAGGCGAGGAGGGTAACTCCCGGGGTAGTATTAGAGCTCACTTCACGTCGAACCCCCACGTGAATGTGTAACTCGGCCAACGCCAAGGAACGACTTGTTTTAAAAATAAAAATGTGTTTCATATGTAAATATCATAACTACCTTGGCGGACTCGGTTAGATGCCTCGGCCAAGGTATCCCCGAGGATTAGTTTTGGCTTGAGCCCTGTTTTTAATAAAAGTAAGAAGCCTTAACAACTGTTTTGGTAAATTACAAATATTTTATGGTTTAAGAAATAAATTGAAAACATTATGAAATGGTTTGTGATTTGTTGTTTGAACTTGCCTCTATTTTAATCGCTTTTAGATATTTATGATAATGTCTATTTACTCATTGGGATTGCAAAATCTCACCCACCTCCTTTCCAAATATTTCAGGCATGTGGTAGCTTGTAGATACCTTATTTTGTCGAGGATTCCAATTGACATCTCTATCTTACAAACAGTAGGTTACTATCACCAACACTTAGTGTAGTTGTGGGCCACTTGTCATTGTAATTATTATTGTACATTATAACTTTGTAAATTATAGTATGAATGAATTTATTTTGTTCTCACGCTACAAAAATTATTTATGTATAGTTCTATAAAAATTGTTTTATAAGAAAATGAAATATATTATCAAATATTTTTATTTAGTCTAGTTAGCCAACTTTTCACTCTAAATGGATGATTTAGATTACAAAAATTTATTTTAAATCGGTAGTGGATATTTTCTACCATACGTTGTATTTTTATCAGGTTTCGAAATTTTTTTGATAAAAATGATCAAAATACCCCTGTGTGGCGAAAATTTTATTTTGATTGTTTTCGATCTAAAATAGTTTCTATTCTCTTAAAACTAGATATTTAGTAACTATTGCTCACAAGGGAGGTGGAAAACTGATGCAAGAGCCTTGCGAGGTTTCGGTGGATATACCGAGTAATGAAGGTTTACCGAGACTTCGCGACGGTTGTCATGGGCTCGAGGGAGGTTCCGGGTCATGACAGTACCATTCCTAACAATACCAGATTTATAAAATAAATTAAAAGATGTATTTGAAAAGTTAAAGGAAAAACCAAACGGTATAAGCCTTGAAACTGAAATCAAATTTCTAGAGAAACTTAGAATATAAAATGTTCTTTCCAAATTTAAAACAAAACCAAAATCCAAAATCAATCTACATGTTCCAATCACCTTACATGTGAATGCATCTTGTTTCCTGAATAGATGCACTACTCACTACCCACTAGCTTCTTTTGGTTTAGAAAGCCTTGCAAGGTATTCGAAATATGGATTGTGTAACTTGAATCAGTTTACCAAGTATTATGACAAACATCAACCATATTAGATTCATAACAAACAAGTGAGTTTGGATTACCTTTCTTCTCAAGCTAAGCCTTAAATTTGACGTAATCCTTCTTCATGTGCCTCTTCTTTTTATAGAAGAAATATTTGGATTCCTTCTTGACATCAGTTTGGATGGGTATTTTACCCTTTCCCTTTTGTTTAGCCTGTTATTTGTTCTTTCTTGTGTTGCCACATTTGCACTTTTCACTTGATTCCATAATCAACTTGTTTTCCTCTTGAACACACATGGTTAAACATTCATTAATTGACCATTTATCCTTTTGTGTGTTATAAAAGATTTTGAAAGCTCCATATTGATGTGGAAGAGTATTTAGATTGAAGTGCACAATAAAGATTCAGACATTTCAACCTCAAGAGATTTGAGGTGAGCTGTAATGTCCTTTATCTAGATGATGCGCTCACGCACACCTCTAACACTGGTGAGCTTCATTGATGATAACTTTGTCATTAGAGTGCTGGCTAGGGCTTTATTTAAAAACTCAAATTGTTCATCAATAGCCTTCAACAGATCCTTAACATTATCTTGCTCTCTTATTGAACCACATATACTAGCACAAAATTTTATCTTTATGAACACATATTGAGATGATTAGATCACTCTCTTCGTTCATAAAGAGCAATTTCAGCCTGAGTGCTAGTATCAGTAGGTGTAGGTGGTTCGTCCTTCCGAATAGCATAATCAATGTCCATCTACGATAATTGAAGGAGAATCCTCTTCTTCCATATTTTATAGTTTTCACTATTTAAATAAGGAATATCACATTTGATATCAGAAAAATTCACAGTTTGTATAACTGCATTAAAAAAAATGTACATGCTTTGGTCATAGAAATTAAGGCAAATAAATATATGTCATATTTTACCAATGTAAAGCATGTAAATCATGCTTAAAAATATGAACCAAATAACAAATAAAAATGGTTTGTAGGCCAAGTTTTATTTTAAAGATTCATATGCAAACTTCGTGATGAAACTATCAAATTATATTCATTTTCTTAATTCCTGTGGGTAAATTAAGAAAAATAATTTATTATTTCATCCTAATTAATTATACTAATATAATAAAAAAAAGTCATGTG
Source organism: Theobroma cacao (assembly GCF_000208745.1). Taxonomy (NCBI): domain Eukaryota; kingdom Viridiplantae; phylum Streptophyta; class Magnoliopsida; order Malvales; family Malvaceae; genus Theobroma; species Theobroma cacao. The sequence goes on from NC_030852.1 coordinate 22,148,021, forward strand.
AGATAAATTTTATCATATTTGAATACCATTAATTACAATTGATGTCATTTTTCTACATGTGATCCAAAGATACCTAATATATAATTTAGCATAATCAAAGATGCTGTGACTAATCTCTAATTAATTAAAATTATATTGATCACATGACATCCAATTTTGTGCATAAAATTGTTAAGCAACATGCATATATCCACATATAATAAATAGACAATAAAAAAAAACTACATTCATTAATTCATGCATAAAATTAAGCACCAAAAAATTACAAAAAAAAAAATCTGTTTCAAAATGACAGTTTTTTTTTATTGGCCTTTTATGTTTTGAGCTAAGGGACATATGTATGTCCCAAAAGAATGATTGTTGAACTTTGTTAATATTTGTTGAATCACTTGTAGCCCAACTTTTTACTAATTATGGACAAGGAGGCCCATGTCCAAACTCATTAAAAGAAAAGAAGTGGACCCATGTATTAAAAGAAAAGAAATAGGTCTATGGCCACAACTTGTCAAAAGAAAAGAAGTAGTTTAGATTTTATTTTTATTCATCGTTTTCTACCTCTAGATGGATTTGTTCAACTTAAAATTGAACCAGTTTCATAAATCTGGTCATATCTCGATCTCTAGGACTCCATTTTCGACATTTCAAAAGCTGTTTTGCTCATAATTGAATTTCCTTTAACTTTTCAACATCATTTTATTAAAAATTTGACTAAACAATTTCAAGTTTATAAAACAAAACATTTTGCCATTTTTGCATATAAATATAAAAACTCAAACACATCAAGACAGAAGTTGAAAGTGCTTTGATACCAACAAAAAGACATCATAGATGCCTATACATATGCAAGTTAAGAAAATTAACATACAAAAAAATTGAAATGCAGAATTAGATGTTAACCTCTAGCCATTAATGTCATAGGAATAAACTTTTTTGTATAAAGGTACTTTTAAACTCTAGCAATCTCGCTTAGATGGTGTGTATTTAGAAATATGTAAACTTAGAGACCAATACTTGGTTTTTTTTCCTTATATATTGTCTTCCCATCAAAGAAATGGCCAAAAAAATGAAATGGGCAAAGAAATGGGCATGTTAAAGTGGTTGCCAGAAGGTTAGTAAAGAGCGGGGTGGGTGATAAACGGGCCATAATTGAACATGGGTAACTAACAGTATAGCTTATGGGGATTGTGAGGTACCCTAAATACGCTACTATCTAGTTGTATTACCATGCATGATGAGCTTGACACCTTTGCTTGATGTGTGCTTAATCTACTGCAATAAAATCTCTTGATCATAAAAAAAAATTAAGTTATTTTGTTGGTTTGTTTAAATTGTTCATTGAATACATTTTGATTGTAAATTGTAACAGTTATGTTATATATGTAAAGTAATACTTTATTAAATTAATATAATTTTTATTTATACATGTAATCTCATAAAAAAAACACTAAAGTATCCAAAGGTGAAAAATCAACTACACAACACGAATAGTTATTCATTTTATTGTTTCTGTTCTTCACTACTATAATCATCTTTTAGATTTTAACTGTTATTCGATCATCTATGTGTCAACATAATATTTAGATTTTATATAACTTTATATAAATTTTATGCAATTATGGGTTTTATTTTTAAGTGTTTGGATATGTAGTTGTTTATTTTTATTCTTTTACCTTAATTTTATTTAAAATTTTTACTAACATTAGGTTCAGTCTCCCAAGTGCAAAACTTTTAGCTTTGCCCATAACTTCAGCGGCTTAAGATAGGGGGAAAAAGAAAATCTGAAAGCCCATTCCATAAAAATTTGTTACGAAAAGGTGACCAAATTGAGTATGTCCAGCAACCAAAAAGAAAAGATCCTTATTCATGCATGGTAGGAAAGAGCAAGCACCGTTGAAAAAATTCCGTGGACCCTAAGACTAACAGCTAAGTTTATCCTTGATCGGATAGGTCCCAAAAGAGTAGTGATTATTCAGAAGCATGCTGGATATCTAGCTGTCAACCTTTAAAAAATTCGATCAACATCATCTTTCAATATACCAGCATGAAAAATGCATGGGGGCCTGCGTAACAAAGGCCTACCTCGCCTTCATTTGCTTTGACGATAGTTTGATGGTTGATGGGTGATAGATAGGTTATCGATAACGTTCAATGTGAGCTACAGCTAGCTTTCAAAGTCACTGCCCCTACCCCAATCAAAATTTCCTCCTGTTTTTTGACCTTCTCCAGATGGAGCCGAAAGCACCATAGCTGCCTTTTCTGGGGGGTGGGCTACAGAAGGCAAACAGTTCTATCTGCATGAATATTAGGTTTAACTAAACGAAATCTAATTGATAATGATAAAATATATTCTTAGGTTTTTATTAAATATACAAATGTTACTTATCTTTTAAATCGATTTCTTTTGAAACATTAATTATGATTTTAAAAAGAGTATATTCGAATTCATATTTTTTGAATAGGTAAAGATTAGGTATATTTATTATCGAATTAAACATTTAGATACTTTTGAAACAATTTGATTCAATTGAAATGATAACTAGAAAGGGTTAATGAATTGCTTATTATATATGTAACTTATCAATTGTATCAATCATAATTTCCGACATGAATACATAACTCATCCCAATTTCCAAATCAAATGGTCCCACAAGTGTTAGAAGTCTTTTTTGTTTTTTCTGCGGTAGAATTAAATATATACTTTTTAATGTTGTTGACAAATATGTTTCTCCTTCTAAACAGAGGCATGCTTTGGTAAGCTGGAGCGGGTTAATTGGGTAGCCCAATTTGCTCAATGAATTTAGTTTTAGGCTTTAGGCTTAGCCCAAAGTCCTTTCGGAGGGTGAAGTCCAAAGTTGAACCCCAAGCAAGGGCAAAGCAGAAAAGAATGACACACGTCATGAGTTGTTTAGCACATCCATGAATGACACAGATAGAGGAGGCCCACGATGCAGCATTTTTGTCTTAATTCATGAGGCTCTCATCTCTAGCAGAAAAAGAATGGACAGAAAATAGGGTTGACATCTAGACCAAGATTCGCTCCTCCTTGTTTTGAAGCCAATTAGAGTTAAGAAACAGGCAGCATCATGTCTTCACTCGAACACTCAAATCAAGATTTTTTATACAAAATTGTGGCCATCTTCTGTTCAGTTAAACCCCGTGGGACATGTCATATTAAATAATATTTGACTGTTATAGATTTTTTTCAATTACTCTTTGGATCCTATCTCTTTTGCTTGTACAATCCTTTACATTCAATTCCATTGATGAACAACTGACATTTTTATCCTCTCCAACATTTATAACCCTCTGCAAAAAGAACAATCGTCTGTAATTTTAATATTTATGTATATATAATCGTTTCCATACAAAAAGCTGGTACTGGTATTGATGCCCATAGTTAAAAGATAGAAACAAATTGGTGGTGAAAAACATGAACAAATTATTATGATGTATACATGGCTTGCCCTTTATTTTGGTCGCCTTTCTTTTTGTTGCTGTAGGGTCGCCCCTTTCTTTTTTTGAGATAATTATGATTCTCTATTCAATAGAAGCAACTAATCTATTTACTGTGGGTTCATGATCTGTCTTCCTACTCAAAATTGTTTCCCTCTAGGAACTTCACAACAATTGCTTCTTTTGTGTGTGTATATGTATATAAAGTTTATTTGGGTCTCTTTAACCACACTATTTCGAATATGTGCAGCATCATTTATAAGTTATTAACCTTTGCCAATCTAACAAAGCTTTTTTCTTATTGCAATCAAACAAAGGTTTTCAAGTTATTAATGAGGACAAACATCCTCATCATAGGGTGCACTTTGCAACAAACAAATACTGTTTAATTACGTTTCTCTAAGAATGCGTGGTCCATGAAGCTCTTAAAGTTGTTGCTGCTACACATGGACCATTTCGATTTCACCTGTGCTTGACTCAGTGATCATCTTTTGAAGTCAGGTGCTCTTTTTATTTATGTCACATGATTTTTTTGTCTTTCCTCCAAAGGTAAAGCTGCTGATGTCTACATCACAATCCTTTCTTTTTACATAGCTCTGAACGGAAACAAATTTAAGAGTGCTTTCTTTTTCCTTTGATCATCACGTGAAAATTGTTGTAATTCATTCAGCCTGAAAAAGTTGAGATTTAAAAGGCCAATAAGAAAGTGTCAGAACACTTGCTTAGTAGTTAGTCTTTTGGTGATTTTATTAATGATTTGTAATCGAATTTAGCTTTTATTAATATAAGATGAATGATTAAAGGAAGAATTATTAATTAACCCAATTATTGTGAGAAAAAATAGAAGAAAATGAAACAAAGAGAGGCCGATAGTAGTTTCTCTGAAGATAAACGCTCCAAGAATGTTTGCTTGATATGTAGCAATTAACTAGCTGGGTGGAGGCCGACTTGGGGCGGAGTCCCTCAAAATTTTTAAATTTTTTTTATAGTATATAAAATTTTTAATATATTCTCTTACTTGTTTCTTCAATAATTTTTATTTAATAATTAATACAAATAAAGAATAAAAAAATCCCACATATTTCATTCAATTTTAATTTTTTTATTTTTTAATTTATATTATTATTTTTATTTATTTTTTTATACTATTTACTTATATATTATAAGTTTCTATAGATTTGTTTTTTCAAATTTCTACGAACCATCAATTATTTCTTTTTTTTTGTTATGTCATATGTGAGTTTCATCTTTTATTTGTCATGTTCATCTTTTTTCTGTTATTTAGATTTTATTTTTCATGATTTTAATTTTTAAAAGTTAATAAAGTATTGTATACTTTTCAAATATAAGTTATAGTGTTGCATTGTTGCTTAAAATTTTATCAATGTATCATTTTTTAATTAATTCTGAATATGTAAGAGGAATTATTTTAAGTATATCTTTCTTATATGCTTTACGTTTTATATTTAGTTGAAAAAAAATTATCTTGAATATATAATCTTAAAATAATCTTAATTATATAAAAAATTATTAATCTCGTATATCATATTTAACTATTTATATTTTATGCATTATAGTTTTATATTTATTATTATAAGTTTAGATAAGAATAAAATAAGAATATTAGATGTTAAATGCATTAAATTTTTTTTTTCAAGTTTGATTAAAGTATGAGTAGGTTAAAAACATTTAACAAATTCTTTAAAAGAAAATGTACAAATCATCCAAATAATTCTCCTGCACTTGAGTCATTAAGTCTTAATATTTCAACTTATGAATAAAAGTAGTATAAATCAAAATGTCTAGCATTCAATCCTAAAGAAATGGATTTTTTTCAATATGTAATTTTTAATTGATGAATTTGAATTTAGAAAATATAATCGAATACAACTTTTCTTAAAAACTATTGTAAGTCTTTTTTTTCTTGATTTACATATTATATAAAATTATTTTCTATTAACAATCTTTTGATTATTGATTAAGTTCAATATATTAGTTTTTAAAATTTTTAATCTTTATTTGTAACACCCCGTATGAAAGAAGGAAAAGTAGGGGCCGGCTGAAGGCAAAAATAAAAGAAGGGGAAGAATGAAATGGGGGCTAGCCACGTGGAACAAAGGGAAGAAGGAAAAGAAAAAAAATGGTAAGGGCTCGGTCAAAGAAGAAAATAAAGAAGAAGGAAGGAATAAAAAAATAGAGAAGAGTTGAAAAAGAGAAATAGTAGGCTATGAGGGAGTGAAGAAAAAAAAAACATTCAGCCAAATAACCGAGAAGAGAAAGAAAAAAGAAAGGAGGGAAAAAGAAAGAAGAAAGGAAAGAAAAATAGAGAATGAAGATCGGCTAGAGGAGAAGGAAAAGAGAGGGAAAAGGTTAGCCAAAGGAGAAGAGAAAGAGAAAGGGAAGGTTGATCGGTTGGAAAAGGAGAGAGAAGGAAGGAAAAGAAAAGAAAAAGGGAGAGAAGAAAGGTACGACGCCGACGAGGAAGAGGAAGAATAAAGAAGAAAAAAAAGAGAAAAAAGAAAAAGAAGAAAAAAAAAAAAGGTGCTGCCGACCAAGAAAGAGAGAGAAAAAAAAAGAAAAAAGAAATGAAAAAAAAATAAAAAATAGTGGGCATAGCCCAATAAAGAAAAGTGGAAAGAGCCCATGAGAAGGGCCCAATATCAACAACAAAGGAGGCCCAATGGCAACAAGAAAGGGTAAACCCAAAAGAGAAGAAAGGTGGAGACTTGGGCTTGGGCCAACCTAGCCCAAATAGGAAGCTCTAAAGTAAAGATAGAGCACTATAGTGGCGTGCCGGAAGAAGTGATGAGCAATCGGCAAGTAGAAATAGCGATATAGCGTCTCGCTATTGTGAGGTGAGTGGGTGCTAAATTTCAAAAACTATATCCCGATAAATATATTATATATGTTACATTTGATGGTTGATGAAATTGTGAAAAGTATGAGTTGGTAGAAAGCCCTAGGTTGTTTGTGAGTGCAATCAAGGATTTTAAATTTATTTTTTTATACTATACATATGTATATATCTATAAAGTTTTAATTACCGGGAAACAAACCTTTCAATGGCTTTCGCTTCAAAATCATACCTTGCAAGTTTGTGTGATGTTTGGGCCAATGGTCATTATTTTATTCATGGGATTTGAAAAAAAATAAAATAAAAAATAAAATAAAATAATTTATTTCACTTAACATGTTGATTTGATGGATATGCCATGCTTTGAAATAAATTATGCATAACATTCAATTTATTATTATATTGCTTTCAATCTGTCATGCTTTGCAAATGTATTAAATTGCAATGATTTTCATTTTAATGTGATTGAAATACTCTGGGTAGGACCTGTTACCACACCAGGTTAAGTGTGGTCTTTGTGCACAAAGTAGTGATTGTTGATTATTGATATTTGATTATAAAGGGGGACTTGAAGTCCCGATTCATATTGGGTGGCGTGGGCAGATCCCACGAGTAGGTAAAAGGGGACTTGAAGCCCCGATTTATATATGGTGGCATGGGCGGTTCCCACGAGTAGGTAAAGGGGGACCTGAAACCCCGATTTATATATGGTGGCGTGGGCAATTCCCATGAGTAGGTGATGATGTTTAAGAGAGTAAGCCTAAGGGCTAAATTAAACCTACTCAAAGATAATGCTCACTTGTAGATTTTTTTATTACGCAATGCATGGCATTTACACTTGAAATTTATTATTGAATGGCAAGTGAAATTTACGTATTCATTGGTGATCAGTGATTTCGCATTTTTATGTTTAAGTCTCTTCATTCTACACTTGCCATTGGATTTACTGTTAACTGGATATTAAAGTTGAAAGATTTTCTAGTACCTTAAATACAACCATTTTCATATATTGTTACTTGTGATTCATTATTTTTAAGACTGCAATGTATAAAAACAAAAATCTCTCAGTTTAATAGAGTGTGTTTCTACACTTACTTTTGGATTTATAAACATTTCATCTTTATGTTTGTTTCCCTTCCTCGCTTGCTCACGGGGTCGATGATGATCACTGAGTCTATGAGACTCAGACCCCTCTTATTTTTCTTTTTGCAGACAGGGATTGGCCTAGCATGTGATCATCGGTACGTGCGATCTACTGCAGATAGGTAAAGGCATCTCATAGCATTTTATCCCGAGTCGTTCCGCTGTTAGAGGTCAAGTTGTAGCTTTTTGTTCATTAAGTTGTAAACGGATATTAATGTTGATATAAGTAAATAATTGGAGATTGTGGATTTCAATGTGTAAACTTGTGACTAAATTATTTAAAGCTTGAATCAATTATTATGTTTATGGATCAAGTTACGATATAAAAGTATTGTTTTAAGTATTAATATGGAATGGTGATCGTATGTAGTGAACTAATGGGCATTTTGAGAAAGGCTTGTTCGGGACTTGACGGGTCTTTCCCGAAGGTCTTTGACGATGGTAGCGATCGGGGAGGGGTCGTTACAAACTTGGTATCAAAGCACTAGGTTTAGTCGAGTCCTAGGATATTCTTGTGTCAAGCAGTGGAGTAGTGGGGTCGACGTAGAGTCTTGTTTATAGTCAGTGACTGCAGCACTGATTATAAGCAAGAGGCTGCGTAGACTCTTTATCTTAGAAAATCACCTTGTGAAATTATAAGTGATGATTAAATAACGAGAATTGATTGTCGATGTTCGGGTTTGAGATTGCACCCGAGACACAAGTTGTTGTTGAAAAGATTTTAAGTAAATGCTTTTAAAAGAAAGTTGATGTAATGATATACCCTCCGACTAAGGGTGGAGGAAAGTGGAGTTGGACTAATTGGTCTGTAATAACTCATTTGTTTGGTGGAGTTAAAATTTGAGCCATGATTGTCAATGGGAAGAAATTGATGACTATGAATGGTATTTGAGGTTAATATAAATGAGAACATACGATATTGGTAATAAGGGGCATATTTTGACTGGAATAAATAGCGATTGTTGAGATTTAGTTGAGGTTTATAAATCTAAGCCTTGTGGGAGGTGTAACCCAATACTTATGTGCACGGAGGTAAGTGCACTATGATAATTAAGCTTGTTATGCCCATATATAAATGGTGCTGAGCTTCTGAAGTATTTTATATGCGGATATATGTTGAATATGTGTACATCAGCTTAGAAGGAGCTGGTATTGATTTTGATTAAGTGACTGCGAGACCCCAAGATTTGATTTGAACTATTATGGTTATAGTTATAAGTACATGATTAGCTTAAGGGTAAGAATTAATGATTAATATAGTTGATGTGTGATCGTGAAGTAAAAGGTTAGTAAGTAAATATGCTCTAAGGATGAGCTTAAAATTTTGCTATGCCTAGTACGAAGCTAATAAATTAAAGAACTAGAAGTAAATATGGAAGTAGGGAAAGATGAAATTCCTGAATTAATAATAAGGTAAACAAAAGGTGTTGATCTAGATGGATTAATTTCATGACAATTTTAAGTTGAAGTGACTGGACTATGTGAGTTGCAAGATAAGGAAAACAACCAGTTACGAATGTTAAAGGAATTGCAGATGCTAGAACGGGTGAATAAATATGTGTGGTAGTATGGAATTAAAAATTTGTCATACCATATGGAAAGGGCGTCTTTAAGTGAGACTTGTTTAATTGACCACAAGTGCTAAGAGGTAACACGAATTTAAAGGTATTGACTAGACCTTGAGCATGTGACTAATGTAGTAGTCCTAAAGGTAGGAGAATTTTCTTGTGGAAGAAATTTTTAGCAGTTGCACTACCGCAACACCAACTGTTTGGTGCCACAGCGCTAGGAACATCTCACGTACTGGACGTATGAGTAGAATGTGGAAGTGTAGGAATAAATTACAAGCTGAAGTCAGTTCGTTAACCTTGGTACTAAACATTATTATGTGAAGGTTTAAATGATTTGGATAATAGTACTTGAATCGAAAGGTTTCTTCATTGACTTAGAAATCATGGCAAGTAAGAAAAAGGGGAGTTGGAAAGTTACTAAGATATTCTGCAATGTGATGAATTAAGAGGAATATTGAGTGGACTAAAGATGCACTCAAAGATATAAATAAACGCTAATACCAATTGAGGAAATTGTGAATAAAGGAAATTGGGGTTGGCATAACAACAAAATGAACTTCTAGTATCGTTGGGAAGATCTACAATTTTATTATGATATAGTCGAAGAGAAAGAGACTGGTGATAAGACAAGGTTAATTATGTGGCGTATTAAAATCTAAGAACATAATCTAAGGTATGAACATTAGCGAATACTATTAAATTTCTTGGAGGATAAGTACATGCTTACAGATCAAATTGTTTAAAGGACTAATGAGTAAATAAATGACCAAGAAATCGAAACTACATAAGAAGTTTTGAAAGGAATATACTAAACTATATGTGCCAATGACGATGACTGATATTACTTTGGTGTATTTTATATGCACATTGATATACCATGGTAGTTGGAACTTGCTACCAAGCCTAATGATTAAACCATGTGTTATGTAGTTATAGATTGAGAGATATAAGTTTGAGATGGACATTCATAAACTAATACTCAAGAAGAATTCGCTATGAATCTTATAGAAAGAAGTTTTGAATTGTGTAGTTACAAGAGGAAAAAAGCAAGTTGGAAGTGGATAATTGTAGTGATAGTGAGAAGCACTTAGGTATAATCTTGTTTCGCATTCTGCAATCATGGGTACTAATCGAATGGTGGTTAACATTACTTCAATATAATTCCCATGTCCGATAAGGAAATGTGGAACTTAAAATTCTCAAGGGGTTTAATGGATAAAGCATAAGTTATGAGGTTACTCGATGTGAGATTAAAATTGGATATTGGCGATGATGTTGAATGATATTTAAGTAAAATCTATATTAAGTTTTTATAAATATCAAAGTTGACTGTGTAGACTTTAAAGGAAAGTACTGGTATATTAGAGCAGGTGAATAGTATAAGATGATTGGAGGTAATCTCGATACTGAAGCTGGTGAATGAGAATCCCCTAACGTGGAAATTAGTATTCAAAAATGCAAGAAGTGTACATGACCTCGATGAATCTAAATTTTAAGTGACTAAGTAATATCAAAATGAATAAGGACCTATATGATGGAAGTAAAGATGAAGTTGGACGGATCCATAAGACGTAAAGCATACACGGATACCGAATTATAATTAGATGGAAATAATATTTATCGATTGAGATATGGATAATGACATGGTGATGTAAAGATACATGATGTAATGAATTTATATATATGATTGGAAATGGTAAGGAAGGATTTAAACATGTAAATTATGTAAAATTATGCATAGGCATAATGTGGGTTCATATGGATTACTTGAGAAATGACGTATGGTAAGATGTAAGTTGAATGATAACTTAAATGCCCAAAGAGTAAATTGAAATTTGATTATAATCTAATGTTCATGGACTAAATATGATCTTTAAAAGTAAAATAGAAGGATAAACTAGTAATGTTAGAAGGGAGGAAAGTAAAAAGGGAATCCAATCCAAATAAAGTTAACAAGAGTCCCTATATATGGTGATGAATATTGACATTTAAAAGAATATATACATATATATATATATATATANTGATAAATTTGATAAAATATATATCCATTATTTTTATTGATTTACAGAAAAATATATATGAAAACTATATATATAATATATATAGTATATATATATATATATATATAATATATAATATAATATAATGTATTTGTGGAGTTGAATAAGTAAGCGGTGGAAGTGAAGAATTACTTTTAGTAATTTGAGTTTTGAACACAATATGTTTAATGAGTTGCATAAATGGTACAATGATAAGAGATACAACTAGAAAATTGAACTATGTGGATATGAAGAGAATACCGGAATAATATTTGAGGTGGAATAATATGATCGAGATGCAAGAATAAATGAAGTATTATTTCCTAATTATGCTAAATTCTCTATGCGGCAATAATATGATGGAGGAAGAATAAACGGTGATAGTATTATAATGTGAGTAATCGGAGGAATTGAGTAAAAAAGATAAAATCTAATTTTATCAAAGATGGTCAAAAAGTTCTAAGTCATAATGATAAGGATATATTTTAAGACATGAAAGACTAGAATTAATAAAAAGAATTTGATGGTGAACGGATTAAGTACAATTAAAGATAAATATTGACAAGTGAATTGCCTTTCCGCACAATTTGAACTATATTAAATTAAGAATGATGTATAAGTGTGAATCTTCGAATGTGTAATTAACAGAAAGAGGGAGAAGATTGGAATTGTATAAGTGCAAGATAAACATGAAGTATGTGGGGATAATTGAAAGTGTTAATTTTCCCCCGATGTTGAGAATACGTGCAAGAATGAATATGGCGTGTTTATGATGCTATAAGCTACTTAATATGGTATAAGGATGAAATGAATGAATGAATACTGAGAAGTGTAACAAGGAACGAAGTAATAAGAGGGTGATTAGGTATACATAAATGTAACATGTGATCAAAATTAGTCTGATTAAGAAGGAGTTATGGTTCAAGTTAATAATGGAGATAAAGGTGTGCACGACATCGAAACAATAAGCGATAATGATAATAGAGGGTATTTCCAATTTGATTCTAAAAGACGATACTAGACATAAATGGAGTATTCTAATCAAATTAAAGGTAAACGAGATGGATAAATTAAAATTCCTTATAAAGGAATAAATGAATAGGATTCCATAATGGGATTAATGAATCAACGTTGACTTGAATTCGGGGACGAATTCTATTTAAGTGGGGGAGATTGTAACACCCCATATAAAAGAAGGAAAGGTAGGGGCATGTTGAAGGCAAAAATAAAAGAAGGGGAAGAATGACATGGGGGTTGGCCACATGGAACAAAGGAAAAAAGGAAAGAAAAAAAATGGTTATGTGGGAGGAATAAAAAAATGGCTGATCAAAGAAGAAACTAAAGAAGAAGGAAGGAAAAAAAAAAAGAGAAGAGTTGAAAAAGAGAAAGAGTAGGCTATGAGGGAGTGAAGAAAAAAAATCATTCAGCCATAAAACTGAGAAGAGAAAAAAAGAAGAAAGGAAAAGGAAGGAAAGAGAAAGAACAAAAGAAAGAGAAAGAGAGAATGAAGATCGGTTGGAGGAGAAGGAAAATAAAGGGAGAAGGTTGGCCGAAGGAGAAGAAAAAGAGAGAGGGAAAGTCGACTGGCTGGAAAAAGAAAGAGAAGGAAGGAAAAAAAAGGAAAAAGGGAGAGAAGAAAGGTACGACGCTAGTGGGAAAAAGAAGAAGAAAGAAGAAAAAAAAAAGAGAAGAAAGAAGAAGAAAAAAAAAAAGAAGGTGTTGCAGACCAAGAAAGAGAGAGAAAAAAAGAAAAAAAAGAAAAGAGAAATGAAAAAAAAATAAAAAATAGTGCGCATAGCCCAATAAGGAAAAGTGGACAGAGCCCATGAGAAGGGCCCAATATCAACTAGAAAGAAGGCCCAATGGCAACAAGGAAGGGTAAGCCCAAAAGAGAAGAAAGGTGGAGACTTGGGCTTATGCTAACCAAGCCGAAATAGGAAGCGCTAAAGTAAAGATAGTGTATTATAGTGGCGTGTAGGAGGAAGTGATTGTTAGCTTTAAAATTATTATAGTTTTAATTATGACAAAATGATCAAATTTGCTTGAGCATTATTTGAGTAATTCTTGATAATTTCTTGAAATGATTTAACTCCCATACACTTGTTCTTACATTGACATAAGCTTGACTTTTGAAGTTATTGAACTATATTTATAAACTTGTATGACTTAGATGTATGAGTGCTTATGATTCTCATTCATTAAAGTTTGATTTAAAGATTAAAGAAAAAACTTGATGCACTTATTAAGGAGGAGTTTTGAATATCTTGTTTAATGATGAAAAAAAAAGAGAGAAGGAATACTAAATCAAATAGAGTTAAATAGGTCTTCATGTTTAATTTATGTGTGTGATGCTCAGTTTTGGTTTTGTTGAATATTATGTAAAGAAAAGTAAATGCATTGACTAAGGGGGAGAACCTCATTATGCATAAAGATTTGAAGCATTCATATTGAACATAGACATTGCATTCTTAAACTTGGAGTGTTTTGTGATCATAAAAAATAAGAGATAGAGAATGTTGACTCTATATGTTTTTTATGATAGCAAAATATTCTCATTCATTGATATCTAATATCTCTACTTGAGTGTGTAAGACAAAAATGGTATGCTAAAAATAAATAATCATTCATAGGCACATATCAAAAATTATATGAATAAGGGAGCTACAATTGATCAACAAAACAGAAGCCTCTTAGTTGGATAATGAAGGGTATTAGTCAGCTAAAATTCATATTAGAAGTTGGCGAGCTCAAGAGCATTGAAAAACAGAGAATACTTAGTCGACTAAGAGCCTACTGCTAGAGATCTGGACTTCAAGATAGAAACAACTTAATTGACTAAGAAGGAAATTAGTCGACTAAGAGCTCACTGTCAAAAACTGGGTTCAAAAGACAAAGACAACTTAGTTGACTAAAAGAGCAGTTAGTCGACTAAAATCATTCTGTCAGAAAATTTGAATTGAGTACTAAAAGATAAAATAATAGCTAGAAACAGCTAGTTTTTGTCTCCAACGGCCAAAATTGATTTTGCAAGTATTTAAAGCCTCTTTAACAGTCAAAAACAAGAGAGAGAAGCCATCCATAGTGATTTTGAGCTTAGAAGACCAAAAACCTTCTCTTCACACTTGAATTTCACTCTCATCCTTTGAAAAAGTGTTTGAGCTTAGCTTTATACATCTTAGATCACCTAAGTGATCAATTGTACTTCATTTTTTCTTCATTTCTTGATTACTTAGAGTGTGCAAGGCACTCTAAGGGATTTATTCAAGCTTGGATTGCTTGATTGAGTGTATAGGTTCTAACTTAGCCTTAAAAAGTTAGTTGTTGGGTTTTGGTTGATCCCGTGAAAAACCATTGTTGTAGGTTGTGGTTGAGCCTTTGAAAAATCACTTTGGGTTTTGGTTGAGCTCGTGAAAAACCATTGTGAAAGGTTGTTGTTGAGCTTTTGAAATATCACTTTGGGTTTTGGTTGAGCCCGTGAAAAACCATTGTGAAGGGTTGTGGTTGAGCCTTTGAAAAACCATTTTGGATTTTAGTTGATCCCGGTAAAAACTATTGTGAAAGGTTTTGGCTAAGCCTGGTAAAAGTCATTGTAAAGCTTGGTGAAAGCTTGTGAATTTCACCGTTCTTAGTGGATTGATTGGAAAATCCTTGGTTGAACAATCAAGGTAGTGGATGTAAGTCTTGGATCGAACCACTCTAAGTTCCTGCGCATTATCTACTATGTTTTTATTTTCATTGCTTTTCAAATTAGTTCCTCATCTTGCCAAGAGCCAAAAAGTGCTATTCACCCCCCTCTAGTACATTTACTTGGGACCAACAGCGATGAGCAATCGGCAAGTAGAAATAGCGATGTAGCGTCCCGCTATTGTGAGGTGAGTGGGTGTTAAATTTCAAAAACTATATCCCGATAAATATCTTATATATGTTACATTTGATGGTTGACGAAATTGTGGAAAGCATGAGTTGGTAGAAAGCCCTAGGTTGTTTGTGAGTGCAATCAAGGATTTTAAATTCATTTTTTTATACTATACATAAGTATATATCTACAAGATTTTAATTATGGGGAAACAAACCTTTCAATGGCTTTCGCTTCAAAATCATACCTTGCAAGCTTGTGTGGTGTTTGGCCCAATGGTCATTATTTTATTCATGGGATTTGAAAAAAAAATTATAAAAAAAAATAAATTTATTGATTTCACTTAACATGTTGATTTGATGGATATTCCATGCTTTGAAATAAATTATGCATAATATTCAATTTATGATTATATTGCTTTCGATCTATCATGCTTTGCAAATGCATTAAATTGCAATGATTTTCATTTTAACGTGATTGAGATACTCTGGGTAAGACCTGCTACCACATCAGGTTAAGTGTGGTTTTTGTGCACAAAGTAGTGATTGTTGATTATCGATATTTGATTGTAAAGGGGGACCTGAAGCCCCGATTCATATTGGGTGGCGTTGGCAGTTCCCACGAGTAGGTAAAGGGGACCTGAAATCTTGATTTATATATGGTGGCATGGGCAGTTCCCACGAGTAGGTAAAGGGGGACTTGAAGCCCCAATTTGTATATGGTGGCATGGGCAGTTCCCACGAGTAGGTGATGATGTCTGAGAGAGTAAGCCTAAGGGCTATATTAAACCTACCCAAGGATGATGCTCACTTGTAGATTTTTTTATTACACAATGCATGGCATTTACACTTGAAATTTATTATTGAATGGCAAGTGAAATTTACGTATTCATTGGTGATTAGTGATTTCGTATTTTTATGTTTGAGTCTCTTCATTCTACACTTGCCATTAGATTTACTGTTGACTGGATATCAAAGTTGAAAGATTTTTTAGTACCTTAAATACAACCATTTTCATATATTGTTACTTGTAATTCATTATTTTTAAGACTGTAAGGTATAAAAGCAAAAATCTCTCAGTTTAATGGAGTGTGTTTTTTACACTTACTCTTAGATTTATAAACATTCCATCTTTGTGTTAGTTTCCCCTCATCGCCTACTCACGGGGTCGATGATGATCACTGAGTCTATGAGACTCACACCTCTCTTATTTTCCCTTTTGCAGACAGGGATTGGCTTAGCTTGTAATCATCGGTACGTGCGATCTACTATAGATAGGTAAAGGCATCTCATAGCATTTTATCCCGAGTCGCTCCGCTGTTAGAGATCGAGTTGTAGCTCTTTGTTCATTAAGTTGTAAACGGATATTGATGTTAATATAAGTAAATAATTGGAGATTGTGGATTTGAATGTGTAAACTTGTGATTAAATGATTTAAAGCTTGAATCAATTATTATGTTTATGGTTCAAGTTACAATATAAAAGTATTGTTTTAAGTATTAATATGGAATGGTGATGATATGTAGTGAACTAATGGATATTTTGAGAAAGGTTTGTTTGGGACTTGACCGGTCTTTCTCGAAGATCTCAGATGCCAGTAGCAACCGGGGAGGGGTCGTTACATTATTCCTCTATCTTTAGCCCCCAACAAAAGGTGACTGGCTCCATCTATGAAGCTAACAGTCCATGGGCATGATACAACAGTAAGAACATCAAGCAGGACGCATGCATTCAAATAATTAATGTCCTTTTCTTATATGCTATAATTTCTGCTCAGAGCTAATAGCAATAAATAATCTTACCAAAATTTTGCACAAAAGGAAATGCAAAAGTGATGATCACGTAGCAATGCAGATGTCATTTAATGAGACGCGAGTCCTTTGTTAAACTGCATTCTGTTTGTTTTAAAAAATAGCATAAAAACTTGAGGCATTGATTGATAATTATATGTGGATGAAAGTTGATATACTAAAAAGTTTTACAGTCTCTATGACTTAATTTGTCTGCTCTTGGTTTACACCTATTCAAAGTATTGTCTTGAGATGCAAAGAAGAAATTAGAAATGAATTGTCGGTAACTAGGCTAACTTGGTAAAATTTTATTACTACAGTATAATTAAATTCATTTCTGTAAAATTTTACAAGAGAGCAAAACTTTTGGTTAGGATTTCTTCGTGTTTTTTTCTCAAGGGAAGGATTATAACTGCATCAATCGTAGTCCAACTGCAACAAATTAATAAAAAAAAAGATGAATAGTCTATCCCACGATTCAATGAGTCTGCGAAAGAACAAGGAAAGGATTGTTCTTTTTCTGTTGTGATTAATGCAAGATCATTGACTACAGATGAGCCCAACGGCTGCCTTGAATTGTCTTCAAGCCGCTATTACACTCCGGCTAAAACATCATGTCCCGTGCAACTTTTCCTTTAAAGCCATCAATTGCTTGTGAGCTTCCACTCTATAATATATAAAGCCGACATTTCACATAGCCTCTTATCACGTAATATTTTAAGATTTTATTTTTCAAATAAAAACTTTACACTTTATTATTATTCTATGAGATAACAGTCTTAAATTTTCACAAAAAAGATAATAAAATTTTTATAAATTTCACTTAAAAGATAATAATGCCAGTCTTATTTGTTGAATTTGAATCATTGGTCTTAAATTTTCGAATCCTTCTCCAAGGAGAGATAAATAAAATTGAACCTACTATTTTCCAAAAAAAAAAAATTAAACCTACTAAAACTTCTAAAAGAGAGAATCAATTTAAAACTGAAAAAAATAAAAAATAAAAACAAGCAGAGATTTTCTTGCTATAGAAAATATAAAGAATAACAAAGATCAAGTCCAAAGTCAATTCCTTCAAAACCTGCAAGGGGGGATGCCATACCAGCTTCGCCCCTAGACCAACTTATTGCTGCAACCCTTCAATTTACAAAATTCAGTTTCTCCATAACCTTGCAAAAGAGGATACAAACCATGTTTAGCCCTTGGCTCATTTTCTTGCGGTTGTTTTCATTAAAATCATACGAAGATTAATTGTATGGAATCTTCAATGGAATTGGAACCTCTTTTTCAGCTTCCATCGCTTTCCGAAAGATGATCATGCCACAAACATTTCACCACAACCCAGAACCACTTTCACAGCAACTCCACTGTCGTGTACTCATGAAGAATTGCATTACTAGTCTTAAATTATTAAGTGTTACGTATCATGTAGTAAACCACGGTGTTGAAATCCTTTCTTAGGATTACTGGTGCTTTGATTGTTCTTGTTTTCCATCAAGGTTTTTTTTGTATCGATTCTCTCTCTAGAAGTTTCAATAAGCTCAATCTTTTTCCTCTCTCTTTAGAGAAGAACTTGAGAATTTACTGTTCAAATTCAAGAGCTATGATTTTTAAGTATAAAGGTTTTATTGTCTTTTAATAAATTTTTTTTGGAATAACTCAAATAATATTCATATTTATCGGAAGATGTATACATCATCAAATGGCATCCTCATCCTTTTCAACTGCTGCAAGAACAAAAGGTGCAGCATCAAAAGGCCATTAGTACTCGAACACTAGAACAAAAATATGGAAGTTGAATAGAGGTAAGTACAACCTCCTCCCAACAACACCGGGAATCAAAATGAAACTTATAAGGTTCTTATTGTCTTTTTTGATGAAAATTTAACACTGTTATGAGATAATAGTAAATGACAAGGTTTTATTTGAAAAAGGAATAGCAAAGTATTATGTGTCATATACAAATTAAAAATTTATGTAGAGTTTATCTTAATATAAAATAGATATATTTATTCTCCATTCAAATAATTAAGTTTTGTAATTATAAAAAGTAAAAATAAATGACAACCAAAAACAAGAATAAATACAAAATTTATATGGCTCGGTTGATGGAATTAAATTTATCAGAGAGGTGACAACAATGATTCACCATGAGAAAGAAAGGGCAATATGGCAGTCTTTTCGGAATCTCTAAAAGTCTAACCTAGTTACATCCAAAACTCATCAAAATACTCTACTATTTTATTAGTATATAAAAATCATAAAATATAATAACTTTACATTGGTTAAGCTTGAAAATAAAAAATAAACAATAAATTCAAAACATACTTCAACAGTCTTCACGCTTAAATTTAGCCAAACCAACACAAACAATCATCATACTACCATCTTTACCATTTTGCAGCTTAGGGCCTATGAAGTTTTGCAAACTCTAATTAAGTCGAAGCAATGCTTGAATTTATTCATAGGTTGGAACAACTATACCATCCGGTATAGGCTACCCAAACATACCATAAATCCATCTTTACGCAGTTGATAAATTAGTTCTATGCGGGAGTATAAGCAAATTATTCGTGACCAGTTTAAGCAGAGGATCGATCCAGCTGGACTTGTCAAGGCAAATTAAAGGGAAACTTTAAAGTACACTAGAAAATGGGACCCCAAAGTAAATGTATGGTTTGGCATTCCTGTATGTTCAAACTGCCATTCAGAAATTTGATATTAAAATTGAAAAAACAATCCCTTCTGAAAAAGGAGGGGTATTTTTGTAATACCCAATGAAACAATTTAATGCCATGTGTCTTCTTGTCTCCATAAATAGTGCAACTTACACACCATGTTACCATCTTCAGGCAAGTGGTCAACGTCTCACCATTGCTTAAACATTTATTTTTCTGCGTTTTAGCCAATTACAGACCAATACCCTTTATTCGCCTTCTTTTGCATCAAATGGGAAGGTCTCCTTGCTGCGACGCAACCGGCTTGAAGCGAGGCCCGTGGACACCGGAAGAGGACCAAAAGCTCATGGCTTACATTCAAAAACATGGCCATGGAAGTTGGCGTTCCTTACCAGAGAAAGCTGGTGAAGTTTCTCATCCTTTCTTCTTAGTCCTTTGGAAAAAATTTAAGTTTCCATTTATATATTAACCAAATATTCTTTAATTGCTAGTGATCTTATAAATGGCACGTTTGTTTTTGTTTGTATACATAGGTCTTCAAAGATGTGGGAAGAGCTGTAGACTGAGATGGATTAATTATCTCAGACCTGATATCAAGAGAGGAAAGTTCAGTTTAGATGAGCAAAAGACCATCATTCAACTTCATGCTCTTCTAGGCAACAGGTATTAAAGAAGCTTATGTTTCTCCAACACAAGCTATAATATTAGCTAACTTGAGCATTGCAAATTTGTTGTTAAATTGAGTATGTTTCCCAACTTGCTTTAGGTGGTCTGCAATTGCCTCCCATCTACCTAAGAGAACAGATAACGAAATCAAGAATTATTGGAACACACATATAAAGAAAGGATTAGCCATGATGGGGATCGATCCTGCTACTCATAAGCCAGTGGTTGCAGTTCTTGGCTCAGGAAATGGTGAGCCCAAGAAGCTGTCAAACCTTACGCACACGGCTCAATGGGAGAGTGCTCGACTTGAAGCTGAAGCGAGGCTGGTTAGAGAGTCATCAAAACTACGACAAAATTATCAGCACCCTGCAGCTGGCTTACCAGGCCCTCCCCCCACTCAGCGGGTCAACAAAATAGCTTCCAGACTTGGCTCCCCACGTTGCCTTGATATACTAAAAGCATGGCAAAGAGTACAACTCAAGTCAATAGTAATCGAAAATAACGGTGGCGATCATGGCAGCAATCTTCATTCTCCAACATCTACATTGAATTTGCAGAACATCCCTGCATCATCAACCAACTGCAATATTGCATCGTTTCATTCAAATGATGTAAATGAAGGGTTCGCCACATTCCAAGATATGGAGTTTGAGGCTGGACAGGCATGGAGCATGGGAGCTTGTTATGCAGGAAATGATGACTTGATCAAAGGGTTCTCAAATTTTCTTTCGAATAATTGGGAAAGTGATCATTTTGTTCGATATCCAAACACGGATAAGGATGGTAATAGTGGAAGCAGTGATGGAGTTAGTGAAAATGATGATGAGAACAAGAACTATTTGGATGATGTATTCAATCTAGTTGACTGTGGACTCAGATATACTGACAGCACGTTGCTACATAATAACATATGTATGGAGCATTTGGAGTTATTTATTCGGCCAATATGCTAGGAGACTCGTAGTTGTCTCATCTCCATGAAAATTAAAATCGGTTTCTCAAAAATGGCATTTTGGGTTTCTTGCTTTCTGCTGCTTCTTCTATTTCTTTCTTGTTGTGTAGTATTTTTATTGCCTCGTGTCCTATAAGAAGAGAATCTGAAATGAATCAAATTGGGGTTCTCTTTCAATCGTACCCATATATGGTGTGCCTCCAAATCTGAGTTAGGGGTACTCTCTCAACAATATTAATGGCACTTAAATTTGTTCAATACTATAACATGAAATCAAATGCAATTGTACTGCCTCATCTCAGAAAAAAAAAAAAGCAATCGTACTAAAAATCAAGTTAAAAAAAGAGAGAGAGAGAGAAAGATGAACTTTATTTTAATTTTCTTGTCTTATTCTGCAGTTTGCACATGATGCGGCCAATAGCTAGCAGTGGTGAGTCAAAAAGAAAAAAATTCATAATAAGGCACCTGATTAATTTTGTTAGTTTAATCACCTCTAACGTTAATTTTTTTTTTTTTTTCTGAAAGGTATGTAGAATTTCATTAGTGAACCTGTACAATTCAGACAAGGCAAACAAAAAGAGCCATTGCCCGTTAAGTATACCCTGTCAATACCCAGATTGAGCCTTATCACAGACAAGGATTAGCACGAGACAGCCCCCGTAATATACGCCTGTACAAAAACTGACGCATACAAGGCTATAAGAACAAGAGATATGCATTTACAGCAAAATAATCCAGCAAAAACACCATTCCCAAAAGCCTCAAAAACCAGCAATCGTTAACAACATTTCAACCATTCTTAACATGTGCATAATCACCAGGTACGTAAGCTTGAGTTCAACAACTTTACCTCAGGTTTAACCCATAGCCTCAAATTAAAACCAACAATCAAAAACAGCTTTTCAACCATTCTCAACATGTGCATATTCACCTGTGTTAGCTCTATAGCTTTCAAATTGAACCCATATTTTAAAATGACAGAGGAAAATAATCAAAATTTCTTCCAAGTACTGATAAATTGAGCCCAGACATCCCTTAGTACTTTCAAATGAGTTTGAAAAAAAAACAATGAAGAAAGACTTTGAAAAATGCTTATTGATTCAAATCTATTCATACATTTTCATCATGTATTCATACATTTAGGCAATTATCGATAAAAATAAAAATCTATTGATACATTTTCTTGAGAAAAGTCAAAACTGGTAACGTCAAACTCAATCTATCAATGCATCCTTAAAATGTATCAACAGAAATTTAAAAAAATGCTCATTGCCTCAAAACTATCGATACATTAGCAAATGTATCAATAGATTTTCTTTTCAAAATGATCAAACCCTTGCAGCCTAGCCAAAAGTATCAAGATTTTCACAGAATACATTCTGTCTAAATTCGACTGATACATTACAAAATGTATCGATAGATTTCCACTGGTTGTCAAAAATAAAATCAGCAATGTATTGATACATTCTTACATATATTGATACAATATGATAATTGGAGCCTTGGATTGAAGAGTTAAATAGCTATTTCAACATTAAATGCTCTCTCAATTGTCTCAAGAAGCTTCAACAACTAAAAACATAAGCTCTTACCACATTTATGAAGGTTGGAAGACTCCAAAACACAAATCCAATAGAAGAATTTAGCTACAACCATTCAATACTCTTTGTTCTCCTTTTAAAGCATTTAAGTCTACTATTGTATCATTTACTGAGCCTTCAATTCCAATTTTCTTTCTCACCAAATATTGTACTTAATTTGCTACTAAGCCTTTGAAAGGCATTACAGCTATACTCATCTCTTTTATTGTATACTTGTGAGTGGTTATACCTTAACCAATTGAAAATGTAGTGTTTGAATGGTTATACCTTAACCAAAGTAAAAGGTAGAGTGGTTGTACTTGATCCATAAAAGGCATAGTCAATACAAGAAAACTGAATTTTTCAGACAGAAAAAATTTCATTGGAAATTTTCAACAGAATTCTTGCAAATATTTCTTTTGACTTTTTTCGACAGATTTCCAACAGAATAATTCCAACAGAAAAATTCTATTGAAAATTCGTCGAAAATTTTTTTGGTGCAAAAAAAATTTACTCCCATCAAACTTTTCGACAGATTTTTGTCGGAAATTTTCAATGGAAAATAATCTGTTGGAAATTTGCCAGAAAGTTTAAGGTGCCAAAAAAATTTTAAAAATTTAAAACTCGCTAAATTTTCCAATGAAATTTTTCATTGGGAAAAGACATTACCAATGAAAATTTTCCAACAGAATATTCTGTTGGAAAGTTTCATCGATATTACTATTTTTAAATTTTTTATTTAAAATATATTAAGAATTTTTTAAAATTTTATTAATCTTTTATAGGAAATATGTTAATAAAATTAAATATATACATACTGAGTTTTATAATATTAAAAATTTAAATATGTTTTCCTTTTGTTATTATTCTTTTAAATATTTTTAAAACGTTATTGAATCCTAAATTATAAATTAATTGTTCCAAATTCATTAATGTTATAAAATTAAAAAGTTTATAAAAATAACATAGTAAATTTTTAATTTTATAAAAATAGATGATAAAATCTAACAATATATTAAACAAAAACTAATAGTAGTCACTACTAAAAAATAGGTTATTACAGACAAAATTTTTCGTCAGTAATAATTATGATTCTATCGATATGTTACATTATTGACAGAAATTTTTGTCGGTATTTGGTTGTAGGTACTGTTGTCGGTAAAAGCAAATTCATCAATAATGGAAAATCCCATCGATAATTTACCAACCAAAATTTTCATTCGTAATTCTATTGGCAAAGGGTCCGTTCCGTCAACCGATTTTATAGTCGGTAATTGGAGAATTTCGTCACTAATTTCCATCAGTATTTTCCAACGAACAATTTTGTCGGTAAATTATTTTTTTTCTCAAATTAAAACTTAGATCAACAATCAAAGCTATAGCTTGAATATTGGAGAAGTGGTCTACAAAAGCTAAAGTTATGACTTCTTACAGTGGCCAGAAATATAATCATGGTAGCCTCAACTTTATGTCTAAAAAACTTTATTTCTTTAAGATAATTCTCAAGAATGCAATTGATCATGAAAAACTGGTGAGCAATCTTTTCTCAATTAATCATAAAATATAATTCTGAATGTGATTTCAAAGTCTTTTGGATGCCAATAATATCTTTCATACAACAGACTTTAGAACCACATTCAAAATTATGTTTTATAACTGAGAAAAGATTACTCACCAGTTTTCTATGCTAAATAGCATTTTTGAATATTATCTTGAACAAATGAGGTTTTTTGGACCTAAAGTTTAGGTTGCTATTAGCATCTGATCTCTGGCCATGGTTGGAAGCCATAACTTTAGCTTTTGCAAAACATGTACTTCTCCACTGTTAAAACTAAAACTTAGATTGTTAATCTAAGTTTTAATTTGAGAAAACAAAAAGCAAGTTTTAACTCATACGTACCACAGAACTTTCAGTTGCAAACTAGTTCACGTGACCACCCCTTTGTCTTACAGAAATTTAATCTACCAAAAGTTGAAGGAATACATCAAATAAATTTAATATTATACAATATTACTTATTTAATTAATTGTGTAATTACTAATTATAACATATTACATTAAAACCTAAACCTTAAATAAATTATTAAATTAACTCACTAAACATCCTAATTTATTTAAATATTTTTAAAATTAAATAATATTTCTAATTTAGTTAATTGCTTAAGTAGAACTAACATTTTTTCATTTGATTAATTTAATTATTGATTTTATTTAATAAAACATTAATTAATTTAAATAATTTCAAATTTTACTAAATTTACTAATTTAATTAATTGATTAATTAGTAATTCAAGATTCTTCATAATTAGTTAATTAACTCATTAACACCTTAATTTATTTAAATATTTTTAAAATTAAATAATATTTCTAATTTAGTTAATTGCTTAAGTACTCAAACATTTTCTTTTATTTCATTAGTTTAATTTTTTATTTATAATATTACAAATTTAAGTAATGGCTTAATTACTTATAACACATTACATTACTTAACTAAATAAATTATTTAATTAAGTCATTAATTAACATCTTAATTTGTTTAAATATTTTTAAAATGAATAATATTACTAATTTAGTTAATTACTTGATTACTAAACATTTAATTAATTTAATAAATTCTTAATTATTTTAAATACGCCCTAAATTTTACTAAATTAACTAATTCAATTAATTACTTAATTATCAATACATGATTATTCATAATTAATTAAATTATGTAATTAATTCCCTAAACCCTAAATTAATTTAATTAAATGAAATATTATCTAATATTACTTATTTAATTTATTTCTTAATAACTAATTTAACTAACTCCTCAATTACTAAAACATTTTTTCATTTGATTAGTGAAATTCTTTCATAAATTTAATAAAACCTTACTTAATTAAATAATTATAAATTTTAAGGTATTTACTAATTTTCTTAATTGCTTAATTACCAATTTTCTTTATTACTAAATTTATATTTAATAAAACCTTACTAATTTTCTTAATCATTAAAAATTTAAAAGATTTCGTGCCTAAAAATCTATGAATGTTTAGTTATGCCCATGAATCAACATATTCAACAACCAAAATACTAGCATCCATGAACTAACACATTATTCTCAATTAAAATACCAGCAACAATGAATTACATATACAACTATAATTAATACAAAATACCAACAATCAATCAATCTAACCATGAATCGATGCATTATTTCCAAAATATAAACAACAACCATGAATCAATATATTCAACAGCCAAAATACCAGCATCCATGAACCAACACATTATTCCCAATTAAAATACCAGCAATAATGAATCACATATACAACTAGAATTAATACAAAATACTAGCAATCAACTAATCCAACCACTAATCGACACATTATTCCAAATATAAACAACAACCATGAATCAACACTCTGGACAACCAAAATACCAACAACAATATTAAAATACAAGCAAACCTAAACCCTAAATATCAACAAAATCTACCAACAAGATTATTCCCAAATATAATAATAAAATCTAAACCCAAATATATGGTAAATTAAAAGCAAGAAAACCTTACCTTTTGGGCAACACAAACACACCATTAGCTGAAGCAAAATTGAGAGACTCAAATGCAAAAGGGCAATTAGAGATATGGGAAAAGAGTGAGGAAGGGGATTCAAAAGTGGTAGGCTTGGGTGGTGGTCGGTGTGGGGCATTGGTCATTGGCAAAAGGCATGCTCAGGTGGGCCGAACGACAAGGCAGCCAAAGAGTGAAGAGAGAGCAGAAAAGAGAGAAGAGAAAAAGGGAGAAATGAGGGGAGATATCCCGTACAGGGATTTTTATTTTACTTACCTACAGAATCACCGACGAAAGATTCTGTCGGTAACTAAAATAGGGATAGAAAGGGGGAAAACACCCGCTTACAAATTTTAATTATCAATTACCGACAGAATATTTCGTCGATAAATAAAAATATAATATCAACAGAATCATCGACAGAATATTTCGTCAATAAATAAAAATATAATACTGATGAAATTTTCGTCTGTAAATCCGTCGATAATGTCACCAAAGTGCCGACCATTTATTCCATTAGTAAAATGGAGGGTAAATTCTATCAAGAAAATATTATCGACGGAATAATTATGTTGGTAAATTTTAGGCCATTTTACTATTCATGCACCATTATATTACCGACAGATTGAGTTTCGTCTGTATTTTCATCGGTAATCCATCAATTTTTCTCATATTCTTCTCTCGTCAGTAATCTATTGGTAATTATTGACAAAATTCATTCCATCGGTAAAGCCTATTTTTTTTGCAGTGAGTTTAGGTACATACTAATATTAATTAATATAAATTGTAAGAAGACTTATATATATATATATATATATATAGTAAACTTATAATTAGTATAATATAATTAAATATATTAATTCATTATATGTATACAAATTTTATATTCTCAAATTGCTCAATCAAAAAATGAAAATGAAAGGATCTTTTCCGTTGCTAAAAAAGTAATAAAGATATCTATTACTTTCATCTTAGACTAACATGTGTTTTTTTTTTTTTTTTCAAAGTATGCAATTTTATTGCTAATTGTCAAAGTGTAAATGCTTTGGTTTTTATGATTAAAGAATATAAAATAAAATAAAATACAAAGGAATTAAAAAAAACCATAGGTACAAGAATTTGGATATGTGAATGTTTGGATACAAAATTTAACCACATAATATGGTTTGTAACAACCCTTTCCTATGGCTGTTACCGACGCACCAGTCATGTAGGCTAGCTCACACAACTTGGCCA
>NC_030852.1:22183023-22190146 GCF_000208745.1 Theobroma cacao
ATGATTTATTTTAATTGTCTCCATTTACTCGACTTTAGATAGTTTAGATGGTATCTGTTTACTCACTGGGATTTTATAATCTCACCACCCTCATTTCCTCACATTTCAGGCTCAGGGAATTCCATAGTTAGCTGACTTTGATAAGGACCTTCATTTAGACTCGAATCGGTAAAAGCTGTAGGTTTCCAGCTTCCGATGCATTTTGGATTGATGTGGGCTCACGTGTCACTGTAAAAGAAATTTTATGCTTTGGTTATTTGTTTTATAGTATATATGAATATAATTATCTTTTACGCTATAAGAATTATACACCGATAGTTTTATGAAAATTATTTTACAAGAAAATAGTTTATTTTATTGAATATTTTTATTATATTCAAATGGTCAAATTTTCACTTCAAATGAACGTTTTAGATACTTAATTTTTTTTTAAATCATTAAATATATATTTTCAGCTTACCTACTACATTTTTAGCAAGTTTCGAGGTTTTTGACAAAAATGACGAAAATGCCCCTGTGAGCAAAAAAATATATATATGTTATGTTATGATTTGAAAATAATTTGTAATCCTTCGTATTTTGATTATTTGATAACTATTGCTCACCGGGGAAGTGCGAAAGCTGATACGAGAGCCTTGCGAGGTTTCGATCGACATTTGGAGTGAAGAATGTTTGTCGAGGCTTCGCGGCGGTTGTCACGGGCTCGATGGGGAGTTCCGGGTCGTGACATATACACATATATGTAATATAGAGAAAACGGATTTAAAACCCTTATCACAATCACAAACAACCTAAGGCTTTCTACCAGCTCAGGCTTTCCATAATTTCGTTCAACCATCAAGTGTAACATATATAATATATTTCCAAAAATATAGTTTTGAAATTTAATGCCTACTCACCTCAATTGGTGGGACTTCTCACCAATATTACTCTTTTGAGCCTTAGCTTAATTTCGTTTCAATTTTACCATGGAGTTTAGCATTAATTAAACCCCATCATCACTCGAGCCTTCATGGGTTCAATGCGTCGAGTTAATGTATTTTATCTACGCTTCGTTGATTTCTTCCAACTCAATTATTCACTTCAAAACTTCACAAGTCTGCCTTTGGTTCATGGCTACAAATTTGGTACAATTTCCAGCAATCAAATGCCATTTCAATAGTCCCTAACAATCCTTATTTGGCATTCATCAATATTTTTCTAAAATTAATACTTAATGCACATACGCAGCAAGAAATTGTAGTCAATGTTCAATTCAATTTTTATTTTTCAAACTTTGCAGCAACATTTAGACATCACATTGTAAATCTATACTATCAAGGCCTCCCTACTCAACCCATGGCCAATTAATATAAATTACCAAGAGATAGGCTTCTAGTACTCACCTTAGTTGATTAGGTATGCTATGGTTAGTGCCTAAATGAGCATAGTAAGACTCATTCTTCTTAGCCGATTAGCCACCTGTTGGGAGGTGAGCTTACCTTTTCAGATAAATATTCCACTCCCTTTCTTATCAAAAAAGCTTGCCTTACAAATCCTCTTTCGTGTACACAATGATTTCTTCACTTTCGTTGTTATGGAGTGACTACTAGAGTCCTCCACAAGGAAATATACGTTCCACAACCCTCTGGCCTTAGGTGGTTTGATTTGCATATATAATAGACATACACCTATAAGCCATACGTAGCCAAAATTAGAGCACGAACTTAATGAATCTTTCTTTAATTTAATTTGCATAGACATATAATAAATTAATTAGGAGAGGTATTTTTATGAGAAACTCGACAGAGACTTGTAAATAATTTAAGACTCTAAGTTAGCAATTTAATCCATTAAACTAAGTTAAGAGAGAGTGATAATAATCATATGAAGTATTGAGGGATGTCATAATCTTTGGTCTAATAGTTAAGTGAGTTTTATAAAATAAATTTACTATTTAATTTTAGTTTCAGTTTATTAGTTTTAATTTTTTTTTTAATAATTTTAAATTTAATTGTTTGGATAAGATTAAGGTGTTATAATTTTAGTAGTTAACATTAAGAATTAATTCAATTCTCTATGGGATCGACACTCTACTCATTACTTGCGATACGTACACTTGCATGGGTAGAAAATTGAACAACAATCAACATCCACAAGAATACATAAGAAAAACTGACCTTCTATCTTGAATCGTTTTCTGGGTATTTGCCCACATTCACTTCTTTGCAACTATGAATCTTGGTGGAGTTCAAGTGGTGTACTCCCACTAACCTCAACAGTCTCTTAGATAAGATGTGTTTCCACTTTCATTTCCTCATGTTGGGATACACTTTCTTAAGGCTCCTCTATCTCATAAAGCTCAAGGCTTTCTTTAGTCTCACTTATGCTTGGGAAGTCATCTTCTAAAAACTCAACATCACAAGATTCCATCTTAGTTAGCCCTCTACTAAGGTGTTCTCCATACATCAAATAGCCCTTAGAATGTTCTGAATATCTAATAAATACACATTTATTAGCTTTAGGGCTAAGTTTCCTATACTTATGAGATGAGTGATGTACGTACCGTACTGATCCCCAAGGACGTAAACCTTCCAAATTAGGCTTATTTTCATTCCATAACTCATATGGAGTTGTGGAAACAGATTTTGAGGGCACATAATTGAGGATGTATGCTGCGGTTAAAAGGGCATCCCCCAAAAACTTATTGGAAGGTTGGCTTGTGCCATCATTGACCTAACCATGTCTAACAAGTACGATTCCTTCTCTCTACAACACCGTTTTATTGCGGAGTTCTAGGTATCGTTAATTGTCGATGTATTCTCTTTTCCTCACATAATTCTTTGAACTGATCATATAAGTATTATGACCTCTATCAGTGCAAAAAACCTTAAGTTTCCTTTCTTTCTGATTCTTAACCTCTGCCATAAAGAGTTTGAAATAATTCAAAACTTCAGAATGGTGAGACAACAGAAAAATGGATCCATATCGTAAGTAATCATCTATGAATGTAATGAAATAAAATGTGCTATTGCGTGCCTTTACATTCATAGGCCCACAAATGTCCGAATAGACAAGTTCTGGAATATGGGTGGCCTTTTAAGCCTTCCCAAAAGGCTTTCTGCTAGACTAACTAGCAAGACATGGCTAACATGTAGGAAGTTTAACTTTGGTGAATGAGCCTAATAGCTTTTCTCTAACCAATCTGGACATTCTATTTTGCACAATATGTCTTAATCTAGCATGCCATTTCATATAATTATTTATAACATTGGAAGAAGAATTTGAAACAAAAGCAACATCATTATTAGAATCCAAATGTAACATAATCAAACCGTCTTTAAAATAACCATGACCAAAAAAAGTGTTTTCAAGAAAAATAGATAAACTATAATTCTCGAAGGTAAAATTAAATCCTAGACCCATCAATGCTAAAATAGAAAGTAGTTTACATCGTACAAACGAAGTATGAAGCACATCATGCAAGAGCCATTTTTGCTCATTGTGCATTGTGAGTTGGTAAGTTCCTATTCCTAGAACCTCTTCCTGTTTTCTGTTCCTCATCATGACAGAGTGTCTACCTGTTGGTAAATGATGGCAATCTACATATCCTGCATGGTTGCAAGTTATGTGCTTGGTTGCTCCTGTATCTACAATCTAACCAAGAAAAGAATAAGCTATAAACACATGAGAACATACATAAGCTCTAAAGCGATTTAGAGGATGAACCTTTTTAGGCTCAGTGCACTCTAAAGCAAAATGTCCCTTCTTACCACAATTAAAGCATTTTAACTTAAACTTATCCTTCTTTCCACCACGCTTGCCTCTTTGGCGTTTGGTGACTCCATCACTTTTGGGCCTTAGATTTTCAATATTTCCCTTATTTTGTTGTTTCTTTTACCGGGGAACATACCCTTTGCAATTTCCAACTTGAGCTATCAGGGTAATGTTGTAGATAGCTTCTCTACATTCTGCCTTAAGCTCTAGATGGCTAGAAATGTCATTAAAAGTCTTTATCCTTTTATTGTGTGTTAATACAAGCTTAACATGTCCTTATGAGGACTCAAGAAATGACTTGATGATAACTAAGACCTGTTGCTCATCTATGAGATCATAGCCAGATGCTTTCATCTCTCTTATTATGGTTGATATAGCCCTTAAGTGTTCAGCCATAGTATGCTTAAAGTCCATCCCATATTGATTGAGCCTAAGTGTCAAGGCATGAAGCCTCGTAGTTGTGGTTCCACCATACTTAATATCAGTTGTTCCCACAAATGTTTGGCAGTTGGGAAGTTCTCAAACTCCTCAATGAAATCATCGTCCATGCAGCTTGACATGGCAAAGCACGCACCACAGTCTCTTCCATATTAAGTGTCATAGGCTTCTTAGTCACAGTGATGCTAAGCAGTGTTTCCAGCTTTAAGTGGGTTCATCTCTTTGGTCAAATAATTGAGCAACTCTTGCTCGTTGAAAAGATACTGAACTTTCTTATGCCCAATATCATAGTTTTTGCCATCAAGTTTGGCACCT
This sequence comes from Theobroma cacao, assembly GCF_000208745.1. NCBI lineage: Eukaryota > Viridiplantae > Streptophyta > Magnoliopsida > Malvales > Malvaceae > Theobroma > Theobroma cacao. The sequence goes on from NC_030852.1 coordinate 22,187,533, forward strand.
TTAGCCAAATCAGCAATAATTTGTTCTGAACCTATATCACTACATCATTGAATAAGATTTAATTAAGCACATATCTAATTTTCTAATCAATTACGATTAGACATATTTAATTTTTACCTATATTACTAATTCGAAAATTTCGCATGCATGCTAATTATCATCACCAATAGTATTAGCATCAATTAAAATGTCTAATTTAATTTAACTTTGGATTATGGGAACAACTTCCACTCTCCTTAAGCATGGGAACAACTCCCACTTACCACATAATATAATGAGTTCTACTAAAAAACCTATTCATATTTATAGGTGCCCATATCCAAAATAATATTACGCGTAAAGTAAGTGCAAAATTACATCTCTATACATGGCCTCAAGAATTAATACAAACCTAAAATAAATTACATCAAAAGGAACCTACTACATCAATCTACACAAAAATAGGGATGTTGTGTTGCTTATACATATTTCTTATTTTGGATGATCAAAAACTTTCATATAAATATTATGCATACAAAAATAGCACTAAGTAGAGTATATTTTCAGATGCTTCCAAGAAAGACTATAATAATTTCCTCGACAAAGCATCTTACTTCTACAGTAATTTCCAAAAAAGGCTAGAGGAGTCACAAACGGTCTCCCCCGTCTCCTTTGACAAAATTACTGAGACATATAATCACCAAACTGTCTTTTTGCATATAATTTTACTTAACAAATAACTAAAAATAATTACATCACCCATTTTATAAATTTTACCTAACAAATAAGTAAAATAATTACATTATGTATTTTATAAATTTTACCTAACAAATAAGTAAATTAAATTACATCATGCATTTTATAAATTCTGCCTAAATCATACAAAATGTACTTATATGGCACATAGCATTTTACAACATATGTAAAATAATTGAATTAACAAACATTTGCTAAATTTACTCAAACCATATATATGTTTCAGAAGAAAAATAATTTCTAATATACAACATATAAGAAAAAATATGGTTAATCAACATATTAATTAACTACATTTATAATGCATGTGAATTTAAAAGTAACATGCCAAAAACATAAATAACATGCTAATTTTTTTGTGAAATTTTAATTATCAAAAAATTTTGGGTTCATTTTGTAAAAATAGAAACTTGTGGGGCAAAAATGAAATTAAGAAAAATATATCTACTGGTGCCATGTGGCTACCACACTAGGCCATTTATTGTTGTGTCTAAACCCTTTTGGTCTTTATTATTAACCACACTTCCATTTGAAGGATGCTTCCTTGGTGTACTGATTAAAGTATATTTTTTAAAGTTTCAATGACTTTGTTAGTGCAGGGTTAAATCCTACTAATTGTATTTTCTTTTCCCATTAACTATTTTTTTTGTTTTTGCTGTCATTCATAAAGCCCCACGTGGCCTTAAATCAATGCACCTATTTGCACTAAATTAAAGCCTATTCCTTCCTTATATCAGTTTTAACAACTATCACAAATTTATACATAATAAATCAATATCGGTAATTTAAATTAAATAAAATCATGGTCAAAATACACTTTTCAAATATACACAAATTAAAAGGATGAAAGAAAGCAAAACCTGCTCTGATACCACTATTGAGAGGTGAGCTTACTTTTTCAAATAAATATTCTACTCCCTTTCTAATCGAAGAAGCTTGCCTTACAAATCATCTTTCGTGCACACAATGATTTCTTCACTTTCGTTGTTATGGAGTAGCAACTAGAGTCCTCCATAAGGAAATACACGTTCCAAAACCCTCTGGCCTTTGATGGTGCCTCAAGAATGAAGAAAAAAAAGAGAAAATAATTTTTAGTTTTTCTGACTTATAGAACAACTCACGTTCACTCTTGGCTATGTGTAGAAACCAATACATCTGTTCACTATTTATAAACTTATTTAGGGATATAGAGATATGATATTTCTTTTAAATTTAAAAAAATTAAATTTAAATGTAATTAATCCTTATTTAAATTTAAACAAATTAAATTTATATTTATATTCTATCTCAAAAGTTTTTTTAATTATTCAATTAAGAAATATCATAATTGTCAAACCCTGCGTTGTAAAATAATTATAATGTCATTCACATGCTCGATAGAATGTTTGCATATTTAGAAAGTTCGAGAAATCGTTAAAAGACGATATTGCCCCTAATGGTACCATTAAGTCGATTAAGCCTCGAACTAGTTCAAATAGGAATTTTAAGGTGAAATTAAGAGTTTCACAGTTCAGGGATGACTCAAAATGGTAATTAGGAGTTCGAGGATCAATTCGGAGTCAAACCGAAATTTTCACTATCTAGGGGCAAAATTGTAATTTTTCCACCCGCGGACAAAATTTGAGATTTTGAGAGAATTTAGATCACATTTGACAAATTGGAGAATGGTATGAATATAAGGGATGAAAAATATGTCTATGGGTAATTTTTTAGTTTTTGGGGCAAAAATGTAATTTTTCACTTTACGGGGGTAAAAGTGTAATTTTCAAAAATTTGCTCCACCAAAACTTTGGAAAAGTCTAGAAATTTCATGGAAGACATGGATAAGTGAAGAGGATTGAGTGGTAGAAAAAGAAAGTAAAAAAGATGGCTAGAAAAA
>NC_030852.1:22191460-22203460 GCF_000208745.1 Theobroma cacao
TGAAATGTGTTTGTGTGTGTGACAATAAACAGCCTTGGCGGTCTTGGTAAGATGCCTTCGTGGGGTATCCCCGATAATGGATTTTTGGCAAGGGCTAAGTTTTTGAAAAGGACATAAGCCATGTTGAGTAATTAAGATAAATCCAATTATTTATATGGGTTGGGATGAATTGTTTTTAATTGTCTCCTATTACTCGGCTTTAGATTATTTTGATGATTTCTGTCTCCTCACTGGGATTTTATAATCTCACCGCCTTCTTCCTATACATTTTTCAGGCTCAGAATAGGCAGTAGACTGTCAATTGCATCGAGAAGTAAATTTCGGAGTTGCATCCTAGAAAGCAAGGTTATAGACTTAAACCTTTTCAGTTATTTGGGGGCCACGTGTCATTGTAATTTAAATTGTATACCCCAATTTTCTATATTACAGTATGTATAAATTATTTTGTTTTTATGTGCAGAAAACTAATTTTTGATCTTTCAAAAATATATATATATTGTTTTACATTAAAATAGATTATTTAAATTATATATTTTTTATTTTATTTTATTATTTAAAAAAAAAGAAAGGAATGGAAAAACTAGTACAAAAGCCTTGCGAGGTCTCAAAAGGCATTCGGGGGAAGCATGTCTGTCGAGGCTTCGCGGAGGTTGTCACTGGCTCGATGGGAGTTCCGAGTCGTGACAATAATAATATCTAATATTAATTAATTAATTAAATATTTGTTAATTATTCACAAATCATTAATAAAGTTGCATGCTATGCAGACGCACCACATTTAAATGCAACACCACCATTCTCCTTCATCCAACCTCCTCCTTACCTCTTTATTTCCTTAACTCAAAGAAGTGGTTTAGATGGAGATTTAGTACTCTTATATGGCCAGGGAAGCTCGAGTTAAAAGGCTAAGAGTCCTACTAACATTTTACACTTCCATCTCTTAACTATTCTTGCAAATCCACTCATAGATAACACCATTAAAGCTCTCAGGGTTCACTAGGGAAAACAAAAAGGGAAGCTGAATATTCGTGTGCTAAGGGGCAGAATTCTCCATGTTTGCCCCCATTCACTTGTTTCTTTTATTTGTTCCATTTATGTCCATGGAATCCTCCTTATTCAACCATATGGCCATTTGCCACATTCCTTATTGGCTAACTTAGATTTACATTGCTTTATCTTTTACACATCATTCATAATTTATCCATTGAAACTCCAAATGCAATTCCTTTGAATATGTGACCACATAGTCTTCATGACATGGCTTTGCATGCATTTTTCTTTTATTCTTACTTCTGCACAGGGTGGGGGACTCACATGTCCCCCATTATCACATTTCTTTCCCATGGTTTAAAGTAGTTTCACATAGGCAATAGTCCATGATTTTCGTCATGATCCGGAACTCCCATCAAGCCCGTGACAACCGTCGCAATGTACCAATAGACATTCATTATCCGAAATGTCAATCGAAATCTCGCAAGACTTAACATCAGTTTTTCTCGCTTCCCCCGTTAGTATTAGTTACTAAAATCATGTTTTGAGAGATTATAAACTATTTCAAATTCAAAACAATAGAAAAATAAATTTTTCCTCACAGTGGCATTTTGGTCATTTTTCTTCAAAAATCTCGAAATCCGCTAAAAATGTGGTAAACGAGTACAAAACATATAATTCATAATCAAAAATGAGTTTTAAAGTCTAAAATCTTCATTTAAAATGAAATTTCGATTATTTGGATATAATAAGAAAATAAAAGAAATATTAAGTAAAATATTCTATTTTCTTATAAAACAATATTTATTGAGTTATACGTAAATAATTTTTGTAGTGTAAAAGCTAAATAAATTCATACATACTGTAATACAGTAAATCAGAGTATTTAATTTAATTTACAATAACAAGTGCCCCCCCCCCTCCGAATAAACAAAAGTAAAGAGGACTGTGAACCTACAGTTTGGAAAATGCAATTTCAACGGTAGTCCTCGATGAGATCAGCTATCTACAGCCTATTCTGAACCTGAAATGGGTGGAAAGGAGAGTGGTGAGATTTTATAATCCTAGTGAGTAAACAAACATCATTCAAAAGATCTAAAGTCGAGTAAAAGGAGACTATTAAAACATTTCATCTAAATATGTTTTTCATAACATAAATACTCATTTCATTTAAATTATCAACATGGCTTATGAGTATTTTAAAAGCTTGGCTCCTACTAAAATCATTCTCGAGGATACCTTGGCAGAGGCATCTAACCGAGTCGTCAAGGCATCTAACCGAGTCCGTCAAGGCTATTAAAAATTTCGTATGCACGTAAACAAATTATTAGTTTGAAAAACACAATCGTTCCTTAGCGTTAGCGTAGTTCATCATCACGTGGTGGTTCGGCGTGACGTGAACTCTAACCATACCTCAGGAGATACCTTACGCACCTCTCCGACCGAGGTACATATATATATCCGAATTTTGTGCCCCTCTAATAGGCTGATCCACAGAATCCACCTACTGCAGCAAGCTAAACCTACCATACAATAAAATTTTGATAGCATGACAAGGCTAATACTTTACTACCCAGCCTGCAAGGGTAAAATAAAACAATTCATACAATTCATAAAACATAGCCCAGCCAGTCATGCCAACACAATAACAATTAATATAAGCCATCAATTTCCAATCATAAATTTACAATATACCAATGGTCTCCAATTACTCTATTTTCAAAATCGTTATTTCGTTTCAAGACAATTTATAAAACCTTTTCATTTAAACACATTTTTGTTTATAAAACCTAAAATTTACCATTTAACTCATTTTCATAAAATTTCACCAAAACCGAGTTAAAACATACTTTAGATAATTAAAATGATGATAAGGTTACTCACAATGTCTAAAATGGGGACTTTCGAAGTACTCAGATTACTAGTCCTCGGGTGCAATTTCCTTGCCTTTACGGAGGACTCACCACCTTAACACAGTACAAAATCGAGAAACTTACTTCATTGGTACTAAATTGAATTTAAACTAATTTAGACTACTAATGCATGATATGGAATGCAAAATGCACTGGTAACCATCTAATCCCCAATATTTGCCTAATTCGACTTATCATCCGATTAATTGGCCAACGCGTCCAATTTAGCTCCAAATTGCTCCATTTCTTTTCCAATATCTTAATTCACCAAACTCAAGTCAAATAATCTAAAATTTGGCAAAACTATCTTCACTTTTCTGCTTAGAATTTTTGGTCAATAATGGTGCATTAACACCACGATTTTTCCTACTACTTTTCCACACCATAATTCATCATTTTCTAACCAATTCTCTTAAAATAAAATCAAATTCATTCTCACTCAACACAAGGTAGGTTCAGCCATTGATGGGTGGTGGGGAAAATAAATTCTTTTCTTGTTATTTTGTTTCTAGACATGGTAAACTAACTAAAAACACTAACATAACTTAGAATCAAACCGATCCAACATCATTCTCTCTCCATACCCAGTCCGAGCAGCCATGAATTCATCATGAAAAAATGTAATTTAACCATGAAAAATGAGAAAAAATGCATGGGAAAGGTAGATCACAAGTCAAAATCAAGAAATTTTACCTTTTGTCACTTGTTTCCTTGAATTTCCCACACTTTTCTCTTGAAATTCTTCACTTAGGGTTTTTGTTTTTCTTTTCTCCCTTTGTTCTTTTTTGTTCTTAGTTTGGCTGGCCATATGAAGGAAAATAGGCTGATTTTATGCTTATTTTAAAGCTAAATAAATAATGGATATAAACTTGACACATGTCACCACATTATTGGTCCATTTGTAATTTCTTAACTATTAAGCTTTCTCTCTCCACCACTTAAATTCCTTCAATTATCCGTGATAATATTGGATAAAATTCATGTGCTGGATAAGTGTTGAGTGTGTAAAATTACAATTTTGCCCCTAGAGTGGTAAAATTACCATTTTACCCCTATGCTTTGAAAAATGCTAGGATTACAATTTTTCACTTCTCAATCTCAAATCATACTCCAATAAGTCAAATATGATCAAAATATTTCAAAAAAATTCTCATTTTGTCCTCGAGTGGCAAAATTACCATTTTACCCTTGGATAGTGAAATTTTCGATTTGACTTCAAATTGATCCTCGAACTCCAAATCACCATTTTAAATCATTCTTGGACTGTAAAATTTTTAATTTCACCCTAAAATCTCTATTTGATCTAGTTCGAGGCTTAAATCAACTTTGTTGTACCTCTAGGTACAATACCTACTTTTGTAAATTTTTAGGGACTCTCCTAGCATGCAATCATGCTATCATCACATGTATATCATGACAAGTATTTTATAAGATCAGGCTTTACAATTTCACTCTTTTTCGAATTGTAAATTCTCAATTTTGCGCTTTTACTACTTAATTAACAATAAAGTGGTTTATTTGCAAAAAGCCCCTCCAACTTCAACTAATCATAATTTCATCTCTCAACTTCTTATTTCCTTTCAATTAGAGCCTTCAACTACTCCTTCGACTTCAATTTTTTTTTTATTATTCCTAGTTTACACATATATAAATAAAATATCAAATTTTTATTCCACCAAAATATTTAAATATATATTTACTTTTATATCTTATTCATTACTGACATGTGGGCCCCACAATTACTCCATTTCTTTTAAAATTTTCCTTACTCTCCCCCACTTCAGTCGAACCTAACTCCTTCCAAACCATCTTTCAATATTGCATCCTTTTTTGTCACCCGCCATTAATCAATTAATATTATTTTTACTTACTATTAAAATATTTTATTTTCTTGTCACCACTTTGACTTCCATATATCTTCTCACATTATCGACACCCATAATTCACCTTAATTGGTCAAAATATGTACCTTAAATTAGCATCCTGGGGGTGGGATGTTACATGGTTATCCGAACATTAGTGAAAAATATATAACTAAATAAGTTTTACAAAAATAATAATACTTGATGTACTAATTATATTAGTTAATATAAATTATTAAAAAGAACGACAATAAACTTAAGTAATAATATACTTAAAATATATTAATTAGTTTATTATATATATGTAGATATACAAATCATAATCATAGCAATTTAATATTAACTATATATATATATATGAACCTATATTAAATTGAAATGACATGTTATATATTTCAAATGATATTACTTATATGTTAATATTAATATATGATAGTAAATATCCTACATATTAATATGTTATAATTATTACACTTATATAATAGTAATGTTTTGTAATAAACTTATAATAGAAAAAAATTTAATTTATACATAAGCATTATTATAATTTGTAATAAATTTTAAGTTATATAATTACAATTAATAATTAACTTTATTAGTTATAACATATTGTTTATAATTAGTTTTTATTTATATAAACTTTGTAATATATAATATTTTATATAACATATAATTTGTATTATTTCATATATACACAATAAAGTAATATTGAGACAAGCTAAATTTTATTTATGAAAAAACAAGTTACATATATAAAACCATCAAATCAGGGGAAAAGTTAACCATTGTAGGCTAATTACTCAAATAAGCCCTTGAATTATACTAAGAAAGTCAGTTTAGCTCCTATCCTTTTATTGTTTTCAAATAACTCTTGAACTCTCATTTTGAGTCAAATAAACCGTTTTCACAAATCGTTGACTAACTTCTATTAGTTAACAGTATAGTCAGCAATTTGTTATGCCACGTCATTTGCCACTTGGTAAATTGATGTGACTTATTGATGTGTCATCTTAATGATGTCAATACCACGTGACAAATGATGTGGCATAAAAAATTACTGACTAAGAATTAGGTTGTTTTCCTTTTTACCTATCAAATGTACAAAAATTATTAGTTAGTGATTTGAAACAAAAATGTAAAAAAAAAACTAATTGCTTCAAACTAATTACCATGTTATTAATTAAAGTCATCTTTCCTAATAAAAAAAAAACTAATCAAACTTTTCCAATTTGATTGAAGCCATTGTTGCTCACAAACAAATATTCACTTTCTTCAACATTCCTAAACCCAATGTCTCTTATAGTCAAAGTGTCCTATCCTTGCCTATAATTCTTATTCCTCCTCTAAAAATCATTTTTTGAGTAGTCTTGAATTTTCAAAAACTGTGAAAGATGTGAAGAAAGAATTTATTGTTGACTTTCTCTTTTCAAAATCATATCTGAATATTCTTGGATTTCTTTACATTCTCTAAACCAACAAACCTTATAGTCAGAATGTCATCTCCCTGTCTTCAATTTATATTCCTATCCTAAAAATTGTGTTTTGGGTAGTCTTGAATTTTCAAAAATTATGAAAAATGTAGAGAGAAAATCTATTATTAACTTCTTCTTAAAATCGTATATGAGTATTCTCATATTTCTATACACCAATCAAGCAACAATAGCTTCAATCGAACTGGAAAAGTTGGATTAAGTTTTTCTTTTTGTTAAGAAGGATGGTTGAAAACTGTAATCATATAAGAAAATATGGTAATCAATTTGAAGCAATTAGGGGTCTTTTTTTAAAGATGGAGAAGAAAGAATGAAGAGCGAAAATCACTCATTCAACCACGCTAAAGTCATCTACTGATAAGATCTAGAGCTTTATGATCTCGAAAAGCTTTAATAAATGGAGAAGCAGTTTGTTTTCAATTTTTATCGGGAATCTACCGTTAAAGATCTCAAGATCAGAGGTCAAACAGCTTTTTTGTCGATTTGGGCGAATCTTGGATGTTTTGTGGCTTTTCCCCATTTCAATATAAGAAAATGGTCTTCAACATACGCTTTTGTACAATATCAACATGAATCTGAGCAATTGAAAGTTGTTTCAAAGGTTAATGATTTTTGTTTAAACGGTGTGCCAATTCGTGTCATTATTGCTCTCAAGAATAGGTACGTGCAAAATTTCTCCAATTTTGTAGTGAATAATCAGGGAGTTTTTTTTTTCCTCCATGAGTAGGAGAGTTCCCCATTTGAATAATGGGACTTCTTTTGTGGAGGTTCTTGTTGGTAAAGTGGGAACTAGTAATGCTTATCCGTTTATTGAGGGCAAGAGATGTTTCGCTAGAGCAAAATCTCTTAAGACTCATTAGGTTCTTAGGGACAATCATCCTTCTATCGAAGGTAAGTGCTGTTATATGCAGATTGTGCCTCTTAAGGCTTCTCAGGTCCTAAGTGACAATTTAAAGTGGGATGAAGATTCTTGCAAACTCATGGTGCCTTTATTTGATATGGAATAAGCTGACAAATCGATAATTGGTTTTTTGAAAAAAGATTTTCAATTGGGACTTATTGAATCTTGCCTTTTTGCTCAAGGTATCCGTGTTCGTTTTTGTTGTGCAGGTGATAAAGAAGCTCTTATTACTTTTTATGATAAGAACAAAAAGTTATCGTTGATTAAAGAGTGTTTTGACATGTTTGAGCTTTGGTTCTCATTTATTTCTTCTTATGTTCCTTGTTTGACTCCTAAAAAAAATTTAATCCAGATAAAAGTCGAGGATTTCCCAAATCATCTTTGGCATCTCAATGTCTTTAAAGCCTTGGGAGACCACTAGGGTACCTTTGTGTTGTTGGATAAAGTTATAGCTTCTAATCAACGTTTTAATTATGCTTGTCTTTTGATTGATAAGTTGAAGGACGATATTTTTCCCTTTTTGGGTAAGATTGTTATTAATGGGTGGTGCTATTATTTGAAAGGTTATCCTCTTGTTTTTTTGGATGTTAAGTTCCAGAATAAGATCGTTGAGGCATTGCAAGACTCCCAACTAAGTAGACCTTCTTCGAGCTCTCCACTAAGTTGCAGGAGTGAGAATGGTGCAACTTCAAAAAATGATCTTTTCTTCCTGGATAGAGCTCCAAGGTTCACAAATAATCATGGTGATTCCCTCTTTCTTCCTTTGAATTGTCCTTCTTGTTCTAATGCATTGGGAAATGCTATTTATGATGATTCTTAAATTCTTTGTAAAGAATTGACTGTGTCTAATCTTAAGAAAGCTTCCACTGATATCAAGAATAGAACGCTGCTTGATAGAAATGTTGTTTCAGATTCCTTTAAAGACCCACCTCCTCAGATAATATGTAGTCTGCCTTCTTCTAGAGAAGTAATTGATTTGGATCAAGCCATTATTAGGCCACATGATTATAAGTTCTTGGGCTCTAGCAATTTAGAGTCTTTTGTTTGTAAAGAAATTTAGGATATGGTTGGGCTGTGCTCTCCTGGTTCAGACTCTAGTGACTTTGGGTCTATTCTTCTTGAGAAAAATTGTTCCTATTTCGGGCCTTTCATCCCACAGTTCCCTTCCTCAGCTAAAATTAATAATACGAGTACGAAATTGAAGCAAAAGGCTAAAGTTAAGTTTGGTAAACCCATCAACAGTGTTCGAAAAAAAAAGAAAAAGACAAGTAAGAAAGGGGGGAAATGGTTAAACCAAGTCCTCTTGCGAATAAAAGAATCAGATGTTCTTCTTTGCTTGAGATCTAAGAAGCTTCCATGTTTAACCCTGATATTGGTCCCATTCTACCAATTTATCATGATGCTATGGCTATTATGAAGGTGATTCCAATCTCAATTAATGCCGATTTAGTGAAAAACTTCCATTAAGGTTTGTCTTCTCCTTTGCCCATTACTTTTGATTTGCACACTCCTTATGAGAAATATAATTATATCGTGGTTCCCAACTCTTTTTCTACAAGTAACTCTCTTAATCTAAATATCTTTGACACTCTTATTGAGGTTGATGATGGCAATAGACGACTTGCACCTTTTTTCTAGCCATTCTAAAACTAAAATCAAACAATCTTCAAAAAGTTTAGTTCCTGCAAGAAAAGTTGTGAAAGAATGTTCTAAATCTAGAAGAAACAAGATCATTAGAAAAGGAATTGTCAACACCCTCAACGACCTTAAATATCTTTTTTCTTCTCCACTAGATAATCTGATCACTGATGTGGATATTAATCATAGGAACAAGGTGCTCATTGAATCTGGCGAAAAACATTGGGGTTTTGTTCCAAGATCTAGACCCTAAAATTATTAATGCCTTGATCAACATTGAGATTTCATAAGATTAGTGCATTTTCTGTTTTTTGTGCCTTGCTTTTCATGATGCATTTGCTTACTCGGAATGTTAGAGGTTTGAACAAAGCTAAAAGGAAAAGAAGAATTTGTTCTATGAATCCTTGTATGGTTTTTCTTCAAGAAACCAAATCGAAATCTGTTTGTTCTCGAATTTTCTCCAGCTTATGGTACCTTAATGATATTTCTTGGACTACGATGGTTTATGATGGTGCCTCTAAAGGGCTTATCTCTGCTTGAAAAGATTTTTTTTTTGTAATTCTCAAGTGGAAATAAAACATTTTATTCTTTTGACTGGTTCTCTAGAAAATGACAATAGAAAAATGGGGTTTGGGAATAGCTATGGTCTTTATAATGAAGAAGAATGAAGATCCATCTAAATTGAGATAGCTAACATTATTAATAATTCTAATGTTCCTTAGTGCCTTGCAAGAGACTTTAATGTTGTCTTCTCTCAAGATGAATGATTATGTTGGCTTGGTAGTGAGCAATTTATTTTTCATTTTCATGAGTTTATCAATGAAGTTGGTCTCTTGATATCCTTTTGTCAGGAAGTAGCTTCACTTGGTGTAATCACAGAGATCATCCTTCATTCAACTAGTTAGATCGATTTCTTATTCATCTGTTGTTTTATTCGAAATGGCACAATCTGATTTAGAGGAGTCTATCAGCATCTCTCTCAAAGCACAACCTTGTTTCTCTTAGTGATGGCTTAAATTCTTGGCGACCTAAGCCTTTTCATTTCTTCAATTATTTGCTTGAGGAGAATAGTTTTCAAGACCTTATGGATGTTGAATGGAAATGACTGCATGAGGGCTTAGAAGGTAGTGTTTCTTTATGGGATAAGCCGAAATCTCTTAAACTGAAAATCAAAGAAAGGCAATCTTTTAAATTCAGGAATCTCCTTAATCAAATTTCTGTCCTGGAATTCGACATTCAAGAAAAGTTAACGGCTATGCAGAATGATCCTCAAAATTGTTCTCTTAAAAATGACATTATTCTTCTTAAAGTTGAGCTGTGGAATCTCTATCGAGCGAAGGAACATTCATGGCATCAAAAGTCTCGAATCAGATGGTTTTTAGATGGGGATCGTAATACTAAATTCTTGCATACCGTGGCGTCTAATATAAGGAAGGTGAACTGGCTTGACAGAGTTAATGTTAATGGTAATATCCTCTCTGATCCTAAATCTATTTTCACTTTTGTAGTTGATTACTTTGAAAACCACTTCAAAAAACAAGTTGTCTCTAAAGTTGTTGAGTTTAATTGTCCCTTGAATTCTTTGGATTTTACTTTTGCTACTTCTCTAGAATAACTTTTCTCATAAGTTGAGGTCTCGAATGGTAATAAAGCTCTTGGCTCGAATGGTTTTAATATGTCTTTGTTTAAGAATTAGTGGGTTAGGATTAAGAATGATGTTATGTCTATCTTTTTTTTATTTTTATAATTCTGGTTTTATCAATTAAGGTATGAATGCCTATTTTATCTCTTTGATTCCAAAAAAGAAAAATCCAGATAATCTTTTTGATTATAGGCCTATAAGTCTTGTGGGCAGTATTTACAAACTGGTGGTGAAGGTTCTGGCAAATAGGCTTAGCCTTGTTGTTGGGAAAATTGTTGGAAAACTCAATTTGCCTTCACCGAGGGTCGTCAAATTCTAGATTATGTGTTGGTATCTAATGAAAAAGGATTTTAATGGTGGCTTGGTGCTCGAAATTGATTTTCAAAAAGCTTTTGACTGCATCGATTGGGACTTTCTTAATTTCATCATGGTTAATATGAGGTTTGGTCCAAGATGGTGTAGATGGATTTTTTTTCTTGCATTTCCACTATGCAAGTTTTTGTTCTTATTAATGGTACCCCTACACGGCAATATTTTATGAGACGAGGTCTTCATCAAGGATGTCATCTTTCTCTTTTCCTCTTCAATATTGTGGGAGAGTCATTAAGCTCGATGATCAACCAAGCTGTCTTTCCTTCATGGTGTTAATATCAGTAGGAATGGTTTGGTGGTTTCTTACTTGCAATTTGCTGATGACTTAATCTTTTTCTGCAAACCTGAGCTGGATAATCTCTTATGTCAAACCCTGTTCTATAAAATAATTACGACGTCATTTACATACTCAATAGAATGGTTACATATTTAGGAAGTTTGAGAAATCGTTAAAAGACGATATTACCCCTAATGGTAACATTAAGTTGATTAAGCCTCAACTAGTTCAAATAGGAATTTTAAGGTGAAATTAAGAGTGTCACAATTCAGGGATGACTCAAAATGGTAATTCGGAGTTCGAGAATCAATTTGGAGTCAAACCGAAATTTTCACTATCTAGGGGCAAAATGGTCATTTGCCACTTGGGGACAAAATGAAAATTTTTAGAAAAGATTTTTTTGGTCCATTTGACTTATTGGAGTATGATTTGAGTATTGGAGTATGATTTGAAGTTTAAAAGTGAAAAATTTTAATTCCAGTATAATTTGGAGTATAAGGGTGAAATGGTAATTTTGCCACCTCGGGGGCAAATCGATAAATTTTCACCTCGACACTTGTCAAGACCAAGGGATTTTATTCATCATGGAAATGGATAAACATGAGAAATGTGTGGTGGAGAATTAAAGAATTAAAAGTTAAATATTTAAAATTTGAACCAATAAGGAAATGCCATGTGTCATGTTTTTATTATTTTATTATCTCTTCATAAAAAGGCAAAAAAAATCAGCCTATTTCTCCCATAGTGATCAGCCAAACCAGAAGAGAAGAGAAACCAAGGAAAAACAAACCCTAGGTGGGACTAATCAAAGAGAAAGTGTTGGAATTCAAGGATTTGATCAAGCAAAGGTAAAATTTCTTTGATTTTGCTAGTGATTTACCTTACCCATGCATTTTCCCTTAATTTCCATGGTTA
>NC_030852.1:22204375-22230029 GCF_000208745.1 Theobroma cacao
ATTTGCCTTGAATGTGTTAAGTGAGCCATGTCATACTATTGTGATTTTATTGGTTGGTGAATTATAAAGTGGGCACTGCAGTGACGGGGGTTCCGTGGGCCAGCCTAATTAGAGGGGCACGGTTCCCAATTATTGAGCTTACCTCGATTGGAGAGGCACGTAGAATAACTCCCGAGGTAGGATTTGTGGGCACTCAGTGACGGGGTTTCGTGGATCGGCCTAATTAGAGGGGCACGATTCCCAATTATTGAGCTTACCTCGATTGGAGAGGCGCGTAGGATAACTCCCGATGTAGGATTTGAGTACACTTCACGCTGGCCACCATGTGAAATTGGGACTCAGCCAACGCCAAGGAACGACTGTGTTGTCAAAGGTGAAATGTGTTTGTGTGTGTGATAATAAATAGCCTTGGCGATCTCGGTAAGATGCCTCCGCGGGGTATCCCCGAGAATGGATTTTTGGCAAGGGCCAAGTTTTGAAAAGTGCATAAGCCATGTTGAGTAATTGAATGAAATCCAATTATTTATATGGGTTAGGATGAATTATTTTAATTGTCTCCTATTACTCGGCTTTAGATTATTTTGATGATGTTTGTCTACTCACTGGGATTATGTAATCATAATCTCACCCATCTTCCTATCCATTTTTCAGGCTCAGGACAATTTGTTGATAGTTAATTAAGATAAGAATTAATCTCGAAGTTGTATCCTAGAAAGTAAGGGTTCATAGCCCTACATCTTCTTAGTCAGTTGGGGGCCCACGTATCACTGTAAAAGTAATTTTATTCTTCAGTTATTTGATTTAAAGTATGTATGAATATATTTAGCTTTTACACCATGTTTTTGGTGAGTTTCGGTATTTTTGAAGAAAAATGACGAAAATGCCCCTGTGAGCCAAAAAGTAATATTTTATTGTTTTGAGTTGGAAATGACTTATGATTTTTTTGAAATGTGAGATTTAATAACTGTCGCTCACTGGGGAGATGCGGAAGCTGATGCTAAGCCTTGCGGGGTTTCGATCGGCATTCGGGGTAATGAGTGCCTATCGGGACGTCGCGACGGTTGTCACGGGCTTGATGGGAGTTTCGGGTCGTGACATCTTATGCATCAAAAGAATTCTCTATGGCTTTCAACGTTTTTCGAGTTTAAAGGCTAATCTCCAAAAGAGTCATTTATTTGCCATTGGGGTGGAGCATAATTTTATTGACCATTAGGCTCACCTTATCTCTGACAAGGTTGGTACCTTTCCTTCCATTTATCTTGGTTTTCCTATTGGTGTGCATCTTAATTCTAATGTCCTATGGAATCCGATTGTGGAAAAGTTCAAAGCTAAATTGGCAAGTTAGAAAGCTAATCTTCTTTCCACCGGGGGCAGGGTCACTCTTATCAATTCTGTCTTATCTGCGCTCTCGGTTTATTTTATGTCCTTTTTCTGGATTCCTATTAGAATTAAAGAAAAGCTTGGCAGAATTATTAGGAAGTTTCTTTGGAGTGGGAATAGTGGCAGTAGAAAATTGCATTATGTCAAATGGGAGGTGATTTGTCCCCCTAAAGAGTTTGGTGGCTTAAGCATTTTTAATCTACACCTTAAAAATTTTGCTTTACTTTATAAATGGATATGGAGGTTTGGTGAAGAAGGAAAACTTCTGGTGCAATATTATTGTTGAAAAAAATGGAATGAACCCCTTATCCCTTATGCCTTGTTGCTCTTTGAGAAAATCATCTTCTTTATGGAAGAATATTACCAAGCCTCTTTCTTCCAATGATGATTTATCTAAATTGATCAAAGATGGTATTAGCTTCATCCCTAGGAAAGGCAATAAAATTAAATTTTGGTATGGCAATTGGACGGATGGGCTCCCCTTCAAGATCTCCTATCCTCGTATCTTTGCTTTGTCCTCAAACAAATATGGTGTTCTTGCTTATTTTGGTGACTGAATTAGTGATATTTAAGCTGAAAAATCCCCCCGAGGGGGAATTTTTTTGATTGGGAAAAATATCAACAGCAGCTTCTCCTCGACATTATTAATAACTTCTTTCTCGACAAAGTTGATTTTGATAAAATCATTTGGAAAGGACAACAAGTGGTTCTTATTCTTTTTGTAGTTTCTATATTTATGCCTTTAAAGCTTTTGGCAATCCAAATGGGAACAGTAAATTTTGGAACCTTAAATGGCCTAATCTTGCTCCTCCTAAGTGTGAGGTCTTTTGTTGGGAAGTCATGAAAAGGCATATTGCTTGAAGGGTGAGCCACTTGGATGAGGAATTCTTAATAGCAATGCTGCACTTTGTCCCATCTGTTTTTCTGATGTTGAAACTATTGAACATCTGTTTATCAAATGTCATCATGTTTGGAAAGTTTGGTCTCTTTGGATTAATGCTTGGGCCTTTTCATGGGCTCTCCCCTGGAAATATGAGGGATTTTTATTTCTTGGAACACTTTTTGTAGTGAATGTGAGCATAATCCAGTTTGGAGGATGGCTTTTATGGCTATTTTATGGACAACATGGATTCATAGAAATAATCTTGTTTTTAATGGAAAGATTTGGGATTCTAACTTATTTTTTTATGTTGTTAAGTTGAGAGTTGGTTGGTGGGCTAAAGCTAATTGGCCTCTCTCCAAATTTTAGAGATGGTTAAAGATCCTATTTTCATTAAAGCTTTTCCTTCTAACAAGAAAACTAAAAAAAGTTACGATTGGAATAAGCTTCCTTTTGATGCTCTGAAATTCAACTTTGATGGTGCTTCCCGTGGTTGTCTTGGTCATGCTGGCATTGGAAGAGCACTTTGGGATTACCAAGGTTAAGTGAAAATTCTTTTTTCTAAGCGATTGGGTATGAGTGATTCTAACATGGTAGAAATTCTAGCTATCAAAGAAGACTTCTGCCTCTTTGCTACTTCTCCGTGGTATAACAATCACTCCTTCATTGTGGAATCTAATTCTTCTAATGCTATTAAATAGGTTAATCATCCTTCTTTAATGCCTTGGTGTTTTTAAGGGATTATGAATCAGATCAATTGTTTCAAGAGGAAAATTGATGTCACGACCCGATACTCCCCTCGAGCCCGTGACAACTGTCGCGGTACCTCGATAGAAACTCATTTCTCGAAATGCCAACCAGGACCCCGTAAGACTTAATATCAATATCTCATTTCTCCCGTAAGTAACCGTTGTCGAAAATCATGTTCTAGAAGATTTTAAGTTGTTTCCAACTCAAAACAAATGAAATAATAATTTTTGTCTCACAGGGGTATTTTAGTCATTTTTCTCTAAAAATTTCAAAACCGGCTAAAATGTAATATACGAGTACAAAACATATAATTCATAATCAAAAGTGACTTTTAAAGTCTAAAATCTTCATTTAAAACGAAATTTTGATTATTTGGATATAATAAGAAAATAAAAGAAATATTAAGTAAAATATTCTATTTTCTTATAAAATAATATTTTTAGAGTTATACATAAATAATTTTTATAGCGTAAAAGTTAAATAAATTCATACATACTGTAATACAGTAAGGCAAAGTATTTAAATTAATTTACAATAATAAGTAGGCCCCTGAATAAACACAAGAAAAGAGGACTATAAACCTACAGTTTGAAGAATGCAAACCCAACGGTAGTCCTCGATGAGATCAGCTATCTACAGTCTAATCTAAGCCTGAAATGGAGGGAAATGAGGCTGGTGAGATTATAAAATCGTAATGAGTAAACAAACATCATTCAAAAGATCTAAAGTCCGAGTAAAAGGAGACTATTAAAACATTTCAACCAAATAAGTTTTTCATAACATAAGTATTCATTTCATTTAAATAGTCAACATGGCTTATGAGTATTTAAAAAAAAAACTTGGCTCCTGCCAATCATTCTCGGGGATACCTTGACCGAGGCATCTTACTGAGTCCGCCAAGGCTGTAAAAATTTTGTATACACAAAAACAGCCGTTCCTTGGCGTTAGCGGAGTTCATCGTCACGAGGTGGTTCGGTGTGATGTGGACTCTAACCATACCTCAGGAGATACCCTACGCGCCTTTCCGACCGAGGTACATATTTATATCCGAATTTCGTACCCCTCTAATAGGTTGGTCCACAGAATTCGCCCACTGCAGCAAGCTAAACCCACCATATAATAAAATTTTAATAGCATGACAGAGCTAATATAATATTACCTAGCCTGCAAGGGTAAAATAAAACAATTCATACAATTCATAAAACACAGCCCAACCAATCATGCCAACATAATAACAATATAACATAAGCCATCAATTTTCAATCATAAATTTACAACATACTAGTGGTCTCCAATTACTCTATTTTCAAAATCGTTATTTCGTTTCGAGACAATTTATAAAGTCATTTCATTTAAACACATTTTGTTTGCAAAACATAAAAATTTACCATTTGAACTCATTTTCATAAAATTCACCAAAACCGAATAGAAACATACTTTAGATAATTAAAATGATGGTAAGGTTACTCACAATGTCTAGAGTGGGGATTTTCGAAATACTCAGACTACTGGTCCTCGGGTACAATTCCCTTGCCTTTACCGGAGGACTCACCACCTTGACACAGTACAAAATCGAGAAATTCACCACATTGGTACTAAATTAAAATTAAACTAATTTAGACTACTAATGCATGATATGGAATGCAAAATGTCTGATTAATCGCTTAAATGTAATATTCGACCTAAGTCACACTATACTCGGTCTAATCGGCTAAAATCTCCAATTTAACTCCAAATCAATTCTTTTCACTTTCTACACTCCAATTATACCTAAATTACCTCAGTAATTATGAATGAGATTCAATTTATCAGTCTCGGGTCAATAATCACACATGTCTATACATTGAGCAAAAATTCAGATTTTCACACCAAAATTTCCCATTTAATTTCTAGCCTCACCAAACATCAAATATCACCAAAATATCATGAAATATCATCAATTTCAGCCTCAGTATTCTCCCTAGAAATTTCGACCTCTTATGGGTAATGGAAAAAAATGAATTTTTTTCTTGTTGTTTTGTTTCTAAATATGCTAAACTAACTAAAAACACTAACATAACTTAGAATCAAATCAATCCAACTTCATTCTCTCTCCATACCCATTTGGTCAGCCATGAATTCACCATGAAAACATGAAATTTAATCATGAAAAATAAGGAGAAATGCATGGGAAAGGTAGATCACAAGTCAAAATCAAGAAATTTTACCTTTGATTGCTTGATTCCTTGAAATCCCACACTTTTTCTTCAATTTTCCCACCTAGGTTTTGTGTTTTTCCTTTCCTCTCTTTGTTCTTACTATGGCCGGCCACATGAAGAGAAAATGGGATAAATATGGGCTGATTTTTATGAAAAATAATAAAATATCCTTACTTGACACATGTCACATGCTTATTAGTCCATTTTTCTTTTTTTTTTATACTTTAATAATTATGCTTCCATTCTCCACCACATGATTAGTCAAAGGTCAAAATGAGGATAAGGGAAGACCATGTGCTGGACAAGTGTCCTGGTGGTAGAAAATTACGATTTTGCCCCTAAGGTGGCAAAATTACCATTTTACCCCTATGCTCCGAAAAATACCAGCATTACAATTTTTCACTTTTCAACCTTAAATTATACTCCAATAAGTCAAATATGATCAAAATCTTTCAAAAAAAATTCTTATTTTGTCCTCGAGTGGCAAAATTACCATTTTACCCCTAGATAGCGAAATTTCCAATTTGACTCCAATTCAATCCTCGAACTCCGAATCACCATTTTAAGTCATTCTGGGACTTTAAAATTCTCAATTTCACCTTAAATTCTCTATTTGATCTAGTTTGAAGCTTAATTCAACTTAGTTATACTATTAAGTACACTACCGGCTTTTAACGATTTTCGGGGCTTTCCTAGCATGCAAACATGTTATCCATCACATGCATGTCATGACAAGTATTTTATAAGGTCAAGCTTTACAGCACTACCTCCCTTAAAATAAAATTTTGACCTCAAAATTTCACTTACCGGACTCGACAAAAAGATATGGGTATTGGCTTCTCATCTGGTGCTCGACTTCCCACGTTATCTCCTCCATTCAAGCATTCTTCCACAATACTTTCACCATTGGAATGCTTTTGTTCCTCAACACTCGATCCTTTCGATCTAGAATACATACCGGCTGCACCTCGAACTTCAAATCTTCATGCAACTCAATTGGAGGTGTCTCTAGAATATGGGAAAGATCGGGAACATAATTTTTCAACATCGAGACGTGGAAGACATTATGAATCCGATCTAACTCCAGGGGTAATTCAAGTCTGTAAGCCACTGGCCCAATCCTTTCAATGATACGGAAGGGTCCAATATATCTCAGATTAAGCTTTCCCCGCTTCGCGAATCGAATCACACCTTTCATTATCCAATAAATACCACAAATTATCACAATAGTGTAATCTAATAAGATTTAATACTTGAAATTTTCAAATTATTACCTTTCCAAGGAGAAACCTTAAGAAAAACTTTATCATTGACTTCAAACTCCAAATCTTTCCTTCGTTTATTAGAATAACTCTTTTACCTATATTGAGCTGTCTTTAATCGCTCTCGAATAATCTTGACCTAGTCATTTGTCATATCAATAAATTCCACATTAAACAATTTCCTCTCTCTCACTTCATCCAAACAGAGTGGAGTTCGACACTTCCTTTCATACAAAGCCTCGTATGGTGCCATCCCAATAGTAGACCGAAAACTGTTATTATACGCGAACTCTACCAATGAAAAATGTCTGTCCCAACTCCCAATAAAGTCAATGACACAAGCTCATAGCATATCTTCTAGAGTCTGAATAGTTCTCTCAGATTGACCATCTATTTACGGATGAAAGGCAGTACTAAATCTCAATTTAGTTTCGAAAGCTTCCTGAAATTTTGACCAAAATCGAGAAGTAAATTGAGGGTCTCGATCTGACACAATAGAAACTGAAACTCCGTGTATCCTCACAATCTCATCTATATAAAGTTTTGCTAGTTTCTCAATAGAATACGTGCTATGGATAGCCAAGAAATGGGCGAACTTAGTCAATCTATCAACAATCACCCAAATAGCATCTTTCCCACTCTGTGTCCGCGAAAAACCCAATACAAAGTCCATAGTCACGTGTTCCCACTTCCATTCAGGAATCGGTAAAGGCTGAAGAGTACCTGACGATTTTTTATGCTCCGCCTTGATCTGTTGTCATGTGAGACATTTCGCTACAAACTCTGCTATGTCTCGTTTCATACCCGACCACCAATAACTTTCTTTAATAGTCCGATACATCTTGGTGCTTCCGAGATGTAAAGCATAGGCGGAAGAATAAGCTTCCTCCAAAATAGCTCATCTCAACTGATCATCCTTAAGGACATAAATTCGGTCTATAAGCATCAAAGTACCATCATCACTGAGTCTAAACTCACTAATTTCTCCATCTTGCAGCTTTTGAACTTCCTGCTTCAACCAATTATCGGATTTCTGTAATTCTCTTATCTGATTCAACAATGAAGGTCTCACAACGAAACTAGCAAGTAGGGTTCCATCCTCACCATTATTCAACTAGATCCCTAGAGATTTCATCTCAAGTAACATCGAAAAATAAGAACTTTGAAGTACTGCTAATGAATACGAGGATTTACGACTTAAAGCATCCGCTACAACATTTGCCTTTCCAAGATGATAATCAATTACCAAGTCGAAATCCTTAATCAACTCCAACCATTGTCTCTGTCTCAAGTTAAGCTCTTTCTAGGTGAGCAAATATTTCAAACTCGTATGATCAATAAAAATCTGACAACGCTCACCATATAAATAATGTCTCTAAATCTTCAATGCGAAGACTACTGCTGCTAACTCCAAGTCATGAGTAAGGTAATTCGTCTCATGCTTCTTCAACTGCCGGGAAACATAAGCTATTACTTTCTCATCCTGCATCAACACACACCCTAATCCCAACTTATATGCATCACTGTACACCATAAATTTTTTTCCATTAACAGGAAGTGTTAAAATGGGAGCGGAGGTTAACCGGTTCTTTAGTTCTTGAAATCGATTCTCACAAACATCATCCCACTCAAACTTAACTCCTTTACGAGTCAAACGAGTCAGAGGAGTTGCTATCAATGAAAATCCCTAAACAAACCTTCGATAATAACCAGCTAAGCTAAGGAAATTGCGAATCTCAATTACCGTTCTCGGTTACTCCAATTGTAAGATTGCCTCAATCTTCTTGGGATCGACATAAATTCTAGCTCCGGACACCACATGTCCCAAGAAAACCATTTCCTTTAACCAGAACTCACATTTAGAGAACTTGCCATAAAGTTGTCTCTCGCGCAAAGTTTACAACACAATGCGCAAATGGGCAGCATGTTCATCATCATTCTTCGAATATACCAGGATGTCATCTATGAATACTATCACAAACTTATCCAAGTATGGATGGAACACCCTGTTCATAAGATCCATAAAAGTTGTCGGGGTATTAGTCAAACCAAACGGTATCACCAAAAACTCATAATGCCCATAACGCGTCCTAAAAGCAGTCTTGGGAACATTCTGCTCCTTAATCTTCAATTGATAATACCTAGACCTCAAATCAATCTTAGAGAACACCATAGCACCTCGTAACTGATCAAAAAGATCATCAATCCAGGGTAAAGGGTATTTATTCTTGATGGTCACTAGGTTCAACTGACGGTAATCGATACACAATCGAAGAGTGTCATCCTTCTTCTTTACAAATAGGACTGGTGCTCCCCAAGGAAAAGTGCTAGGGCGAATAAAATTCTTATCCACCAAATCTTGCAATTGGGCATTCAGTTCCTTCAACTCTACAGGAGCCATTCAATACGAAGGGATAGAAATAGGTGCTGTACCCGAAAAAAAATCAATAGAGAACTCAAGCTCTCGATCAGGAGGTAGTCCCGGTAAATCATCAGGAAATATATCAAGAAACTCACTTACTATTGGGTCATCTTCTAACTTAGGTTCCCTCTTTGAAGTATCGATCACGTGAGCCAAATAAGCTGGATACCATTTCTGCATTAGTTTCAAAGCTTTAATGGCTGAGATTACACAAGATGGTAATACTCGACGTTCCCTTGTAAATACAATCTCTGTTCCCTCTGAATTTCAAAGAACAACTTCTTTCCTAAAACAATCCACATTCGCCCGATGTGCAGTTAACTAGTCCATACCCAATATCAAATCGAAATCTTGGATTTCTAGAGGAATCAAGTCTCCCCTAAATTCTTCCTCACCTACCCTTACCCCACAGTCTCTATAGCAACTGTTTCTAACTAGTTTTTCTCCTAAATGGGCGTGAACTGCAATTTCTTCCTCTAATGGTGATAGGTTTCTATCAGAAATTGATGCAAATGCCGTGCTCACATACGACTTATCTGAGCCAGAATCTATTAAAACATAAGCATCTTTATCAAATAAAGACATAGTACCTGTCACTGCTCCAAGTCAGACTCGTGCCTCATCTTCCGTCACAGCGAAAACTCTTGTCGAGGTACGAGTCTGTGGTCTCGAAGGTGGATATGTCGGGGTGTTACTCTCTACACCAGACTGTATAGCCACTCCCTACCTCGATGGTAACCCAGAAGGATCTCTCTTCTGTATATCCGTACGAGCTGGTGGAGATGGAGCAGTTGTAACAGCCCGTCTCAGCTGTGGGCAATCACTCCTAAAGTGACTTGATTGACCACAATGATAACATCGTACCGGTGCCTTACACTGCCCAACATGATTCTTCCCACACTTCCTACATCTATTAGAACCTCCAGAACTCTTCCCAGAAGTAGTCATATCAGATCTATTAAATCTTGGAGGCCTATGCTGTGTCTATGAAAATGGAGGTCGAGGAGATGTCACCAAAACAAAGGTAGTACTCCTTGAAGCAGATGAGTCTTTGCCTCTTTTTACTGGTTGACTAGAAGATATACCCAGACTACTCCTTTTTGCAAGCTCGGTTCGAATCCTCCTATTCTCAATCGCGAGTTTCTTAGCCTATAAAGCCATTTGTACCACCTCTTTATGTGACTCCCTACCCGTCACTGTCATCTGCTCTTTAATCTCATTACGGAGCCCTTTCTCAAAATAATTGGCCTGATCTTGCTCAAATTTCACCAGATTCGGGACATATAACATCAACTCGTTAAAACGAGTCTCGTACTCCTCTACTGTTAGATTTCCTTATTTCAAGCTCAAAAATTCTCTCTTCTTTTCGTTCTTATGGAAATAAGTGAAATACTGACCATTGAATTCCTTGAGAAAGTCAGACCATGTCTGAGGAGTAGTGGAACGAGACTTCACCGAATTCTACCAGGTACGAGCCCTCTTCTCTAGCAATCTCGTAGCCACCATTAGCTTCATATCATCATCCAACCTCAAATCAGAGAGTGTCTCCGAAACCTGATTAATCCAGTCTTTTGCCACGGTGGCATCCAACTCACCCGTGAAAGAAACACAACCCAATGTCTAGCCTCCTTCAGCTTCTTGAAAATGGATACATTCTGTACAGGCGAAACTGAAAGAATAGCTAAAGGCACTATAGGTGGAGCCTGACCAATCTGAGCTTGACCAGCCATTGCGGTAAAGAATGCTGCCAATGCCTATGCTGCCTCAGTAGGCATGGCAGGAATACCAATAGGTGGCGGAAGATGTGTAGGATGTGGAGAAGTCTCAGCTTGCTCAGCAGCAAGTGCTGCCCAAATGGTAGACGCAGTCGATTCTTCTCGTACTGCATTTAGTTGACGACGTTGGGAACGACCTCTTCCCCTCCCAACCGATCTAGTAAGAGGTGGGCGTCCACATCGAGGAGGCATAATAATCTATAAGAGAAAACGAGCAAGTTTAGGGAACCTTAGGCTCTATATGCATATGCATGCATTCTATTCAACCTAACCTAACTTAATCCGGGGCCACTCTGATATTGTAAATTTTTTTTAAACCACTTTAAAACCAAAAACTCTTATCTTTAAAACCAAAAGCTCTTATACGAATCGAATTGTCTCGACCTGGTATTCCTCTCGAGCCCGTGACAACTGTCGCGGTACCCAAATAGACACTCATTTCCCAGAATGTCAATCGGGACCCCGCAAGGCTTAATATCAGTATCTCATTTCCCCCGTGAGTAACCGTTGCCGAAATCATGCTCTAGAAGATTTTAAGCTGTTTTCAACTCAAAACAAATGAAATAATAATTTTCGTCTCACAAGAGTATTTTAGTCATTTTTTCCCAAAAATTTTGAAACCGGCTAAAATGTTATATACGAGTACAAAACATATAATTCATAATCAAAAGTGAGTTTTAAAGTCTAAAATCTTCATTTAAAATGAAATTTCGATTATTTGGATATAATAAGAAAATAAAAGAAATGTTAAGTAAAATATTTTATTTTCTTATAAAATAATATTTTTAGAGTTATACGTAAATAATTTTTGTAGCGTAAAAGTTAAATAAATTCATACATATTGTAATACAGTAAGCCAAAGTATTTAATTTAATTTACAATAATAAGTGGGCCCCCGAATAAACAAAAGTAAAGAGGACTATAAACCTACAGTTTGAAGAATACAAACCCAACGGTAGTCCTCGATGAGATCAGCTATCTACAGTCTAATCTGAGCCTGAAATGGAGGGAAAGGAGGTTGATGAGATTATAAAATCTCAGTGAGTAAACAAACATCATTCAAAAGATCTAAAGTCCGAGTAAAAGGAGACTATTAAAACATTTCATCCAAATAAGTTTTTCATAACATAAGTATTCATTTCATTTAAATAGTCAACATGGCTTATGAGCATTTTAAAAAAAACTTGGCTCTTCCCAAAATCATTCTCAGGGATACCTTGGCCGAGGCATCTTACCGAGTCCGTCAAGGTTGTAAAAATTTCGTATACACGAAAATATATTTTTAGTTTAAAAAACACAGCCGTTCCTTGGCGTTAGTAGAGTTAATCGTCACGAGGTGGTTCGGCGTGACGTGGACTCTAACCATACCTCAAGAGATACCCTACGCTCTTCTCCGACCGAGGTACATATTTATATCCGGATTTCGTGCCCCTCTAATAGGCTGGTCCACAGAACTCGCCCACTGCAGCAAGCTAAACCCACCATATAATAAAATTTTAACAGCATGACAGAGCTAATATAATACTACCCAGCCTGTAAGGGTAAAATAAAACAATCCAAACATCAAGAGATACCGAATAAAAACATACTTTAGATAATTAAAATGATGGTAAGGTTACTCACAATGTCTAGAGTGGGGATTTTCGAAAAACTCAGACTACTAGTCTCGGGTACAATTCCCTTGCCTTTACTGGAGGACTCACCACCTTGACACAGTACAAAATCGAGAAATTCACCACATTGGTACTAAATTGAAATTAAACTAATTTAGACTACTAATGCATGATATGGAATGCAAAATGTATGATTAATTGCTTAAATGTAATATTCAACCTAAGTCACACTATACTTGGTCTAATCGGCTAAAATCTCTAATTTAACTTCAAATCAATTCTTTTCACTTTCTACACTCCAATTATACCTAAATTACCTCAGTGACTATGAATGAAATTTAATTTATCAGTCCCGGGTCAATAATCAAACATGTCTATACATTGAGCAAAAATTCAGATTTTCACACCAAAATTTTCCATTTAATTTCTAGCCTCACCAAACATCAAATATCACCAAAATATCATAAAATATCATCAATTTCAGCCTCAATATTCTCCCTAGAAATTTCGGCCTCTTATGGGTAATGGGAGAAAATGAATTTTTTTCTTGTTGTTTTGTTTCTAAATATGCTAAATTAACTAAAAACACTAACATAGCTTAGAATCAAATCAATCCAACTTCATTCTCTCTCCATACCCATTTGGTCAGCCATGAATTCACCATGAAAACATGAAATTTAATCATAAAAAATAAGGAGAAATGTATGGGAAAGGTATATCACAAGTCAAAATCAAGAAATTTTACCTTTGATTGCTTGATTCCTTGAAATCCCACACTTTTTCTTTAGTTTTCCCACCTAGGTTTTGTGTTTTTCCTTTCCTCTCTTTGTTCTTACTATGGCCGGCCACATGAAGAGAAAATGGGATAAATATGGGCTTATTTTTATGAAAAATAATAAAATATCCTTACTTGACACATGTCACATGCTTATTAGGCCATTTTTCTTTTTTTTTATACTTTAATAACTATGCTTCCATTCTCCACCACATGATTAGTCAAAGGTCAAAATGAAGATAAGGGAAGACAATGTGCTGGACAAGTGTCCTGGTGGTGGAAAATTACGATTTTACCCCTAGAGTGGCAAAATTATCATTTTACCCCTATGCTCCGAAAAATATTGAGATTACAAGTTTTCACTTCTCAACCTCAAATTATACTCCAATAAGTCAATTATGATCAAAATCTTTCAAAAAAATTTCCATTTTGTTCTCGAGTGGCAAAATTACCATTTTGCCCCTAGATAGCGAAATTTCCAATTTGACTCCAATTCGATCCTCGAACTCCAAATCACCATTTTAAGTCATTCTGGGAGTTTAAAATTCTCAATTTCACCTTAAATTCTATATTTGATCTAGTTCGAAGCTTAGTTCAACTTAGTTATACTATTAAGTACACTATCGGCTTTTAACGATTTTTGGAGCTTTCCTAACATGCAAACATGCTATCCATTATATGCATGTCATGACAAGTATTTTATAAGGTCAGGCTTTACAGGAGGCATTTTTGGAAAGAGGATTTTTTTGAAAAAAAATAACTCTCTTAAAAGCTGGAGTGTTTTCTAAAAAAAAAAAGAGAAGAGAAAGCTCTTATTTGGAACTTTTTTTTATGCTCTTTTTTTTTAAGTTTTGTTTTTTAAAAAAAAATTTATTTTTTTAAGAACTTCTTACAAAATACTGTTTGATTCAGCTTTTATTTTTAAAAAATAAATAAGCTAAAAATAAATTAAGCCACACAGGCACTTATAAATATTAACCCAAAAAAAAACTGAAACTAAACTACCAAAAACCCCAAAAGTGTATAGCACCCAAAGTTGCATTTTCCCCTATAGCAATGATTTTGAATTACATTATAAAATAGGTTATTCTTCCTCACCCATTACATTAAATTAGAATTTTAAGATCTAGTTTTTTTTTTTTATAATTAGGAGAGAGAGGATTCGAACCATACTTTTTAAACAAGGGGATTATACACTAACCAATGAGTCAAATGCTCAGGTGTAATTTTAAGATCTAGTTTGAAAACACATCAATCATTTTGTTGTTAAAAGGAATTTCATTTAAAAATTATTATTTTATATATTTATGATGAAATTTTAGAACTCTATAAATAGAATTAAATAAGTATCATATGTCCATTTTTTAATTAATTAATTTAAATAAACATATCTTAATTGGACATATATCAATCATTTAATCCAATTGTGAAGTTTGAAAATTTTATCGTGTGAATATAAAATAATTTTTTATGTTATTACTTAATTAGATTTAGCTTCTCTTCTCTCCAAATAAATACAAGGATCCTAGGGAGACATTTATCAAACTAATTTGCTGCAACTCTGTCACATTTTTCACAATCTAGCTTGTTATTTTTCAATTACTCTAAAAATAGGGACACTCTTGTCTTCCAAGTTTATCCATTTTAACTGAGAGAAGAATCAAAACTACCCTACTGTTTAATTACTAGCAGAACCGGAGTACCCTGTTTTGTTCTTTAAGTAGAAAAACGGGGGGAAACAAGAAAGATAAATTAGTTGCAGGGCTTTCACTTTTCTGCCGACCGATCATGAATCGAAGTAACTGCTACAAAAAAAAAAGCCAAAACAGATATGGGTCCAATTGAATCCTAGCACATGCATGGAAGCTCCTAGAGAGAAATGCACCTATCTTTTCAGACCAAATCATGGCAGTGTTACAGTGTCCAGTCTTAAACCTTTCGCCCTTCTATTTTAAACAGCTGTGAGTGAAAAGTCCAAGTTATAGGTGGTTAAGGTTTGTGAGGGTGCGTTCACATGAATTTGTAAAATTTGATGGGACCGTGAAACTCAACGCGTAATGTATTGCACTAGAGCATTGATTAGGCACATGCATATTTTTTACGCAAAGACTTAGATATTTGAGTTCGAATATTGTTTTTTCGAATAAGACAATTAAGTATTTTATTCAGATAAACTTTTGTTAAACAAAATTTTATTGAAGTTTTTATCATATATGATTACGTAGCTATTGGTTTTCAAATTACGTAAATATTTTTCGTGTTTACATATTTAATTATTTCTTTATTAGAATAGGTCGGGAAAGCATATACAACAAGGTCTTGTGGATGTAAATCAATGAGGGCCTAGTCTATGGTTTTACACGTGCACGTGTTTACTGTGAAACGTGTTCGTGTTTATTGTATATATATTGTTAAAATTCCCCTTTTATCTTTGTCTCTTCAGTAACAACTCCAATGTGAAGGCAGTTCCGTCATGGTCAACCTTTTCTTTAATCACAGTCTTGTAAATCATATATATATATATATACCTAGCTGCTTGCTCAGGAGCAGGAAACATTTCAATTGAGAAATAATTTATATTATTAATTTTGTTACATAAAATCACATTAGTTTCTTTGTTATTTCAGAATGGGAAGGACTCCATTCTGCACTGCAGAGGGTTTGAAGAAAGGACCCTGGACAGCTGAAGAAGATCAGAAGCTCATAGCTTACATACAAAAACATGGCGAAGGAGGCTGGCGTTCCCTGCCCGAAAAAGCTGGTTAGGTCTTCTCTTTTTTTTTTAATTTCATGGCTTAAGTTTTGGCATCAAGTCTTTATTTTATGGAAACTGATCATGTTCTTTGTTCCAGGTCTTCAGAGATGTGGGAAGAGCTGTAGGCTGAGGTGGGCAAATTATCTTAGACCTGGTATTAAGAGAGGAGACTTCACCTCCGAGGACGATCAAACCATCATTGAACTTCATGCTGCACTAGGCAACAGGTTATCCAAAAGCTTTCTAATGACAACACAAAGTATTATATTCTTGTTGTACATGGACCTAAAACTGGAGATATAATGTTATTAAATGAATTCATTATTTTAACCATAGCTTTCTCTATAATATTATATATATGTACGTGTGTATGTATAATTTCTTTACTTTGTCGTGCTTAATTAGTCTCCAACAAATTAAAAAAAAAAAAACCAAGAGAGAGAAGATAGAGGAGCTAGAAAATGGATTGTTAAAAATGATGAGATGCAGTCAAGCAGATTTTTGACTTTTTGTTTTGTACTTTTGTTTTTTCCACCTGTCAAGCATGCATGAGCATGACTGAAGACTGAGATCCTCGAGAGTACTCCTGAATCAGCACTGAGCATGCGCTTTTTGTCCTTTAAGAGATTAATTATGGCTTATAGAAATTTAGTAGTAAACTGTTGCTCTTATGGGTTCTTGTCATCAATCTCACATATGCATGTATCTTTTTCCTCAAGGTGGGCAGCAATAGCCAGGCACTTACCAAAGAGGACAGATAATGAGATTAAGAACTATTGGAACGCTCATTTAAAGAAACGCTTAGCAACTATGAGTATAGATCCGGTGACTCAAAAGCCTGTTGGCACCACACCTGGCTCATCCAGCAGAAATTCCAGCACCATGGGCAATGCGGAGCCGCCCATGGTTCATACTGAAAGTGCAACAAAGCAAGAATCTGAACCAACGCTGCAACAGCCGACGTCAAGGTCTACCTCAGCTTCAGCTCTGCTACTCAATAAGTTAGCCTCCAGGGTCACGACATTGCAATGTGTTGATCCCCTAAGAGCTTGTCAAATTATGCAATCAATGTCATCTAAGGGCACTGGCGATGGTGGTGCTACTGCCAACAATGAAAGTGCTATTTGCCGCCCTACATCAAATTGTCAGGGAAATAATATATCAACAGCACTAGACACATCAGCTTGGCTAGATATTGCTGAAACGCTCACAACACCTTTAAATTGCCTAGATTTGTTGGAGACACTTCCTCCAGAGTTAGCAGAATGTAACGCCAGTGATGATGGTGGTGTTAGTGTTGATAATTATAGAATCGAAGATCCTGTATCTGATGCATTGAGCATTCTAGATAAAAATGCATCAGCACCTGCAAGCTCTTTTTCGAGTACTTCGGACCGAGTTTTAAACAACATGGCTTCCAAACTCGCCTCGTTGCCTTGCGTTGATGAAATTCACGATTGGCAGCACAACCTTCCAGGACCAATTCAAGGCGACAGTGATACTACAACCACCGGAGATGTTGCAATTTTGGACGACATAAGTATTGATGATACGACCTATGATATGGTAGGATCTCCAATATTTTATAACTTAAACTATTTAGAAAATGAACCAGAGCCATCAGACCCTTTTTATATTCCTTGAATAATATTTTGAATGCGCAGAAAAATTTTTGTCCATGCAGAAGGGACGCGAGCTGACCCTGTGTATCTAAATCCTGTATGAAGCGAAATATAAACTATTTGCAGAACTTTAATATGAAAGAGCATTTGACTCCATAGACAACAATTTTATTTACAACTTCAATTTTTTCCATAACACAAAGGGTTTGCAGACGTAGACGACCTTTATCCATCTTTACAATGATTTAATTTTGTTTATACTTTATCCATCTTTACAATGATTTAATTTTGTTTATTATCCATCTTTACAATGATTTAATTTTGTTTATACTTTCTCTGGGTGTGATTAAAGATGGAATTAATTGCGAGTATCTGGTGCCCTAGTCCGCATCTAAATTTAGGATTCTTCTGCTGCTCTTCTTGTTAGAAAATTAGAATAAAAAAAGAAGAGAAAGGCTTTAGTCGTGCTGTAACACACTTTTTTTACAGAATTGTTGCCTACTATGAGAATTTACAAATAAAGATACAACAAGTCTATTACAAAATGCTTTTTTGAATGGATTCTGATTTGGAAGGACTTTCTTTTAATAGACAATGAGAAGTTGTGTTTATTGTTTTTCAACAAATGTGTCTTG
Organism: Theobroma cacao; assembly: GCF_000208745.1. Lineage (NCBI taxonomy): Eukaryota > Viridiplantae > Streptophyta > Magnoliopsida > Malvales > Malvaceae > Theobroma > Theobroma cacao. The sequence continues at coordinate 22,222,443 of NC_030852.1, forward strand.
TTAACTTTCATTAGATCTGTCTGTATTGTTATTTACAAATGTGTATGTTATATTTTAACATACGTATCTATTGAACAACTTTCAATAATTGTATTTGTTGTAAATACTTATCTTATTTTAAGAGTTATATTTAATCTTAAATAATAATATCTAAATGATTATCTTCCAATAAATATTACAAACTATCTAACAATCCCCCACTAGTTTGTAATATTAATAATACTATGCATAATGGAAAGTATCTTGCAGATTTAAACTTTCTATTAGTGTAGACACTTTAAAGTCAAGACAAAGTTATTGGTATCATAAGGATTGAACCACAACTCTTTATGTCATAACCGAAAATACCACACACATAGCATTATTTAATCACTTTAAGATTCTGCCAACTACTTTTAGCACTTATACGGCCTTGTGCTAATCTTGGTTTCATGAATATTTACAAAAATAAACCTTTTTAATTCTTGTTTGAAGCTGCACCACTCCAATATTCATATAGATGGAATTTATAATTATACCCCTGTTACTACAGACATTTGGCATTTCCTTAAAGAGCCTTATGGTCATCCTCTCCTTGTAACAGTCATATTGAATATTCTAAAATGAGCCTATTTAATAAAAATTTCAATGCATAATGACAACATATGGTAACTTGTTATTACTCATTGAACTTTTATTGTTAGTTTTACTAACTCAAAGTTGAGTTTCCATTACTAGTACTTTTCAGTCAAGGGTTTTAGCCCCATTCCACTAGAAGTTGACTTTACAACCTCTCTTGGCAATGTTTTGGTAAGTGGATCACCCAAACTCTTGCATGATTTAACTTAAACTATTATTACAATGCCATTTGAGATTAAGTCTCTTCTGTAGGCATGTCACATACTTATATGTCTATACTTTCCATTATAGATCTTATTATGGGCTACACACATTGTAGCCTCACTGTCACAATATATGGAAATGGCTGGCATCGATTATGGCTACAACTTTATATCTAATAACAAATTTCTCAGTCATTTCATTTCTTTTCCAACAACTGCTACCACTACAAATTTTGATTCCATTGTGGAATGCGTAATATAAGTCTACTTCTTAGATGTCCAACTAATGGCACCACTTCCTAAAGTAAAAATCCATCCTGAAGTGGATTTATTGTCATTAATACTAGTTATCCACCTACATAAAAAAATCCTTCTAAAGTATTAGGGAAACCACTGTAACAAATTTTCAATTTTTTTGTTTTTTTTTAAATACCCAAGTACTCTAGCGATAACCTTCCAATAATCTTTGCTAGGTTTACTTGTAAACCTTGAAAGTTTGCAAATAGCAAAGGCTATATATTCGATCTGGTACAATATGCAACATGCATAATGTTGCCTATGACACTTGCATATTCTAATTGTGTCATAACTCTTTTACAATTATTAGTCAACTTTATATTAGAATTATAAGGAGTATTAAACTCTTTGATTTCCAAATAACTATGTTTGTGAAGAATTTTCTCTATGTAATGCAATTGATTTAATGAAATTACTTTTTGATCTCTTTTGACTTTAATTCCCAAGATTGTATTAACTTCATCGAGATATTTCATTTTGAAAACTGAAGTCAAATATTTCTTGGTTTCAACAATTCCAAGTATATTTTTACCAAAGATCAACAAATCATCTACATAAAGACATTTGATTACACCATAGTCTTTTGTAAATTTAGAGTAAATGCACTTATCTGCATTATTATATACAAATTCGTTTGAAAGTATAGTACTATCAAACTTTTCATGCCATTGCTTTGGAGCTTATTTCAGTCCATAAAGAGATTTGATTAGTTTATAAATCTTCTTTTCATTTTCAAGAAGTATAAAACTTTTAAGTTGTTTCATATATATTAATTCATTAAGATCTCCATTGAAGAAGGTAATTTTAACATCCGTTTGATATATATGTAATTTATGAATAAACCCCAAAGCCAAAGGCATTCTTATGGATGTTATTCATGCTACTGGGCCGTAAGTATCCAAATAACTAATGCGTTCTTTTTGCGTGAAACCTTTGGCAACTAGTCTAGCCTTAAAGATTTGCACTGAACTATCTGTGTTATATTTCCTTTTAAATACCCATTTACAACTTATGGGTTTTGATATAGGAGGAAGATCAACCAAAACCCATGTTTTATTTGATAAGATTAAATCTATTTCATCATTTATTGCTTATTTCCAAATAGTTACATCCCTTGAAGATATAGCTTTTTTAAATGTTTTTGGATCATCTTCAATGTTTAACAAAATTGATATCCTTTTACACACTTTGATCTACTTCCTTCCACAAGGAATGCTAATGCTTACGAGTCAATGAAATATGGATCTAAGTGTTTTCTTTTTATGGCTTTTTGACTTCTTCTTAAGCTCAATTTGAATATCATTCATTTTCTTTTTACTGGATGTATCATGAGATGTCATATCACTTTGGTCACAATTTGGAATTAAAACATTTTATTCACAATCAAATTAATTATTAAAGTTATACAGAAATTTATTATCAATAAATTCAACATGTATAGACTCTACAATAACATTTGATTGTAAATCTAAAATTCTATATGCTTTAGAATGTTGGGAATAACCAACAAAAACGTCTTTCATTGCTCTGGGTCCAAACTTTGTTTTCTATGGTTTAGGAATTTTATAAAAGACCAAGCACTCCCTCACTTTAAGATATTTTAAGTTTGGTTTTCTTCCATTCCAAAGTTCATTAGGTGAAACCTTAATACTCTTGGAAGGAACTCTATTTAGTATATGACATGTTGTTAATAAAGCTTCACCCCATAAATTGTACGATAGATGTGCATTCAATAATATAGCATTAGTCATATCAACCAAAGTTCTATTTTTCCTTTCGGCTAATCCATTTTGTTATGGTGAATAATGAGCACTTTTTTGATATATCAGACCATTTTCTTCACAGAAATTATCAAATTTTGTAGGAAAATATTCTCCTCATCTTTTTAGAATTTTGATTTTCTTACCTTTTTTATTATCCACAATAGATTTATATTCTTTAAATTTCTAAAAAGCTTCATCGTTTGTTTTAAATAAATGGACATAAGTGAACTTAGAATAATCATCTATGAAAGTTATAAAATATCTCTTTCCTCCTCTAGTTAATTTTCCATTTAGTTCACATATATCAGAATATATAATATCTAATAATTATGAGTTTCTTTTTACACTACGAAAAGGTTTCTTTGTCATTTTTGCTTCTATACATATTTCACATATTTCTAAGTGCTCATGTTTGCATGGAATATAAACATATTTAGACATAAATCTCATGGAACCAAAATTTAAATGTCCTAGTTTAGCATACCATAATAAAGAATTAGACTCAACAATATAAGCAGAAATCATATTTATTTCATTAATACTGATCTTGTACATGCCAATACAAAAGTATCTTTTCCTACAAATAGACCACCCTTGGATACTATTATATTATCAGATTCTATTACAATTTTAAAACCTTTCTTTGCAAGCAAACTAGCAAAAACTAAATTCTTCCGAATTTCGAGAACATGGAATACATTAAGTAATGTCATCTTCTGTCTAGAAGTAAAATTCAACTCGACAGTCCCTTTTTCCTTCAACTCTAGCTGTAACATGATTTCTCATCAAAACATTTTCTGATTTATTAATTTTCATGTAAGTCTTAAATAAGTTTCTGTCATTGCATACATGAATTAAGGCACCAAAATCCAACCACCAATCTTTACTTTTATTGGAATCAACAGCTATATTCAATTCTGTTACCATTCCAATATTCATTGTAGAAACCATGGCAATTAATTCATTGACAACCTCTTCTACTATGTTTGTTTTTTCAAAATTTTTAGGATCAAAATTCTTTCCTACCTTGATCTACACTCACTAATCATATGGCCTTTCTTTCCACAGTGGAAACAATTTATAATTTTCTTATCTTTTTTCTAAAAGACTTGTCTTGAAACTTTCAATGCAGATAACTTGGATTTCGTAGCATTTTTTCCAAAATTATTGGAATTCTAACTCATAAGATTCACCTTCGAATTAGAGGGTTGAAATAATACATCATGAGCACGTGTTTCACATTTTATTTGCATCTAAGTCATAAATTGTTCTATTAATAGAGACTCCATAAAATGCAAAACCTTTCTTCTGTAATTATTTTAAGACTGAGGCAATTTAGAAATAATTGCACGTATTTGTAGCGCATCAAGAACCTTAATCTCAAGGTTTTTTAGTTTTGAAACTAAAACTTGTAAATCATGTACTTAATCCATGATAGGTAGATTATCACTTATCTTAAACTCAAAATATTTAAAGACAAAAATTTGTCAATACCTCGTTTTTTGTTTTTATAGGTAGTTTCCAAGGCTGTCCAAATATCCTTTAGAGTCTTCATATTGGAGTAGAGATCATATAGACGATCTGTCAAACTATTTAGGATGTGTCCACGGCATACTAATTCATCTTTTTCATGCTTTTTTCTCTCTGCCTTTTATGCATCAGAGTCTTCATCCATCGATTCTAGAAATGCAATAAGAGTTGGATCTAGAACATAATAAACCTTCAAGGTTGTGAGCAAAAACACCATCTTATCTCTCCCGCGAGTGAAATTGGTGTCATCAAACTAATCAAGTTTAATGAATTCTTGATTCATAAGTTGAATTCTTGAATTTGGATTAAACTCTATTGAAAACAACTCTTTAAAATTATTAGAAAATTAGAATAAGAAAAGAAGAGAAAGGATTGAGTCGTGTTGTAACACACTTTCATTAAAGAGTTATTGCCTACTATGGGGATTTGCAGACAAAGACTCTCCAAGATACAACAAGCTTATTGCAAAATACTTTTTTGAATGAATTCTGGCTTGGAAGTACATTCCTTTTATACGCAGTGAGAGGTTGTGTCTATTGTTTTTCAACATATGTGTCTTGTTAACTTTCAACAGATGTGTCTATACTTTTTTTACAGATGTGTCTATTGTATTTCAACAGACGTATCTATTAAACAACTTCAAATAGTTGTGTTTATTGTAAATACTTATCTTATTTTAAGAGTTATATTTAATCTTAAACAATTACACCTGAATAATTATCTTTCAATAAATATAACAAACTATCCAACACTTCTTTTTAGGTTTGAGTTTGAGAATATTCATGTAAAATTCTATAAAGATGAATTGGAGTATAAACATTATATCAGCAAGATTGATAAAAGAATTAATAGATGATCATTAAAGAAATGAAGCTCGGATTGATTGTAGATAACTTGACGACTAAATTGGTTTATGATTATGAAGAAAGAAGTCATGTGGTTTGCACATGGTCAACTAAAATAGTCACATGCGATCGACACATTCATCAATAAAAGATGGGATAGATCTTGAGTTTATAAATAAAGATTTTCCTCCATTAAGTAAGTCCTTTGAGTTAAAAGCGTAAGCTCATGACAAATTGTATTATAGTAAGCTCAAATCTTCACTGATGTGTAATTCTCATGAAAGATATAAATATTGAAGCAAACGCGGACTAGTGTAAAGGTCTCTCTTATTTATGGATAAAAAGTTAATGAACCAATACAATAAGAGCATTGCATAATTTGATGATATAAAATGTCACGAACCACACATCTCTAGAAAGGATGGTGAGTTTTAAGTTTATAAATTAAATTTTTTCTCTATCTATTAAGCATGTTTTGGAATCTTGACTGCAACTGGATAGTCATTGAATGAATAAAGCATATTAGATTCGATTTTCTCTCAATTTACAGAAGCTATGAACACCTTTCATCTATTAATAAATCCTCCTATGTTTTTCAAAAACAAAATTATATGGTAAAAGCATTTCAGGAACAAGTAGAAATACATGAACACGAATATTAATTTTTCCGGACATGCCTGCTCTCCTTGCCAATAGTCTGAAATTATGTTATTGTTATCATAGTTTCATCTATGTTTATGTATTGAATCATAATACAAAATTAACTTTATGCTAAGCTAATACACATAGACTCATAATATAGAGGGACAGTACCCGTGGCATTGTCGTTACTCTCAAGTTATCTTTAAACCATTGTTTTGAGCTCCTAATCATTGTTTTCAAACGCAGGGTATGTCTTTTACTCAAAATGGCAGTGACTAATGCTTAGATTTCGTGCCGATCGATGAGTTGCCTATCTTTCTTTATTCTCGTGTAAAATTTAATTTATACCTTGATATATACTAGAATAATGCTCACAAGCCTTTTAAAAAGTATTACTCATTCTTGTAGGTATTAATTAATTATAAAACATATTTCATTATCTTTTGACATGGTATATGTACCTAAAATCTCACACCATGTCATTTCTCATTGCTGTTAGTGGACCTTTCAGAACATGTGAAAATTAAAAGTTGTTAATTTGAATTGACTCTATAATTTGAAAGAAACTAGGTCATTGTGATCACACTAAGGGAAAAACCAAGGAAGCATGCATTCTTGTGCCAAGTTTTTTATGCTATGAATCTCAAGACTTTGCAATCTACATAGTGAAGCCTTAAAATACAAATCTATAAATAAAGAAGGTTTCCTATTTATTCATTTGTAAATTGAACGTTGATGTAATTGTTAATAAAAATGTATTTATTGTTAGCTACATCATATGGTATAATTAATTTGGTGGCATATATCTCTTCTCAAAAACAAAAAAAGAAAATTTAAATTTTCTAGTTCGAGTCTTGATATACGAAAACAACTGTGTAAATTTTCTCTTTTTAACGCTCACACTTGACTTAACGGGTTTTTATTTCCCTGAGATGATTGAGATTCAAAATTCGAATCATTATTTGTAAAACCCGACCCTATAATACATGTCATGACATACATGCACTGGTAGCATGTTATTATGTTAGGAAAGCACTTAAGAAAAGACGAAACCCGATATTGTACCTAACCGTACACTTGAGTTGATTTAACCTCAAACTAGTTCAAATCGAAATTGTAGGATGAAATTTTATATTTTATAGTCCAGGAATGACTAAAATTGATTGTTCGGAGTTCGAGGTTCATTTGGGGTAAAATTAAAAATTTAGATGTTTAGGGGCAAAATCGTCATTTTTTCACCTAAGATAATAATTTGATAATGGAGTGAATTTTTTGACCAAGATTAACTATTTGAGTATATTTAATGATAGGAAGTGAAAAGTTTAATTCTGTGATTTCTAGAGTGTAGGGGCAAATCGTAATTTTACCACCCAGGGACAAATTTTGAGATTTTGAAAGAATTTAGATCAAATATGACAAATTGGAGATGGTATGAGTATAAGGGATGAATAATATGTCTATGGGCAATTTTTGAGTTTTTTGGGCAAACATGTAATTTTTTACTTTTACGGAGGCAAAAGTGTAAATATCAAAAAATTACTTCACCAAGACTTTAGATAAGTCTAAGAATTTTATCTAAGCTATAAATATATGAGACAAGTGTATGGAGAAAATTTGGAAATAAATGGATGAAATTTTAAAAATTGGCCAATGGGAAAGTGAGAGGTGTGTGTGTGTGTGAGTGACATG
>NC_030852.1:22231534-22290882 GCF_000208745.1 Theobroma cacao
TATGTATAAATTTATTTAGCTTTTACGCTATAAAAATTATTCACGTATAACTCTATAAATATTGTTTTATAAGAAAATAGAATATTTTCCTTAATATTTCTTTTATTTTCTTATTATATTCAAATAACCGTAATTTCGTTTTAAATGAAGATTTTAGACTTTTAAACTCATTTTGAATATGAATTATGTGTTTTGTACTTGTATATTACGTTTTAGCCAGTTTCGAAATTTTTGAGAAAAAAAATGACCAAAATACCCCTGTGTGGCGAAAATTTTATTTTGATTGTTTTTGATCTAAAATAGTATATATTCTCTAAAAACTCGATATTTAACAATGATTGCTCACAGGAAAGGAAAGAAACTTATATGTAAGTCTTGCGGGGTTCTGGTTAACATTCCGGATAATGAGTGTCAATCAGGACGTCACGGCGATTGTCATGGGCTTGAGGGAGGTTTCGGGTCGTGACATTATTTTTTCTTGTATGTAAAAAATAAAAAAATCCCTTTAATTAAAAATTTCATGTAAGTGGAAACGATATTCCTCTCTCATTTATGCCGGTATTATAAAGGGCGAAAAAGAAGGAAGAAAAAAGACTAAATAAGACAAGAATGTACAGCCTCGAGTTGACAAAAACCATAAGCAATAGCAATAATCCACAATCCACAATGCTGCCTTGTTTCTTGTCTTTTGGGTTTTTTGTCTTGATGTGAGTAGAGGGAATCATGGGTATTATTATGTCAATTGGATTGAACAAGTGTTGAGAAGGGGGGAAGGTTGACATTTTTTTCTTTGACATTGACAAAAGATTAAAAAGAGTAATGGTGGGGGAGGTATCATTAATTGCCATATAGAAGAATATGTTTAATTGAATCCATTTTTCTTCTGTGGTTCTAATGCCGGCAAGGATAAGTTGTTTCCACAATAAAAGATTCCAAATTCCTAAAGAATTGGTGGGCCGTTTTGACAATAAAGTCATTGACTGGCCTAGATGCTATCTTGAACTACCAATCTCTTGTGTTATTTTCTTAATCCCCTTTAATGAATATATGTATTTTTTTTAATAAAACCAAAGATATATATATATATATATGTGTGTGTGTGTGTGTTGTGATAAGGAAAACAAAAAGCACTCCATGACTAGATTTCATGATTTCTTTTTCCTTTTAGATTTCACTGGAATGATCATTTTTAAAAAAGAAAAAATAGCTCAAACACTTTTTTTTTACAAGAATACGTTTAACCGTTTTCTGAAATCATTAAAGAGAGTATGGAAAGATTTTCATATAAGAAATCCAAATTAAAAAAAAATAGAATAAAAATCGGCCCAAGAGATGTGGACATAGACTGTCATCCATTATTAGTCAAAAGGCCCATGATTCCTAAAGCTAGTTGGTTTGTTTTAACATGATTAGGCCAACCCAATCAATATGTTTACCAAGGGCTGAACGAGATTCGGTTTGATTGATTTTTTATTTGGTTTTGATGAAAATCGATCAAAAAATTTACTTTATAAATTGATCGAACTTAACCATACAAGAAGTCGGTTTCGATCGATTTTAACCGACCACGATTCAGTTGGTTTTGGAGATTATTGCGATTTGGGTTTTTGAGAAACACCTTTAGAGTAATAAAAACTAACTTTGGGCCAAAAGGATTTTCTCAACATCAAAAAAAAGCAACACTAACCGTCTCTTGGAGATGGTTGTGATTTGGGTTCTTGAGAAACCATGGTTCTTGAAGAAAGTAAGGACTAAGTTGGTTTATAAATTTCAAAGGCATGCAAAGCAGATTCCGGAACCAACCCACAAGTGTTAATGAGATAAGAAACTGTAAAAGATTGCTATTGATTTGAAATGGTAGAGGATAATTTGAGAGAATCGATGGGTTCTTTCGAAGAATGCAAAAAGGTTTCATAGTTTGAGGGGTTATGATCTTGTCTCTCCCATGGAAAAGAGTTTCTTAGCAGTGCTGACTTTCTTTAACCCCCTAAAATAATAAAAAAAAAAAGAGTCGGTTGTTCGATCGATTCAAAGGGGAAAGAGTCCCCTCGAACGACCAAACCGATCGGACAACAAAGCCAATCATTGTAGTCGATGGTTGTTGTTCACAACTGTCGAGCCGAACCGTTGATTGCTATGGTCGGTTGCTCAGTTGCGACCAATTGCTGCTCACTGCTAGGTCTAGCCCCAATATAAATAATAAACCCTTAAGCTACCTTGTGGAAAAATGTAAAGTGATGTTTAGTGTTTTGTAAAAAATGTGATTATAAGGAACGTTGTTACTAAAAAGATAACTTTGCAACGTTTAGTAATAATATAAAAAATTGATGATTATAGGAAATGTGATTATTAAGAACATTATATTATAGTGTTTGGCTCGAAAGTATTTATTGAGAATGTAATGTGATTTTACTAAATTACTTTTATATATGAAAATATAAAATTAAATAAATTTATCTTATTTTTAATGTAATTTTTATCTTTTCAACTATAACCTTTAACATAATGAATAATAATATAACAAAAATAATATAGTATTTAAATATTAATTATTAAAATATTTTTTCGAATAAAAACTTTATTAATAAAAATGGGGAAGAGCCATCAAAACAGTGGAGCTCCTCGCATCAGAAATAAAATCCAAGACAGGAAACAAAGTAAAAAATGCAACAAGGCACAAAGGCATAACAGCGAGAAAGACAGGAAGAAAATAAAGGCAAACCCATAACAACAAGAAAAACAAAAACAGAACTACAACAGTATAATAATTTTTCCTTTCTCTTTAAAAATCCAACAGGTCAGGGACAGGAAATATTCAAACTTCAAAGGTCCAAGAAACCCACAAAAGCTTTGATTCAACAAAAAAAAAAAATTAGCTCAAGGAATCTCATAAAGATTGAAGATGATTCGAGAACCACAGCCAACCATGGAAAAAGAAAAAGAGCAAAAGAAAATATAAGATAGGGCTTGACCAAGATGTACAAGTGAGTGGTGAGATCACCTTACCTTGTACAAAATATAAACCAAATATTGTAATGTGATTCCAACAATTTAATTGTGAGGAATGTTCCGCACTTACATTATACCAAAAGTTCCTAAATGCAAGCAAGAAAGGAAAGATAAGAAAGAAAGAGTTTAATCTTGAATTCTGTATTGAATCATGTTAGCATCGGTTTGTCAGCTAAAGCAAAGTATTTATACTAATCAACTAACTTCCTAATATTTACAAAGACTGCCCCTAAGTAAACTACAACACTATTTACATAATTGCCACATAAATTACACATCTGACTAAATACTTCAACATACCTTAAGCTCAACATCGATAATGTAATCTATGAATCAATTAGTACATTAGTTTAAAATTTAAACACGTATGCATATTTTTATTTATTTTAATCAAGTTATTATACTTTTATTTAGATTTAAACAAAACTATATTTTCTTTGGATTTACTAATGTATATATTATTTATTCAATTGATTCAAAAAAAATAATTTTAATAGTAAAATATTTTATAATGAATTAGCATAAATTAGATTCAAATAGAAGTTCAACAGCATAACTAAACTAAAAGAAAACAAGAAAAATCATATTTTGCAAATAAAATCTTGTCTTAATGGCCACCATTAATTTTTGGAAATTCTTAGATATTAAGTTCAAGTTTCATCTTACACTCAAGTATTTGATTCATTGATTGATGTATGACTTTTTACTTAAAAAGTAAAATTCGAATCTCTTTTCTTAAATTTAAAAAAAAAAAAGTTCAAATTTCATTTTAAGCAAACCAAATTCAATTATAGGTTGATTTGTTTAATTAATTGATTTCTTTTATGATATATAAATTATGTGGTTGTAATCACAATATTAAACCTAATTAACACAGCGATTAATCCAAGAATCTCTTCATCTTTGCTTCTTTAGGCTAGAAAAACCTCCAATCAGGAAGGAATTTAGGATTTAATACGATAAGTAAATCAGATTTCTGTTCAGAATCTCTTTACTATAGCCAATGACTTTACACCACGTGTTCCACTTCATGTGCCGCGGTAATTTGAACCCGAACCCCGACCGCACAAAACCACGATTTACATAGTAATCATCGAATTAAAACCGTTATTTTAAGTAAACCTCGGGAGAGTCAAAGAGTCAAAGAGTGCTTTTATTTGCTTTAATTGCTTGCTTTTTTATACTTTTGTATTTTTTTCCCCATAACTCAAGCCCTCCAATTTTCCAACTCGCTCGCTCAGCTCAGTCTATCTCTGAAGAACCAAAGGAGTCAGCGGCGATATAGAGCCATGGCCGGAGATTTTGCAGCGAAAATCAAAGCCTACATAGTGCCTCTGATTCTCTTCTCTCTCGCCATGTTATGTCAGCTCGTTCTTCTCCCTCGCTCTTTCCCCCCTTCTCATTACGATGGTTAGTCCCAATGTATACATACGTTTTCGTGTCCATATATTGTTCGTAGAAAAATACTTGTTGGATTTTTTTAAAGAAAACTAGTTATATAGATTCTTTTTGATGAATGGTAGTTTTGGGAATAAAGACGTATAGTTCAATGGAAGCAGTGAAAGAGGCGTACGAGAATCTTGAATCTAAGTGGTAATTCTTTCTGTTGTTCCTTTTCTTATTTACGATTTATTTAAAAAGAATAATAATTTTTTTCAATTTGATTTAGGCATTTACTATTGTTCAAATGTTTTAAAACGTGATCGTTTCAGGAATTCGGGGTTGGAAGTTCCTACTACTACTGAATTTATCAAGGTCAGTTAGTTAATCTTCTTCATTCGTCAATGCTTGTTTGCCTCTGCAAAAATAAGTAAATAAATAAATAAAAATTGCTGGTTGTTTCAGTACAATTTATTGCTCCCTGCATTTTAAATTATCAATAGTTTATTTAAGCTACTTTCTTTGCTGCACTTGCGTTTCACTTTTGAAATTAGTAAAGCACAAAAGTGCGTATAAATACAAAACTGAATAGTAATATTTTTGTACAACTAAAAATAAATATTGCATTGTTTTTGGAGAACAAAATGGATTTTTTTTTACTTAAATATAGAATAGTTATGCTAGAATTGTGTTGCACTTTAGCCATTCGGTTATTTTTTCTTATCAATTATGATTTTATATTCTACCATTTGCTTTTGCTTTTAATTAAGTTTTTAAGACACAAAAAGCAAGTAGTGAAAGCAACAATGAAAATGTAGCCTAAGTTTCTCCTTGCAATTAGATGAAGTCTCATTTAGCCTTAGCTAAATGAACATTGTAGCCCTTGTTTCTGAAGGTGCTGAGGTCAAATGATATCTGAATCCATAAGTGAGTAGATGATGTTTATCTCCTTGCAGATTCGATATGCTTATGAGCTCCTGACAAATCCTATATGGAAAAGAAACTATGATGTCTTTGGTATTGATGAGCAACTTGTAAGTATTTCATTGCAGCCTACTTGTTGTGTGTATTTTTATCTCCCTTCACTCATCTCCCAACAGAGAAAGAGAGCTCTGTGTGGGGTTTTGCATTGTTTTATTGAATGGTATTATCACCTTGGCCTGCAGCATGTTGTGGAAAAAGTCAGTCAGCAATATGCAGAGGAAAAGTTTTCTAACATAGAGCTGCCGTTACTGCATGTTGATGCTTCTGGTAGTGAAATTGTGAATATTTACCTTTTGTTTTTAGATTTTCATGTTTTTATATACTTTCATTCCAAGTCTAGCTTTAAGAAGATTTACATGAGGCTGATGGATGGCCACTTCCTGCAGATATTGGAGATGATGCTTTCAATATGATTACTTCCAATGATTTTCAGTCTATGTTTCAAGATTCCAAACCATGGTTACTTCAGGTACAACCATTGACCGTGCATGTTTGCATAGTATTGCTACAATTAACTAGAGTTCCTCATTTCTTGTCTATGTTTTCTCTTCTTTTCCCTAATCTCCAAGAAAGATGCATTCCAAAGTCAAATTTCACCATTGAGGTAGTCAAATATTCAATATTCAGATAGCCCACATTGCTAACTCCTAAAGGTAGTTTGACAATCACTTTGTTCATTGAAGAAAACTAAGAGTTCGTATATAGTAGTTCAGACTTCATAGACAAACAGACAAAGATGCTAACCTTAGGCTAGCCCATATGTTGAATTGGTAACTTCGCAATCTAACAACTTTACTGTTTTGGGTTTCGATTTGGTTTGTTTGTTGGTGAATTCAGCTTAAAATTCTTAAAGCTCTCTCTAACTTATGCCAATTTCCATTGAATACTCTACTTAATTAGAGTTGAGGTGGCTAAAATCTTATTCTTGGATAGAGTGCTTGCCATGCTAACTATGTGCTTGCCAAGATTTTAACCCTTTTTGAGTATCAAAAAGACATTCTTTGCTCTATAGAGAACATATTAATACATTAATGTTTCATCATGATAGTTTCCTTTCATATAAATCAATTAGTTATTCCAAATAAAGATTGGGAGAGGGGCCTTTCTTTAAAGTTTTGAAAACACCAATAAGATTTGCACATTGTTAAACTATTGACAAGGTAACTCAACATGGATGGCCTTTGTTTCAACTTTAGGATTTTATTGTTGTCCTTTATCCTTGATGTTGTACATGTCCTTAATGCTATTGGCTGTGTTTTTGAATTTTAATTTGATGTGATTGCTATCATTTTCTGTCCAGTGGAGTCGGTAAACTGTATAAGGATTATTATGATAGGGAGAGAGTAGGTGTTGTAAATAAGTAAAATGATGTGTTGGAGGCGGCAGAGAGGAAGATTGGGGCAATTCTTAAAACACTGAGTGTTGTGGCAAGTGGAAGAGAATAAGTGAGCAGCAGAGTAAGGTTGAGAATAGGTGAGTGGCAGAGTAAGGTTGAGAATAGAGCAGAGAAAGACTAAATAGAGGAGAATTTAAGAGAGTATATTTAGAGAGAGAGCTAAGAGTGAAAATGTGTTTGCATTAGCTCAAGAAATCTTGTTTTCCAAAGTGAATTGTGAAAGCTTTTTATTAGAGCTATGAGAAACAATTACTCAAGAACAAACTTTAATGCACATAATGAATAACATTATTAAGAATAGATTTGATGTATGTAATGGGTAACTATTACTAAAACCCATTATGTGGACATTGAAATAGTGGTTTTTTGTATATAATGAGTAACAGTTTGAAACCCATTTTGTGGTTATTGAAGTAATGGTTTTTTATGGTTATTAATAGTTTAATAAAACTTGTTCTTGAGTAGAAGTTAAGAGGGAAAAGGTATGAGGGAAAAATGTACGAGTAAGCAAGGTAAGAAGGAAAAGGTATGATAGAAGAAGATAAGTTAGAAAAGGTAAAAGGGAGAAACACTTGTATTTCAGGAAAAGGTAAGAAGAAGAAACACTTGTACATCAAGAAAAGATTAAGAGGAAGACTTCCTAACTACCTCCATATCTGAGCCACCAAGCCAAACTCTCCAGAATATCTCAAGTTGAAACTAATCTGTGAACCCTGCTACTTGTTCTGGGTTACTTTCATTGTTGCGTGCGTGATATAGTTGTTCTGCTTGTTCTAGTTGTTCTCATTGATCTCTTTATAACATTGCACTGCTGTAAAACAACTCTTAAAGAAATAATAAGTTAGTAGCCAAAATCAAGTATCTACACTATGACATGCTTAAACTCAACTTAACTATGTCATTTTTTTAAACTAGTTCAATCATATGTTTTGAATCCTTTTCCTCAAATCTGCATGACTAAGACCAACCAAGCTTGTTTGCACTACTTATGTTCAACTAATGTCCCATCTACCCTCTACACCTAAATTAAGAGTCTGTTTGTCATGGTTGCAACTTCTGTAAAAGGCATTGTTGAATTAAAGGTTCTTGGAAAGAAGCTATTAGATTGAAATTATTTGAAGTTCCTTGAAGTAATCAAGAATTTTATTGTTTCGTAAAATTTTTATTAAATGTCTTTGAACTTCTCATTGCTGGCTTTTTGGAAGTTTTAACTTGGAGTAGCTATAAAGTTCTTTTCCAAAACCCTATTTGGCCTAACTTCAACCTTTTGGAATAGAGAAGTTGTTCTAAAAGCTGGGCCAAACAGCGGCTAAGTCACTTTTCTATACTGGTGTATCACCTATAGATATCCCATTGCAAAAGTTCAGGTGTAAAAGGTAGAATTAGTCTTCGCCTTAACATGGGTGAATTTTGTTCTGTTTCCTCTTGGAGTACGGGGTTTCGGTTTTATTATTACTAGTTAGTGCCTAATGAAATTTTATCCTGGATTATCTGCAATTTGTTTCTTATAATTAACGGTTTACAAGATCATAATAAATGCTAATTGAGATTTTCATTTAGGTGTATTCATCTGGCAGCAGTCACTGTGCTCAATTTTCTAATTCTTGGAAAAGAATTGGTATGTTCTTTTGCTGAAAGGTTGAGATCTAGTAAGAATATTTATTTAGATGTTACAAATTGTACTTTCTGTTGTTAATTGCCTATGAACTTCACTTTTCACTTTATTTTTAACCTCTCGTCAGCCACTATGATAAAGATATAGATTGTAATATGATTACATATATTGATGTTCAACTCAGATATTAAATTATTAAGTTACCAATGTACCAGAGATTGTTATTATTATTATTTGCATTTCCTGAGTGCTTCAAGTCACACCAAGAGCATCTCAATGCTATCTGGTCCCAACTGGAACCATTCTAAAACTCTAGCTTTCAACCTGATAACGTACAAAATCTGGAGCATCAAGAAGGAACACTGCTTAATGCCACCTATGGTAAGAAAGGATAAGCATTGAGCTTCTACATAGAGACACCAATATATGCTTTGCCAATCAAGTTAGGATAAAGGTTAACTGAATTTTGGTGTTCTTTGATAATATGAAAAGTTCAATGTTGAAAAGTAAGTGCTAAACTTTTGAGTAGGAATCTGAATTGTACGAACTGTTTCTGTCACTGCAACCTAAATATTTGATAAATCTTTGGATTATTATTGTTGTTGTTGTTGTTGTTGTTGTTGTTGTTCTTCTTCTTCTTCTTCTTCTTCTTCTTCTTCTTATTGTTAGTATTGTTATTGTTGTTGTTGCGAAAGAGATATATGATTTATAAGATTGTACAGTTAATTAGAGATGTTTGGAGATGGCATGATATAATTTTCCTTGTTGATTATCGTACTGCAGGAAGATTTTTCCAATCTCAACAATTTCTGAAATTCCATCAATGCATGTGTCGTTGATATTGAAATGTGAATCTATGATTACTTTGTAGGCTTATTTGGAATTATGGTTATTCGAACTAAACAAATTGGTTTTCTTTCTAAGTACTACTACCAATTTTATGTGGGGGCTAAAGGAACCAGAAATGAAATACAAGAATCCAAGATGTACAAAAATTATGATACATATGTTTATGTGCTCCTTTTCCAATGTTCTAGACATAATATGTACATAATTCTTCTGATTAAGCTTCTTTCATTTCTCTATTTCTCTCTCTCTCTCTCTCTCTCTCTCTCTAAAGATGCAAAAAAAAAAAAAAAGGAAGAGGTTGTTACATTGAATATAAAAATTTGTGTTAGTTTATACTTTCTCAGGTCATATAATTCTATAGAAATCTTTATTCAAATTGTGATCATTGCTTTAATATTTTAATGAATTATGTCTTCTCTTCATATTCAGCTGCTTTGTTGAATGGGGTTGCAAATATTGGTATGGTAGAGCTTAGTGAGATCCAAATTGCAGCCTACCTTGCTGAGAAAAAGCCAACGGGCCAGTTTTTCTTCAGGAATGGTTAGTGGTGTTATAATCACTGATATAACCAGCAAATATATAGCTCCCTATCATTGTTTCTGCTATTTACTCTTTAAAAAATTTACCAGAATATAGGGGAATTCCCCTTGTTGGTAGAAATAGTTAGATAAGTAAAACCTTGCATGATTTGCTGCAATGAAGACTACTGACTTATTTATTTTAAAGTTGTCAAATCTAACCAAAGCAACTCTTCTACTGTATTGCTGGTTTTAGGTTGGCTGATGTTAAATTCATTGATAGCTTCCTTGGTTTTGTCACTCTGAAACTAGTCAAGAACCGTCCAGGAAAGCTGGATCATGGGCTTGTAATTTAGTGGTCTAAATGAAAGCAGATAGATGTTTTAATATCTAATGATTAATATCAGCTGTATGTATGTCTTACACCTAGCAATATTGAATGTTGCTTCCAAAGGTTAACTAAATAGCCACTCAGGTGAAAGTGTCACAGTGTTATAAAGCTTGAAGCTGATGTAATTCCCACTATTGTGCTGTCAGTTATGCCAACAAATGAGTAAAATGGAGGCGCTATGAAGCAGCTAAATGGTTAAGGATGTCAGTTAATGTATTTCCCGACTGGAAGCAATTTATGTTTCTTTCTGTCGTTGAATTCATTTCAACATGCTTTTCTTCTTCCTTCTAGTAGATGCCATGCCACTGACAACTCCAACTGCTGTTTTGTCATGTTTTGTTTCTGAAACTTTAACTTCAGCATGGCTAAGCACTTCTGTTGTTTATTGAACTTAATAATAATGTATACAGGTCTTCCTTCATTGGTTACTTTTCCATCAGGGTGCAAAACTTCAGACTGTCTAATCAGGTAAGTTGCGGTTGAGGCTTGAAATGAAATGCTTTTTAAAATTAATAACAGATAAATCCTATTAAAACAAATTTAAGATGCTTGAGTTGCAGTTTGTTTTATATAGTGAAAAGCAGTATCTATGTTTCTATTTGTACATTATACACCTTATTTGATTATATCTCCCATTTACTGTAACTGAGTGACTTCTGTACTTGTTAGAAAAAATTTTTAATGCTGTAATGATATATTAAATTGATACTAATGTATAGGTTTGAGGGAGAGCTCTCTGTTGATGCAGTTACAGATTGGTTTGCAATGGCTGTACTCAACTTGCCTCGCATCTTTTACTATTCAAAGGAGTCACTGGTAAGTGGTAACATATAGCACCTCTTAGATGTTGTCATGTGGCTTTTTATTCTGAGCAAAGGTTCTTTTTTTTTTTTTTTTTTACTATTGTCATCTTTTTGCAAGCATAATCTGTTCTATTTTAATGCATCAGTTGGATGAATTATCTGAATGTATCTGTTGTTCTCTTGAGAAGCTTTACTTAATCATAACTTCGTATTCACATCATTTATTGCTATTTCCATGTCCGACTTTTAGTCATATTTAAATGTGGGGATAAATTTTTAATCTTATCCATTAGAAGTCAATGCAAGGAATAGTTAGGAGATTATGCATTCATTTTGAAATTTCTTTAAGATCAAATTTGATATTATACTTGTCATACTAGATGCCCTACCATATTTCAGGGTATCTAACTCATTTCACTGTCAAAACAATAAAGTTCATCCATTTTTTTTTTCACTTTTAGATGATTTTTTTAGAGTTTTAGTTTATTATTATATTTGCTTTTTGAGTTCTGTTAACCTTGCCCTGTTAGTGTCATACTGCTTGTGTCAACTTCTTCCTACAATTGCAGAAAATGACTTTGTTTTTTACATCAGGGGCCAAGGTTTCTTGCAAAAAGCAGTCCCCATAAGGTATGACTTTTTCTTTATTTTTTCCAGTTCCAGTGTTCATTATTCTCTAATATTGTCAACATTATTTTATTTTCTTTAGTCTCTCATGATTTGGTTCTCTGTATATTTCTTCAACTCCCTTTTTTCCAAATTAGATGATCCCTTGCTGTAGTGGGATGTTCCAAAACTATGTCTTCTTTCTTTGTTTAAGCACCTATTTTCTTTCTTTTTCTATATTCTATTTTTTTGGCATTGAAAATTATTAAACATCAATATATTGTTAATTAAACCCTAAAATCAAAGTTTTTTCTTAAACTGCACACAAAGTTAAACTTAGGCATTCAATTTTGAATGAAGGGAGAAGTATGAATCAATTTTTTTTTAATTTTCATATTAATTTTACAGAAGATCTGATTTTAGTGCCAGACTGCACTTGTCAGTTGGTTTTCTTTTTCTTTCATTTTTCTTGGTTATTTTTATAGCTTTTGTTTCATGACTTTAAACAGTTTTTTATTGTTTTTTCAGTTTATTAGACTTCATATCTTGAAGCAGTTTCATGTCTTGCAGGTTGTTTTTTTTTTTTGATGAAAACATGTCTTGCAGTTTTATTCGCATAATAAAGGTCCTAAAATTCTTAGAGAGAATTTTTTTTATTCACCAGATTTTCTTAAATTGTTCAAGTGGTGTTTGTTTAATAGTTTTCACCTTCAATACTTTTTGGTAAAAACTATCCATTTAATTTCTGTTACATCTTTTTTATCTTACATCATATGATTTTAAAATGCAAAGCCTCCTTAAATTGGGAAGTGTTTGTCATTTCCCGTTTTTGTGAGGGCATTTTCGGTTTTCAGCAAAAGTTGGGTGCTGGCTGTTAATTTTGGCATTGGATGGTGGGTGTTTTGGGGATTGCATTTCTGAGTTAGGGGCTTTTTGGGGATTACAGAGCTGCCATTTCGTGATTTATCTAAATGTTGGGTTATTTTAGGTTTTTCATGGGGGCTTTGTCAGGTTTTCCTTCAGTAGGGCAGGGTCTTCTTGGGTTTGATTTCATGCTTCTCCACTTAGCCGCATAGGGTTGTCTGTTTGTATATTATATAATTAAGCATAGTCCACATCAAGTAGAAAGAAATTTCAAATAGAAAGGAAACGAAAAAAAATTCTAGTTCGTACTTGGATATGATTATCTAAGAACAAGGATCCTGTTAAATTATGTATAATAAATCAATAGAAAAGTACTACCATAATGATTGTGAATTTGTCCTGAATAGGCCATTTATATGCAAGGTTTTGCTAGAGTGGATTCTCAGGGTAGGGGCTGTTCCATTTTATATTATGCCATTGTTCCATCACGTTTTAGCATTCATTTGAAAGCTTTCTATAAGTATTTAATGAACCTCTAGCATTGACTATAATGTCATTTCTTTAGTTTTTTTTTAGAGCCTTTATCTTTTTTTACAGTCTATTAGCATAGCATAGATGACAGTGCTGTTATTGTTGATCCGTGGAAAAATTTCATCATGTGCAGTTAGCCTATCATTTTGTACTTGGTTCTGATGCATTTTACTAGTCATGTCTTATATATATGTCACTGCTGATATTGTATAATGTGTTATCGGCAATGGCACTCTTATCCTTTATGTTCTTGTTTTTTTTTTTTTTTTCGGTTTAATATATATTATCAACGTTTGAACGTGTTCAATATTGAATGTTCTTCTGTTTTGTTAGCTTTTTTTGATTTGCATATATTATCCCATTGTAATAGTGGATTGTTTCATGCTCCTGACTCATAGGTAAAAGTGATTTTCTTCTCAAAAACAGGGGAGCGCGCAACTCCTGTAATGCGTCAAGCTGCAAAGGATTATTGGAACTATGCCACTTTTGCCTGTGTCCTATGGC
This sequence comes from Theobroma cacao, assembly GCF_000208745.1. Taxonomy (NCBI): domain Eukaryota; kingdom Viridiplantae; phylum Streptophyta; class Magnoliopsida; order Malvales; family Malvaceae; genus Theobroma; species Theobroma cacao. Next base: position 22,244,985 of record NC_030852.1, read on the forward strand.
GCGAAGAGGAATTTTCTGTTTGGTGGACTACGTATGTAGATTTGATTTCTCTTATGCACTGCATATGCATAAAAATTAGAGAAAAATCCCATATATATCACATTTAAATAATTCAAGTGTAACTATTGATCTCTGATATTTATCTTATAATTGCAATCCTTGAGTTTAGTCTTCTTTCATTTTCTATGGTAGTATCTACCTTGACAGATTTTTATAAACCAATAACAGGTTTGGGGTGGAGTCTGCACCAGCTATCGTGTTCTTGAAAGATCCGGGTCTAAAACCTCTTGTGTATCATGGCATGTTAATGCATACTTAATCTATTTCTTATAAGTTTTACATGCCTATATAACTTCAAATTAATTACTATATACCAAGCTGAGCAGTGAGTACTATTTGCAGGATCAGTCAATGATTCGTGGTTTTTAGATGTCTTGGAACAGAATAAACAGCAAGGTATCTCTCGGCATTTCTTTCTTTTAGTTAAGCATATTTGGATATAAAAGCAAGTATTTTGAAGAATTAAAAAATAAAATTTAACTTTCATATTGAACAAAATGCATGTTTTACTTTCAATCAAATATGATTTTATTTTACCATTTACTTTTTACTTTATATCAACTTTGAGGTAGCAAAATGCAAATGGTAAAGAGAAAGTAGCAAGGGCTACAACTAAATGGTATCTTAGTAGTAATTTCTTTTGATCACTTAATGACAAGAACTTACGTTACCCACTGCCGTTGGTTGCTGAGAAAAATTGGCCTCCTGCATGGTACCTTCATCCATTTTATGTACAGATTGTCATTGTAAGAGTAGATAAGTGAAGACTCAAGAATATAAGTATGCTGGACATTGACATTCACTGTCAGTGGATAAGTCATGACATTCCCAATCTCTAGTTTTTTAAAATATATAGTTGTAGAATATCCAAGCATATTATTCTATATGCAACATCTTAAGGACTACAAGTAAGTGGTCTCAGGTTGCATGGTGTTGTTAGTCTGGTGCACACTGCATGGTGGGCAGTAGAATGCATTGTGTTTTCCAAATTGAATGTGTGCTTAATTTGATTTGCTTGAATTGAATGTTGTAGAAAGTCAAGATGCACAGTGATTTGACTTGTATCTCAGCAGAGCATTTTGATCCATCAGTTGCATAATTTTAGCAATAGTTATTAGAGATGTTAATGAAACTTGTACGGCAGTTGGTTATAAAAGTGCATGTGGTTCTATTTCTAATGGAAGGAAAGTATTGGATTCATTTAAAGTGTTCACTGGATGAATGAGCAGCTTGGTTTCATTAGTCAAATGCTTGGTGTCAAGCTCAGTAATCCCTTCAACTTTGATGGTAAAATCAGAATAGAAGTTATAATTTTTAGTAAAAAACAATTGTAAGTTATTACTCTGACTGATTTCTGCCACTACTTAGCAGGTCTAATGTTTGAAAGAGATATCATCTATGAAATCAAGTTCAGTATAGCAAATTTTAAGCATGTGATGAATTGTTGAGTAGAATGTTGGAAAATTGCTTGCTTAATGCCAGCGTCGAACATGATATTACTTTGGTTAGTTTGTAAGTGGAAAGGGAAGAACAGGAACCTGGCTGCTTTTCTAATCTGTGGTTGAAAATGATATCCGCTTGCCCTCTCACTTTGTGTAAATGTTTTTACTTTTTCTTCACTGAGTCGTGTAATTGTTATACAAGTGCTACTTCTTGTTTCTTAAGTGTGAAATGCAGAAAAACTTGACAGATCATAGCAATACTGTGCAAGTTTTTTGTAGAGCAAACTTTTCTTGTTTTTCTTTCCTTAAGAAAGGGCTTTATGTATCTGGGTGTCTTTTCAGTGCTTCCTCAATTGAGGAGTTTGACATCAAAGGAACTAGGTTGTGATGCTCGTGGCTATTCTCGTGCTGGGCGTGATACGCTGACCTGGTATTGTGCAATTCTAGCGGGAAGGCAGGGTCTGGAACTTGATAGTATGCGAGAAGTAAGCTTCTTTGCACTAGATTATGTTCCACATTTTCAGTTCTGTTCATATCTTTTCTGTTGCATAATTTGCTCCAGCATTTCTTTTAATCTTGTTTTGATAGTTTAAACAATGTAGAATTAAATTGTTTCTCTAGCATTTGAGAACAATGAGGATGATTTTGTCTATATTTTACTTTATTTATAGATGTTGCAGTTTTTCTGTAAGGAAATATATCAATTTTGGTATTTAACAATCATTTTCTTTTGAAAAATATTGTTGCTTGATATATATTCTATCTTTTAATGAGGAAAATTATACTCTAATCTGAAGAGAAAACCATACGTGTGGATAATATGAAAAGATTTGTTAAGCTTGAAACTGGCGGCCTGGTAGGATAGAAAATTGCATAACGCAAAGGATAATACACAATGAATTTATGTAAATGTATGACTGCATTGACGCTCATGCACGTGCATGTGTATCTATCTTCAATGTGTTGCAATGATATTTAATCTTATTTAGCATTACAGAGTACAATGTGGTGGCCATCTCCTCTTTGATTTTAGAAATGGGGTGAACTAAATTAGGTTGTAGACCATGCGCAGGGTCCAGGAAACTTTATCAAAGTCTAGCGAGTCGAATGCAGCAATTGAAGATGAGCAATCAATAACAGCTGCTGTTGCTTTTAAAAACAAGCGATTAACTTTTAGCTGGCTTGATGGGGAAGCCCAAAAGGTGCGTTCTTTATTATTTATTATTATTTTTTTTATTTTGAATTGTTCTTCAACTATGCTTGTGATTTTAAAGTTAAAAAAAGAGCTCCCTCTGTGATTTGCCTAGCTTTCTCTTTTTTCTTATGTTTAGGGTATATTTAAGAGGTATGGGGAACACGTGAGAATTGAAAAGGGCTTATAATAAGATCTGAATTAGATGGCATGATGGCTGAGCCTGAACCTGCTTCTACAGTCATTCTATCTCTCCCTCTCTTTAATTTTGTCTCAAATATATTGATTGATATCAATGTTTAAGCAAGCCCTGAAACTGTATTAATTATCGGGGATAGCAAACCGTTTTAAACGAAAAGCTTTAGCTGATAGGTTGCAAAACCATCATTGTAACCCCTATTACTCTCCCTCATTTGCATGCTCACGCCTAATGGGCTATGCAATTGATCAAAGCACAGGCCATCACTACCTTGTGTTGGAATTAATTTTTAGCATGACAACAGGCTATGGTTCAAAAGCTATACCTGTAGGTCATGTGCGCTCTAATATTGTAATAGCTAATGCTTAGACTGGCCAAACCAACTTATTATCTCCTAACAATTAGATTACCAATTTTTGTGTGAAGATTTGATATTATTCATCTTATTGTATGTAACTTCTGATTTGGTTTTTTTTTTTTTTTTGTGTCTTATTCAGAACTATTGTTTTTTCTACCTTAATACTGAAAATGGTTATGAAACATGTGGACCAAGGAGGGTTCCAACTGATGTCCCCCAGTTATTCATTATCCGCTACGAAAGGAATGCTTCTGAAGATGCTGTTAAGGTTGAGAAGGCGGCAAAAAGTATATGGGAATTCCACCAACATGAAGTTGATCCTGCAGCACAACTTTCAGTGACTTACAATGGTTCAGCTGAAGTTTCCCAGGTATAAGCATCTCTCTCATATTTTTAGCTACAGCATCAGGTATGTTCATAAGTTGTCTTATATGTTCATGGTTTGCATTATTTTTTTTTTCTGATGTTCTGTATTCCTCACTTTGTAAGAAAGCAGAGATATTTTGAACCTTCTGAGGCCAATATATAGGTATTCCCTAATTGTCTGTCAATATTTTTGCCACTTTTGCAGATCATCCAGTGGATATCAAATATAATCAAGGATGGTGACACCAGGAATCTCCCATTCTATGTATGCAGCATCTTGTTTCTTTGAGTAATTTCTAAAAGAAGGCCAATATTTTTGGATGCTTTTTGTTTTAGCCTTTTTATGTTGACTCTTCTAACTATTGCCTAAGATGAACTTGTGGTTGTGGGCAAATTCTACACCTAGAGATAACCTTCTCATTAGATTATTTTAGTAATCAATCTATCTTGCTTCATTCAGAAATTTTAGGCTAGTAATATTTCCTATAACAAATTTCTGTTGTTTATATTATATTTTAGAGTGGGACGATTTGCTGTCCCTGAACATCCTTGGGCTTAATGCCAAAAGGAAGAGAGGTGTGTTGGCATCTATATATTTATGGTTGAACTGAACTATGGTGTTGCGTTGCAGTTGTTATTCAAATTATATCTCCATATCAATCTCCTTTGAAACCTTTAATTTGCCATTTAAGCACTTACTTCTATTTCCATTGCAGAGGGTAAAAACACCAGAGCTAGTTCCTGAGGACACAGAGCCTTTCTGGTCAAGAGGTCAACAAAGCATACTTTCCAAAAGCATGGGAACAAAGCAAAAAATGCAGGGCATCATAATTCGATTATATGATTACCTCGGAGATCCAAGGATTGGTCCAGCATTGCTTTTGGGATCATTGATGTCCTTTGGTAGCATCTGGTTTATGAGGAGTCAACAGAATCGTCCAGTTCAGTCAAGTCAACCAAGCCAAGCAGATAATGACGTAAGTAATGGTTAAGAATGCTTCTCTTTTACAGTCTCCAAGTAATGTAGCTATTTTATGCCACTGATTGGAATCATTAACAATGACCACTCTAACATGCATTCATTGGAAGCTAGAGACTGAGCACAAGGGGTACTTTTTGTTTCATCTCAGTTGTGCTACATGCCTTAGAAGAGTTTGCTTGGCAACTGTGAAATACTACTTTTTTATTCATTCAAGTTGCTTGCTCATCTCTCTTGTTCTGGTTCATGAACAAGAGTGTGACAATCGATTGGCAATGAATTATGCATGTATGCTTTTTCCTAGATTTTTTGCATGCTGATATGGCCACATTAAGTCTTCTTGGCCAGGCTCACTATCCTATTATCTGCTCGATAGATGAAATCTTTTCTTGCCATCCCTCCAGCAGGATTATTGTAGGTCTGATTTTTTTTTTTTAACATAACCCTAATGTCTGCATGTGATACATGGGTACTGGTCAACCTTTTTTTCTTAAGTAGGTCAATAGATCAAGCTTTAATAATTTATTTAGGAAAACATTGCACGGACTTTAGAGTCTACATTCCATGTTTCTTTTTCTTCTTTGAATTTTGGCTGATTAGGTCTACTTAACCCATTTATATCATTTTTCAGCAAAGAGAATAGAAAGGTATTTAGTTTATTGTGTATCATTGGTCCTTGCAGATCATCCGCCTTTTTCATTTAATCTTAACTATATTTTGACCACCAACTGCTATATCTGCTTTTGCAGGATAAACCTAGACCAAGAGAGAGACGTCGGCGAAGAAATGTGTCAAACAATGATATGCCTCCTTCAGTAACGGATTTGGAACCAAGAGATTCTTACCAGATGCCACTGTCAGACTCAGACTGAGAAGCTTCACACTTTGCAGTTCCAAAAGTTAAAACTTCATGAAGTAACTGCTGGCAGGTGATATACTTGTATGTGCTAGGATGATAGCTTTAAACTAACAGACCAACGATGAGAGGCTGTCAAGCACAACACATCTTGAGGCAACCAATGTACTTTTATACTTAAGAATCTGTAAGCATCTAACACACCTTTTAAATTCCATGAAAAAATCATTTGCTGTAGAAGATAATCAGCGACTGAAATTGGCACATAATGGATATTAGAACTTGTCAAATTAGAGATAAGCGGGCGTATAGGTTTAGTCATCAGTGTTAGTATAATTATTATCTTCTCTTCTAAGTTGGAAGGTATATGAAAATAAAAGGTACTATCTTATTGTCATTCCGTGTTGAAAAAGGTGTGTATAATTATGTGTTTCCCTTCATGCCTTCCCCAAGGTCATCCGTCAGTGCTTCTCCCACTTTGTTTTCACGTTTATAAAATGGAAGCATACATCATAAACTGTTTTTAGTTCTTCTCTTCCTTTAAACCTGGTGCATACATAAGTAGCAAATCTTGTATACCTTTTCACCTACGTGCTTTAATTTTGTTATTGTAAGAGGTTCTGAATATTCTTTGGTTGGCATAAAAAATGTCAATAAAAGAAAATAGACAATAAATAAATAAATTCTATGTCCATGACTATCCATTTAGAATATATGGATGTAGTGGTTAACTTTAAATTCGGCGGATGGGCTTGAGTCAGCGCTCGTTATCAGTGAATTTAAACAGGGATGGGGGCATGGGGCAGTTGGTGGTGGATGAGGTACAGAGCTCTTCCTCCACGCCTCGCCTCTCTTTTTCAAGGCATTTAAGACATGCTGATATGCACGTGCATGAGCTGATCATTTTGCTTCTTGTGTTACGTCCTCCATCCAAAAATAAGTTAACAAGATGATTTCTCCTCAACTACATGACCTAGAAAAGGACGGAGACCTCTATTCAAATTACCTTCAAGTAAACATGAGAGCCGAGACACTATCTTAATTTCCTAGAGACCTCATAACCAGCCTCAACAAACAAACTCAAACGTAACAAACAATTGCCTCGAACCTCGTTGGCCTCGTCAGTGATAATAGATAAAACCAAACCACATGGCCACTAACTATATTAGCTTCATCATCGAACCTACTGTCCTTGAGTTTAGGACAATTCCGCTTAGCATGACCTTTCTCTCCAAACTTGAACTATGTCACAATCCTTTCCGAATGTGACTTGAGAGTCAGTCTCACCATGATCACCACTCTTCCCTATCTTTTTTATCTTGCAGTACTAGCCCATGGCATCACCAGTACTAGTATCCCTCCATTCCCCGTCACTTTGTCTTTTCACTCTTTTGAGTTCAAACAAGTTTTGGCATCTTTGAAGGATATCCAAGTTCTCTCGTACAAGAAGTATTAACCAAGTACTCATCCAAAGGTGTTTAAGAGCGCTTGATCCTCGTATTCAATTTTAATCTCAATATTTCTCAAATCTAAAATTACTTTATTCAACTCATTGAGATAGTAGAGATTTGGTCAAATAAATATAATTAAGCTTTTTTCCTTCACCTATCAAGATTCATTTCATTCATGACATCTCGAGAAACTTCATCTAATACGCACAAACTGTATCGCATTCAAAAAACGATTCAAGTAACCTTTCTTATAACTTTTTCATTGATCAATTCTAAATAGTTTATATATTTTTATTCTCTAACTAATTAATAACCCTTATTGAATAAGAACAACCATTGTGTTTACATCTTATTTTTTTAAAATGTATAATGCACTTAATATATATTTTCAAATTTGCTTCGCATGAATAAATTGGGATATTTTGCTTAAAATTACACTTACTATATAATAAATATTGTGTTTCTTATAGAAAATGTAATAAATGTAATCTCAATTGTTTTTTTATTTTTAAAAGTATCATTTTCCTTTGGTTATTAAAAATTATCATTTTGGTTTATTATTGTTTTAAAATATAATAAATATAATATCAAATAGTAAATATTTTTAATTAAATTATGTATCCCGTGCAATAGCATGAATTTAAAACTAATTAATAGTTTATTCCTATGTTTAATATATTGATAGTTACCCAATATATTTATATATATATATATGATGTTTTTTGAAATTGAAAAAAGGGGATTCGAATCGTTTTTTAAATAGAAAGATCATGTACCAATCAATGAGTTAAATATTTGAATATTATATATATATATATATATATAATTAATTGATTAACAGCTGATTAATTATAAATTATACTTGTAAACATAATCTCATATAAAACTAAAATACTAACCCTATTTTAACTAAAAAAAAATTGATAATCCCACCAATTAAGGGCAATAACGTCATTTAAGTAGAAATCCAAAGCCTTCCTACCTCGAAGTCTTGAAGAGAAGTGATCTGATCTCTCAATCTGCCGCAGAGACATAAGGTCTAGCTTTCGCTTTTGTTTTGTGAGTTGCGACCCTTTGTTGCAGTAAATAACAAGGTAAAAATATCAATACCCAGATCGCTCTCTTTCTCTCTTCGCAAACTCTTCTTATTCTAATTCATGTTCCTTTAATCAAATTTCTGCCCCTATTAAATTTCACCCTTTTGATTTTCTTTCATTCTCTCCAGTTTCTTTCTTTTTTCTTTCTTTTTAGTGTTTATTTGGCATTTATGTTTGCATGCTGTTTTAGATTGTTGTTGAATTAGTTTCTCTTTTGATGAATTAGACATAGTGAGTGTAGTGTTTACAGTCTGTAAGGAGTTAAAGGAAAAAAAAAATTGGTGTTGAGATTGGGATTGGTGGGCACCCAGAGTTTTGGATATTCAAGAGTGAGCTATAATTTGGTAGTGATTCTGTTGGATCAGTTTTGCTGGCGATGAAGTGTTTAAAATTATACGTTTGAAGTAAAACGAATGGATAGTTAACTAAATTAGTACATGTTCTTCCTTTAGCTCTCTCTGGTAACTGGATAGTTATATCATTGGCTATCAATTCATCAAAATCTTACCACTTGACATCCTTTGTAAGTGTCGTTGAAGCTGTTTCCTCTCATATTTACTTTAATTTATACTTAAATAAGTAGGTTTTTGAGAAATGGGGAAGGATTCAAAACCAAAGGAAGCCAAGGGAAAAGGCAAGCAAGCCGGAGGTGGAAGTGATGAGAGTGCTTCAAAGGGTAAAGGGAAAGCTGGGAAGGGAGATGGGCTTGGCACCTGCACTTATGTTAAAGGTCTCTTTTTCCTGTAGCCCCTTTTGTAGAAGCATTGTTACTTTATTGCTTTTAATGACATATGTTTTACACTCTTCTTGCTGTTCTTGTTATTTGTTCTTCTTTTCTTTTTTTTTTTTCTTTCAATTGTTCAGCTAGGCACATCTTATGTGAGAAGCAGGGGAAGATCAATGAAGCTTACAAGAAACTGGAAGATGGTTGGCTTAGCAATGGTGATAAGGTCCCACCAGCTGAATTTGCAAAGGTGAAAATATCAGGATTTCATTTTATTGAATGTTCAGAGATACTATACTATAAATCTAATTTGGGTATCAGGAAAACAATTAATTATCTGGAGGACAATCTTTAGCCCTGTTACCGGTACCAGTAACATTGGCATGTTGATAACTTGCTTAAATATAATTGAGATGGTTATTGACTGTGTAGATGTTTATCAACAATTCAAATAAGCCTACTGTTTATTTTCTTTATCTGTCATGTCGTCATTGAATTCACCAGTAAAAATCAAAGAAAGAGGAATAGTAGGTTGGGCTATTTTCATTTTAATATCTTAAAAGGATAGACAACTATGGTGTTCATCTATAATTTGCTTGCTTTTGTTGAGAAAAATATTAACCACATATTTCTCTAGCAAAATATGGCACACAGCACACATGCATGATACAGTCTTTGACATGGTTTTTTGCCTAGAACTTTGGGATAGGTGCTGACTGCGGCAACAGAATTCCATATATATGTGCTCATGTGCACACTCTAACAAACGCATATTATCAAGGGGAATGTACTATCATAGTATCGCCTAAATGTTGCAGAGTGTTGTGAATTTTTAAATAGGACTTGGTCATCCTTGCTACTGACTGGGAGCGAAGAGAGTTATGTTACCTCAATACTGTTTTCTGGTTTTCATTGAATATATTCTCTCTCTTTTTTCCAGATAGCTCAAGAATATTCAGAATGTCCATCAGGGAAGAAGGGTGGAGATTTAGGATGGTTTCCGCGGGGTAAAATGGCTGGCCCATTTCAGGAAGTTGCCTTCAGCACAGCTGTTGGAGCTACTAGTGCACCCTTCAAATCAACGTATGTATTTTTGTTGTCAATTCAGCTTCATGCCATTCACATCTTCAAATTTCTTTGGCTCTGACCGTTATTTGGTTATTTTGCTCTTTATAATGCAGACATGGATACCATATCATCTTGTCCGAAGGAAGGAAGAATTGATGGAAGCAAGCGAAGATACAGTCAGGCGGTGGAGATGGGTTTTATGATATATATACAGACATGAAATATGTTAAAGTTTGTCTCATTAACTGATGAAACTTCGGATTTGCAGCTTGATAATGCTTCTTCTGGTGGTATAGTTTGCCTAAAAATTATCTTCGAATATATGATGCCAATTTAGTCACCTCTTTTCACCTTTCATCTATGGTTGTTGCTTTCAGTTTTGGTGGAGATGATGACAATCCCAAACTTTAGACAGGGATTAAAAGTACTGCAGTACGGTAAGACTTGGCATAGATCATTGCTTCGAGGAACAGAAATTGAAAAACAAGAAAGAGGATAAAATATAAAGGGTAAAATATCCTAATCTTTTGAAGTTTTAATTATAATTTCACACAAGTTCATTAGCATTGAAAATAAATAGTTCGTCTCAAAAGAATTTTTTTTACCAGGCACGCAAGTTTAACGGTTAATCAACTATTAATGATTTTTTTAATTTGATGACGTATTAATATTTCTTGAATAATTTTATCTTTCATTAATTTTAAAAATTATTATATTATACAAATTTTAATTTATTATTTTTAGAATTTTTTCTCTCCTATTCAAAAAAAAAATCTCTCTACCCTACCTCTCGTCTGTCGATTATCCTGTAGCTAGATTTGGTCGTGAAATGCTAGATCCGGTCTAGTTAACACTATTTATTCATTTGGGACAGATTGTTTGTTTCAAATAGTAATGCACTCGTGTGAAATTATGATTTAAATGTAGAGAATCAAGGTATTTTACCTAAAGAAAAAAAAAAGAAAATCTTCATATATTTGGTTCTATAAGTTGATTTTGGTTCTTGTTTTTTTAATTCTAGAAACAAAAGGCAAAAAAGTGTTTGGATTATTAAAAGCACAAATTAAGAATAGGCTAAATACCCAAATAAGTTTTCAAACTATATCAAGAAAGTCAATTTAACTCTTATTCTTTTATTGCGTTTAAATAGATTCATGAATTTTTATTTTAAGTTAAATAAACTCCTCTTACTAACTTTTGTTATTCAACGACAATAATTTTTTATACTACATTATCTGTCATGTGACATGTTGACACGTTAACATGATAAATGATATGACATTAAAAATTACTGATTCGAAATTGGGTCTTTTTCTTTTCAAATGTCTAAATATTATTGATTAGGGGTTTGAAACATAAATTTTTTAAAAAAATTAATTATTTTAAACTAATTACCATTGTCTTTTAATTGATTATCCTTATTTTAATTGAAATCATCATTCCTAATAAAAAAAACCTAATCCAATTTTTTCAATTTGATTGAAGTCATTGTTGCTTGACTGAAAGTTAATGTAAAGAAATCTGAGAATATTCATAAACAATTTTGAGAAGAGAAAAAGTAAAAGTAAGACACACAATATTTATAATATTAAAACTAACAGACACACAATGTTGTCTGACAATAAAAAAAAAAGTCAAATCTTTCTTTTCTATTTTTTAGAATTTGTAAGAAAAATTCGATACTTTTCTCTTTCCTAGAATATATAAAAGCCAATCAAATCCTTTTTTTTTTTCCTAAAATCTATAAGAGAAATACGATGCTTTTCTTTTTCCTAAAATTTGTAGGAGAAATATGATAGTGTTGAATTTTACTTACTAAAAATAATATATTTTCTCTCCACATATTTCATAGTTTTTGAAAATTGAAAACTATTCAAAGAACGATTTTTAGAAGAGCAATAAGAATTTGCAGACAGTGAGAAGACATTTTAACTATAACATTGAGTTTAAGGAATATTGAAGAAAATGAAAGTTTTTTTGTTAAGAAGATAATCACTTAAGAAAGAATGGTAATCAGTTTGAAGCAATTAGTTTTTTTTATTAATTTTTTGTTTTAAATTCTTAATTAATAATTTTTAAACATTTAGATAGGTATAAAAGTAAAAGCCCAATTCTTAATCAACAATTTTTTATATCGTGTCATTATTACATGACATTAACGTCATCAATATGGCACATCAACATCCCATGTGAAAGATGACGTAGCACTGACTAATCCCTTGTGGAAGATGATGCAGCATTGACTAACTTCTATTAATCCACTGTTAATATGAAGAACCTATTTAATCCAAAATAAAAATTTAAAAACTTATTTGAATGCAATAAAAAGATAGGAGTTAAATTGACTTTCTTGATATAATTTGAAAACTTATTTGCATATTTAACCTTAAAATATTTAGAAGAACTAAATTAAAATTTTAATTTTTGAATATTAAAATGGTAATCTTGTTTTAAGAGAAGGAATTTGTTAAAGCCACCTGGGAAGTACTTTCCCAGCCACAGCTCGTTCCATTTATGAGTGATCAACCAATCAATGGAATGCATTTTATGATCATAGATTTCAATGTTAGGAAACTAAGTGATAAAAATTAGCCAACAAGAAGGTTTGCTGAAGTGCAAATTTAAGGTATATTTGATCTAATATCAGTCAGGCTATTCTACAGCAAAAAACTGCGTGGACAACTATGATTATGACTTACAACGGACACATGCAGCTATAAGTCACTCTCATTATCAACAAGCTTAAGACCCCAGCTCATGTCCTCACAGTGCCTTACATGAGGAACCAGTGCACCTGTGTCAATGCCTCTTTTGGCCTTGCAGTCATAAAAGGGAGGGGCATGAAAACATGGCTCCATTGACATGGCTCGACGACAAGCTGGATCTGGGGCCGATTGGTTCTCAGGCTTGTAGAGTATCCATGGCTTCAACCCTCCAAGGCTTTGAGCAACATACCCAAAAGTTGACCATGAGCTAGTGACTAGCACATCAGTCAAGCTCAATAAATACATTTCAGCCCATGCCTTCCTATTGTGAAAACGCTTCTCTGTTTGCTGATACTCTTCATGGCTTGGTTGGTAAACACTGATGACCTCCCCTGTCACAGTTGGATGTTCCCAATACAAGTCCCTTACTCTCTCGAAGTAACCAGCACTCAAAGATGTAATTAGCACAGCTTTAGACTTCTGAGATTGATTAATTATGGGCTTTTCCCTGCTGACCTTAGGTAGAAGATCCTCCTTCAAGGCACAAGCAATGATCTGATCCAACACATGTTGGAATGGACCAGTCCCAGTATCAAAGACCCTGATCTGGATGCCTATCCTTTCATCTGCTTTAGCTAAATAAGCATGATAGTATCTAGTAATAAGTCCCCAAACAGGATTTGTGGGGTGGAAGAGATATCGACCCAAGAAGTGGAAAACTGTTTCTTTTCTGGGAAAGAGATTACTCAGTTCCTGCTCAAAAGAAGGCATCAAGAAGAGAGACGGGACAAAATAATTGTCTGTCTTCATTATCAACCAAGGCACTTTCTGGAGAGAAGTTTGGTCTTCATCACAGAAAAAAAGCTTGTCTTGATCATCGTAATCATGGACCAGATGGAGATATACAAAAGAAGAAGATATCAACCTGCTTGAATTAGCAAAAGTGCTATTCTTAAGTATTCTCCCATAACAATGAGGAGATTTCTGATCAAAGCTGTTGAACTGACTTTTAAGGGGGAAATCTGGAGGGAGAAACCAGGAGACCTCTGGAAATGGTTCGCAGAAAAGATCAACCATATCAGCTCCAGGGTCAACCAGTAGAACACGATTGGTAAGGAGAGCGTAAAGAAATGCCGAAGCTAGGGTCAGTATCCTATTCCCTAAACCACTAAAGGAAATCCACACTAAATAATTACAATCTGTAGATTCAAGGTGATGCTTGGTCTTGAGCATTTCCAAGGTTTTGTTATATGATTCAGTATATGGCCCACACCGTTTATGGAGAGCTTCATAACTCCGTAACCTTGAAATTAGGTGGGGTGAAGGTTTATGTAGCAATTCTTTGCGGTATAAAACTGACTGATACCTGCTGACACAAGATCTTTCATGATGTCCAACTGCGAGAAGTCCACTTAGCAGTTCATCTTTACGCGCGTCAACAGATGGGGCATAATCATCATCTGGACCTACAACTTAAAAAGGGGAAAAGAAAGATTATTCCAAATTCATTTAAGAAACAGGTACTGAGTTTAAGCAAATAATGCCATTATGAAATTAAAGAAATAAGTGTGAGGACCAAAATTCATATGGAATTAGCAATGCATCTATTCTCAGGCCAAAAAGCATCTAAAATTTCAGGCTGTGTTAGGGAAATTTCAGCAGTCAGTACAAAACTTGTAGATTTTACATGGAGGGCTTGAGAACTATAATCCACAGAATCATTACTGTGCTGCCAGATGTGGGCGAAAGACCTGCAATATAAGAAAGAAAATATGCAACATATGTGATTCACTCAGATGCCTTTTGGGGGGAGAGAGGTGGATTGGGTAGAGAACCTAAGGAAGTGAGTGAACCAAGGTTTGAACCCTAGTGCTCTCCTTGCAGACAAAATAAAGGGGAAAAAAGCACTCTGCAATTGTATTATCAAGTTTCAATTCATACCTTGAGAAGTGCACTAAAACATGAAATAATATAAGTGATCGAAAGAAAATGTGCAAACACTAATAATGGCATCTAACAACAAATTCATGCATAAAGTACAGAATCTAAAAAAAAAAGAAAGGCAATAACAAATGTTCAAGTAACCTTCAACAAATTTTGCTAACGCACAAAACTTCCACAAGTTAACACAACAATCTGCCAACTGAGCTGAAACAAGCTGACATGGAGAGGAACTCGAGCTTTGTACATTGCTTCGCAATGGAAATTAGTGACAATGTGGCACTGACAGGTAAAGGAGATCTAAAAGGCATGCAAAAGACATGACCCGTGTTAAAGCATTTGTGTAAAATGGATCTTAGATCCGGAACCATCAAATTGAGCCTCACGGAACAATAGTGACAGATATACCAGCTATAATGAAATTAAGCAGCTTCAAGGAAAGCCAGCCATTCTGTTCAATTAGCTTCTACAACTATTTATCCACTTAAACAAGCAAGTTAACAACCAAGCCATAGCAACATTTCCACATGCTCTGTGTAGAACCAATAAATAGGATTCAGGAACACTAAAA
This sequence comes from Theobroma cacao, assembly GCF_000208745.1. Classification (NCBI taxonomy): domain Eukaryota; kingdom Viridiplantae; phylum Streptophyta; class Magnoliopsida; order Malvales; family Malvaceae; genus Theobroma; species Theobroma cacao. The sequence goes on from NC_030852.1 coordinate 22,259,994, forward strand.
ATCATTACTTGACCCAGCACAAACAAAAACTTGTAAGTTATACCAAAAGTTAAAACTGAAAACAACCCAAAAGACAGAAATTCTTTTCTGGGTTTTCATTCAGAAGCACTAAAAATCTTTACTCTAAGCAAAAATAATTTCGCTTTTCAGTCATACCAAAAACTAACAAATTTGAAATTACCTTTCTGGGGTTTGACTTCAAGAACTCTTTCCTCCTTACTTGACTCCAAAACATCAAAGGATCTAACATCTTTACCAGACTCCAAAACCCCATCGCTCGGTGGGTCTTGAAGGACTACAGAAACTGAAAAAATAACCGAAACAACCATTAAAGCCACCACAACAAAACCCATCAACCTCATTGAACTGAACCCACATTTCCTTTCTTGATCCCTCAAAAACAAGCCTTCCCCATCAGGATCCAGGTTGGTTACAGGGTCATTCTCATCAGGGTTTCTCCTGAACCGCTTCATATTACTAGCCAAAAATTCTCATGTGCGTAAAATTTACAAGTCAGCAGAAGACGAAGCAGAGCAGCAAAGTTGAAGAAGAAGAAGAAGAAGAAGAGAGCGAAGGAGGAGGGACAGGGATTGGGTGGGGTGGGGTACAGGATTAGAGTAGGAATTGAGACAAGAATTGGGATTCACGAGGATGTGTCACATGCGATTATCAAGGCAGTTGATGTTGTTTTTTTTTTTTTCTTTCACCTAAATGTGTCGGTGACGTATTAATTTTTGCTTAATTTGCGGTAATGAATCTATCATCCATGAGAAAATGTGCATTTTGTCTAATATAGCCTGGTATATCTGTAAAGTGTATGGTTTTTATCCTTTTCATTCTCCCTACTCTATAAATTTTGACATGATAAATAAGATGATAAAAACAGTTTTACTTTTTCTTTATTAATTGAAAAAAAAAATTTTTAAATTTTGATCAAAATTATATACTAATCAATCAGTTAAATGTTCAATACAGCTTTAATTTCAGCATTTTGAATATTGCTGAGATGGAGAATGCTCTCATGTGCACTCTCATGAGAAAGGGACACACAGTACATCGTGTAGGGCATCACTTTTGTCTGGAATTCATGTGTGGTGGTCACGTTTATATCAACTTCTGAAATTATTAAATAAAATGTAAAAATTTTCATAATTTATTACAAATCCCACTTAATATATCATCTTGCTTCCTTTGTTTTTAGATTAGGTTTTGCTTGTCAAAAATGAAATATTTGTATTTAATTTTTTGAATAAAAATATATTTACATTCACTATTAAGTTAAATATTTAATTATTCCTTGAATTTTTGTAACCACGTTCATGTCACATTTTTTTTTATAACTCATGTTCATGTCACATTGATTTAAATAAATCAAAGTTAAATTGATATTGTAGCTAATTATTGTTAATTGTTAATATTGTTATCACGAATTGCTATTTTTTATTTCAATTAACTTTCTTTGCTAAATAGCCGGTTTTACAACCAAAATCACCAAAATGTTTATTGCCTTATAAATCTAGTGAAGATGAGATTTTGTCTCGCTTACAAGAAATTTATGCTAACACGAACCCTAAATTAAAATTCCAGAAAATTAGAAAAGTTGAAGATTAATATTTAATTTTGGATTTTTGAGCCCTTTCTTCAACCTTTTCTTAAGCCTTTACTGTAACTTAACTCTTTCATCCCATAAACTCATCTACATCCACAAATTGCTCACATGGTATTGTTGCTACTTTTATTTACGTAAATGTAACACTTGGTGAGCCTTCCAATATGAAGAAGAATAAATGTCAAAGTATCTGAACATTCTTAGGCCTAAAAGGAGTTGGAATAGATACAATGATATTGTATTAAAAAAAAAAATTCTGTCACGACTTTGTCCTGAATTGTGATCGACACAAAAATCAAATGGAAGTAATCCATCAAGCCCATGCAAGTCTCGTTTCCATTAGTCGTCATATCGTCCATCATTGGATCATTCAATGGTTCACATAACCCATACTTAAACATTCTTAAAACTTTTACTTGTACAAAGCAGTACATTGTGTAAAAAAAGATGTGCCATTACTTATAATCGACATTTATAACATAACATTGTTGTTCTTATTTTCTCTTGAAAACATGCACATTTTCCTATACAAATCCATGATACATTTAGGAGTTTTACCTACAAAAATTTACTTGTACAACCTTAAACTCACCTATCGGTGTCATTCATAAACTCCAGCATCTTGTTGTGCTCGTAACTTACATTCGAATTCAATCAATGCATTATGAGATGCCAAGAGAGTCATTGGGCAGTCTTCCCAAAAGACTTTTTAAATCTTACCTAACTTATCTCGATATCTCAATCTAATGTGTGGGATCTTACACACGTGTATCCATTTCAAGGTTATCCAAGCTTTTTCTGTATCAATCTTCTACACATTAGCCTTAACTGCCATTTACCATTCTTGGTTCTCCATTTATGTACATAAACCTTAAAACAATGGGGTCTTACTCATTGTAATATACATAAACCTTAAAACAATTAGATCTTACTCATCGTAACATACATAAACCTTAAAACAATTAGATCTTACCAATCATAACATACATAAACCTTAAAACAATTGGGTTTTACCCATCATAATATTCATAAACCTTACATACATCATTTGCAATTTTATAGAAGAATGCATACTTAACTTTGATCATCATGCACGTAGGGTACTCCAACCCTTACTTTAATTAGGTACTCTAACCTTTATTATCTCTAGTGGTTTTCCTCCACCCCACCAAGGCCATAATATTCAAGTACTCTTACCTTTTTCCTGGTGGAACTACTCCATCGCACCAAGGCCATGCAATGCATCATTAAACATAACAATCACATAACATATCTTTCACACCACGTAAAGCACAACATAATATATACCTACATAACTTAGCATCCGGTCATAAATCATTATATCTATATGACATGTAGCTCAGCTACCATGTCCCCCAATGCATATCAAGTCATAAACCATTCATAGCTCAACATGTTTTTTTATGCACAAGCATTGCATCTAATCATAATCTATTCAAAGCTGAACACACATGCTTATGTGTATAAACATTTCACTCTTACCTAGGGTTCACATAATGTTATAAAAATCAATTCAAAACAACTTGTTCCCATGCACTTTTCTATAAAATCATTTGCATGGAATCATACTTTTAAAACCTTCTTTCATGCTTTGCCAAAACCATTTGGATGCAAAATCCATTTACCTAGAGGTTGCTTAAATTGCAACTCAACTAGCAGAGGCGAAGCTAACCAAATTTTGTTAGGGGGCCAAACACAGAAGAATAAGCATTAAAAATTTTAAAAAACTAATATGTTAAATTCAATCAACAATAAAAATACTGATAATAGAAATATGAAACTAAATATAAAACTATAATTTGTAAAATATAAATAGTTAAAAACGATATATAAGATTAATAATTTCTTTTTATATAATTAGAATTATTTAAATACTATATATTTAGGATAATTTCATTTCAATTAAATATAAAACGTAAAGCATATAAAAAAATATATTCAAGATAGTTTCCACTTACATAATCATGATTAATATAAAAATGATACATTAATGAAAGTTTAAGTAACAATGTAACACTACAACTTATACTTGAAAACTATATCATCATTTATTAATTTTTGAAGATTAAAAGCATAGAAAATAATATCTACGTAACATAAAAAAAAAAAAACATGACAAATAGAAGGTAGATATCACATATTACGTAACAAAAAAGAAAGAAAAAGAATATGGTTAATGGTTTATACAAATTTGGGAAAGAAAATTTATAAAAACTTATAACATACGAACAAATAGAATAGAAATGAAAAAAATAAATAAATATAAATAATAATAATAATAATATAAAAAAATTTAAAGTTGAGTGAGATATGTGAAATCATTTTATTATTTTTTATTTATATTAATTATTAAATAAAAAATTATTTTGAAGTGGTCATTAATAGAATATATAAAAAAATTTAAATATTTTTATGTGTTATGAAAAAATTTTGAAAGTTTTGGCCCCCCATCACGTAACGAAGCTCCACCCCTATCAACTAGCAAGAGAAGATAAAGCTCCTAGTTAGCAGATCCTTCAACCTCAATGCAGCGTAGCATCAGCAATGGCACAATATTTAAATTTCATAGTGATTTTCAAAGTCCACACTAATTTGTCTATGCGTGACAACTTATACTTGTCTACATTGGCTTGATGGAGTACAATCCATCTCAATTCCAACCTCCTTAAGTTCAAGGATACCTTTACATTCATAATTTATTATAACTTTACTTCTTTTTAACTTATTTCTCTTTTGCTTAGTGGTTTCCCACCCACAATGCAGCACTTGAAATCTTCTTAAGTTCATCCACAAATCTTAGAATCCTTGCTAACTATCACGACCCAACTCAAGGGTCCATGATCGGTGCACGAGTCCAATAGGCAAGCCCACTAGAGCCGAGAAAGCCTTAAAATTCAAAACCATACAACACAAAGCCAAGGGATTCAATAATCAAATATAATATATTATCCCTGGCACATAATTCATATAAATATTTATAGGGCCATACGTTAGCCATTCAAGGCGAGTTCGTATATAACAACCTTTACACATGAATTTATATGACACAACGTGCCTATATACACAACAAACTAAGCGTGGAGAGTAAGCTCGTGACTAATGCAGCGGAGTGGCACAATAGATGAAAACCTACTAGATGCCAAAATTGGTCTGTCGCTAGATGACCTTTACCACATAACTTTATGATCTATTTATCTGCACATAGTATACAAATGGGTGAATACTATAATACTCAATGAGTGGTGCTGATAAACAAAATCATATATATTTATATAAAACACATATATAAAGTATATGCATCTTTCGTGCATCTAGATGTTCTAGCAAATATATCCAAATACAAAGCATATCATTATCCCTAAGGTTTCCAACATGAGGGCATATCACCATCCTCATTGTCTCCAAAGATTAGCACACATCATTAAACTTATTCTCGAAGTCAATCAAAAGTCATTTAAATTAGTTTCACGGCACACTCTAGTTGCTAGAGAACCACATCAGAACCATATTATATTTATCTAAGCCTCTCCACAACTATCTCATGACGTATGCAAATCAAATCAACGAGTGATCTTTCTCTAGACACAGTCAAATCACGTTTGGTGGCCAACCAACAAAGAATTAAATCACGCTTAGAGCAAAGCTGATAGTGGAGAGCAGATCATGCACATGTTGAAGCAACCGATGAAAAACAAATCAAGCACAATGTCGAAGAAGCTGATGGAGAATCAAAGTTATCGACCGAAATAATCTCTTAACGGTTGGTATCACATGGAGTAATCTTAATGGATGGCGTCAAAACACTACAAGCAGGAACCACAAGTGGGATTAGTGCCATTATCCTTGCTTACCACTTGTAAGCACACACATAGTCACAGGGGAATGGAACTCCACTCAACCATAAATCAAATCAACGTCTAGAAAATCATCCCTCGGACGAAACACAAATCTACAAATAAGGCCATCATGCCTTTATCATTCACATTTTCCTTATCGAACCTCAATTCACATTTATTGAGCTTCAATTGTCTTTAAGCTCTGTTAGGTTCTAAATGCCTCTAAATCCCCAAGGCATCATTAGAGCAAATTCTCTTAGCATATCCTTCGCCTAGGGAAATTTACTCCTAGGGTTCATTATAGCCTCTAAACATCTTAGTCTAGGTACACACACCATAGGCCACCCATGTAGCTCACATCATAGCACACAAACTCCCATTCCACAGTTTGGTTCTTTAGCCTAGGCACTTACATCTAAGCAATCACACACACACACACACACATATATATATATATATATATNACACACACACACACACACACATATATATATATATATATATATATATATATATATATATATATATATATACATACATACATACATGTTAATACCATGGCAAGGCCTTCATCAAAGCGTCATGCATCACATGCATTTTAATTTAAACCCGTTTACGGTGACAAATTAAAAATACTTCTAACGAAGTTTTGATTCTTAGCCTCCAATTGCCCTTTAGCTTGCCAACGAGTTGGTTTAACTCCATTTCCCCCTTTAAACACATCAGAACATGAAAATATTAATTATTCCTAGCTTTCAAAAAATGCCAATTTTTCTGTAATTAACCAAATCTTAGTAATCGAACCATTTAAGCTTAAGTCCTTCAATAATGAGCTAAAACTATACCTTGTAAGCTGAATTGTACGAATCTTAGCTCCAAATTCTAGCCAAATCGGGAGAGATTCACCAAAGCTGGAAAAATTAGATTTCTTAAAATCTAACTAATTAAATTGAAAAATAATCAATAAAAACGTTAAATCTTACCTCAATTACGCATTAGTCTTTGCCTTTTACCTTTTACATAATTCACCTTCTTTTTTATTTTTCTTTTCAATTTAGTCCCTTAAAATGTTTATTTTTCTTTTCCATTTAGTCCTCAGACATTTTTTTTTAATTTAGTCCTTCCCCTAAACTTTTCTTTCTTTTTAATTAAATCCTTGCAGCTAGGAATCAATCTCTTCTCTTCAAAAGATCGATTTTTCTCAACACAAAATGCTTCCTTTTGCTTTTGGAAGCTAAGAATCGATCTTTTCTCTACTAAAGATTGATTCTTCTTAGCACAAAATGCTTCTTTTTGCTTTTGGAAGCTAAGAATCAATCTCTTCTCTTCTAAAGATTGATTTTTGTCAACACTAAATGTTTCTTTTTGCTTTTGGAAACTGAAAATCAATCTCTTCTCTTCAAAAGATTGATTCTTCTCAACACAAAATTGATCTATTTTCTTCAAGGCGTCGATTCTTGTTGAAACAGAATACTTCATATCTTTTTTGCAAATTGAGAATCAATTTCTCCTTTCCTAGGGTTAATCCTTTTCAAGGCAAATTTCACATTTAGAACCTGTTTGGCCTAGTTGTTTTAGCTTAAAAGCTATTATAAACTTTAAAAATTAAGCTAAAACTGTTTAGCAAAATAAATTATATAAGTTTTAATTTTGGTTAAAATTAACGGGTATTCATGTCATCTTCAATCACCTAATAAATCAAAACGAAACAAATCTACTTCAAGTTTATATATAATTTCAGATGTTAAAAAAAAAATTCATAAAGAAACGGAATAACTCTTAAACTTGTATAATAGTAATAGTATTAGATTTTTTAGTGACGAAGAGAGAAAACCTTTAAATAGTATTTGAACACAGCTTTGAATTTTGGGTTTCCTTTTCTCTTAATCTTTGTAAGAACAAAAAAAATTCTAAATTTTACTATTTTATTACCGAGTTTTTTATTTTTTTTTCTTTTTTTAATAGTCTTTGTTGAGAGCAGTAGAGGAGAGGGAGATCATGATTTTGCGTTGAAGAATGGTAATTTACAAAGGGAGAGAGAGGAGAGGGAAATTGATTGAGAGAGGGGTATTTTTTGAAAAGCTATCGTAATTTTAAAAGAAAAAATAGAAAGCTCATCTCTGAAACTTTTATTGAAGTTCTTTTTTTAAAATTTCATACATATTTATGCAAAAGAATGGTTTTTTGCTATCATTATATTCATGCATATTTATACGAAAATAACAAGTAAAAAGATATTTTCATTTAATAACTAGATTAAAGCATTTAAGGAACCTTACTTGTAAAATTTGTCCGAATGATACAACTAATCCCATTGTTATATAGTTTCAACTTTACACTTTATTGGCCATTTTATTTTTGCAAGAAGAAGAGTAAGTTATGCCACATTATGATATTCTTTTATATATATGATATGAATATGATTGTTAAGATTTGTTTAAATGTTTAAGCTAATCACTGTTAATAATTTGAATTTAAACTTTTAAGAGTCACGTAATTTAAGCTCAAAAAGTTACTGGACTAGTGATGCTTTAATCTCTCATTACAATTAATATCAAAACATGTGTCAACCTAATATAAGTTTTCACGTTATGCTGACGAGATCTTGATTTTATAAAGTGGGTTTTGATTGTGATTTGATATATGACCTTAACTAAGACATCAAAGATTTGAATTTGTAATATCCCATCCTACATCGAATATGAATACAATTATTAAGACATAAAAAGATCTAAAGTTAATTACTACTAATAACTTTGGTTTAATGATGCTTAGACTCAGTACTCATTGTAATTAATTTCACCTTAAGCAATAAAGTTGAAAAAGTAAATATGATATATGAGTTATAGAAAATAATAGACTACAAGTCTGCAATGATTAATGCACTCTTACCATATTAAATACACATTAAAAGGAATGTAAAATCAACTTCCGAATTTCTTTCACACCCAATTCTTGTTTTTATTAAATAAAAGAGGATTTAAATCTATGTTTATTAAAGTAGAGAATACTTATATTTATGGTCAAAACAAATGTTAAACTCTTTTACATCAAATTCTTAAAAACTGTATAGTGATCTAAAAATTGATTACATCTACCAATTCAATTGATTGAATTATGAGGTGATACTCTTTTTTACAAACAAAACAACTCTTGCAATAGATATAAGAAATCAAATCAAAATCTATTAAAAAAAATCAAAATTCCGCTCATTAAGTTGAATACAAAATGAAATTAAAGATAAAATAAATAAAAATTAAAATATTTAACTCATTAATTGATAGAGTAAGATTAAAATCTTCTTTCCTCAAATATCACCCGAAATGCAAAACAATCTATTTGAAATGGATCCACCATCTTTATTGGTACTAACAAGTTGCAACAGAATTATGGCGCGAACGGATGCTGACTTATTTCCCCAGTAAAAGCCATAGCTCAACTCTACCCTTTCACACGTCAGCAATATAGAGCGCCAACCATTGAAGATAAGCAATCCAACGCACACATCAACATTACACGTGTCATCATTACAAAATTTCCTTCGTAAATCTCTCCGAGATTTTTAATAATTACTATTGTCTCTTAGAATCTGGGGCTCCAAGTCTTGCTGCTATTGGTGAGATTTTAACACACAACAAAGCTTTGACTACCTAACCTTTAAAATCCCCTGCTCTAAAGAGTCTTTTAGTTGAGATAGAAAAGAGAGGGAAAAGAGAAGAAGAAGATGTCAACAGCTTCTTCATTGTGTTCATCAACTCAGGTTAATGGCTTTGGCGGGGGACTTAGGCTTCTAAGGACCCATCTTTCTCAACCCAAGACACTTACCTTTACGAGGTATTTTTTTGTTCTTTTTTTATTTCTTTTTATGGGTTGTCATTCTTTTTGGTTGATTCTTATTGGGTTTTTCGTACTCATTATAGATATAGACCGTAAAGATGCAATTTTGCGGGGTTTGGCAATAAACCCAGTTTACAAAATGTTGAATTTCCCTTGTAAACAACCTTAATTTGCTCGAAATTTAATAATCTTTTGGCCTATATTTCGAAATTTTCATTGTTTTCATGTTTTCGATGGAAATGTTTGTGATGAAAGTGAAGGGCCTGATACAATTAAAATATTCATCAAGAATATAAAACTGTAAATGAGCTATGAAATAAATAAGGTTTAGTGGTTTTGTTAGAAGTGAAATTGTTAATTACTTAATGTTTCCTATATGCCATTTGATGAAAGTTTAATTGTATGGTTGGTGCTTATTTAGGAGAAAAAATTGTGGATGGATCAGTGCTACTAATTATTTTCAAATTTGCGACTTGCACATGTGTGCTTATGTTAATGCTAAGTTGAAGTTAGGATTGCTGTTTGGACTATGATCTTCAGTACAAGTTATGTGTTATCGCATTGCACTCAGGATATATTTTTTAATATTTATGCCTATTCTGTAGTCTGTTCCACAATGTTTTAATATCTTTCTATTTCAGATAGATCACAAGTGAAGGTGTCACATTTACACCATATAAGAAGCAAATACCATTGAAATTCTTGACATCTCTGTGACCTAAAGACAGTGCATAACCGTCTGCATCCCTAAAAATTGGTCTTTTAGGGTCAAATGTGCATCGCATTTTTAACACCATCAATCAATCTTGTTGTAGGATTTATAATGCTTATAATGGAAAATATTATATGGCAATTAATTAACAAAGTTCAGTTTAATTCTGGGTTCCTGGAATTGAGCTGCTTTTAGTATTTCCAATACTTTTTCAAATTGCTTATAATTATGAGGAACTTTATTTTCTATTCTCCCCCTATTTGTCACATAATTTATAACTGCAGTAGTGAAGTCCATAATTAGGTAACGCTCGTTGTTCTAAATGAAGGGAGAGTGTTTAAAAGGTCTTTCTTAGGCCAAATAATTTGAATTTTTAGATTCAATTTCTTAAGGTTCTTGTTATTCCTTTATTTAGAAATTATTTTTCTTCTATACAGGAAAATATTTCGTGCCTTTCATGTTACAAGCACATCTGTGTTTGTCTTCTTGGTACTAAATAGGGCTACACATTATTTGAGAAGATAAGAATAAATGTATATTTTCTATCAGATTTTATTTTGGTCTTCCAGGTCTCATACAATCTATTTTAATATGCTTATTTTACCTTCTTACACTGCCAGGAGGAAAATTGCTACAGTAGTGAAGGCAACTGCTCGAGTTGATAAATTCTCAAAAAGCGATATCATTGTTTCTCCATCTATTCTCTCTGCTAATTTCGCAAAGTTGGGGGAGCAGGTTTTATATTGCTCTTTTTTCTTGCACTATGAAATTAATTTCTGATTTTCCTGTAAATAATAACTTTCAGATATGTGACTTGCTTCTGGTACTAAACAATGAATTATAATCTGCATTATAACTAAACAATTGTTCCACTTAGTTTGGTATTGGACTTTTGCCAATATCATTAGCAAACCTGTTAGCTGCTCTTGTCTGTTTTATCCCCATAATATTCTGAACTCAATATGGAGCTTGCTTTTGAAGTTTGACCTTCAAGATTTTCTAGGTGAAAGCAGTGGAAGTAGCAGGCTGTGATTGGATCCATGTTGATGTAATGGATGGCCGATTTGTTCCAAATATTACAATTGGACCTATTGTGGTTGATGCCTTACGACCTGTGACTGATCTTCCGCTGGATGTGCATTTGGTATGCTTCCTTTTGCATACTTTGTCATCAACGGACTAATATCAATAAAAGAAATATTTGCTAACCTGAGATAGATGCACTGCAGATGATTGTTGAACCAGAGCAGCGAGTTCCAGATTTTATTAAGGCTGGAGCAGACATAGTCAGTGTTCACTGTGAGCAATCTTCAACCATCCATTTGCATCGTACACTTAATCAAGTAAGATTTTTCTTTCTCTGAGCCTTTCTTCTATATTTTTCACAATAAAATGGGGAGTTGGCACTTGCTGCTACTTGGTTTCATAACAGCTGCTTATTATATGAACTATTGATTAACCCATATTACTATACATACAAGATGTGAGTGGAGTCTAGCAAGTATTATCTTCAAACCAAGTGAAGCCTAAACTTGAATGCATTCCATAATAGGGAGGTCTTGTAAACCAGAAAAGTAAGCCCTGTTTTCTCATACACAATTTCACTTCCTTTTGCAGTTGGAATTTGTCATCTGATTTAATCTTAGAATATCGCTATGTTGATGCCTGCTTTAGGTTGAAAACTAGCGATGGAGAAATTTATGTGTAACAAATCTTTAGCCCTGTATCTGGTCTGCATACCACATGATATGTTGATGGGAAGGGAATATTTAAAATTCTTAGGAGCCTACAATCCTACAGATTCATCCTGTTCAAGTTAGTTGAATTTATTTCTGTCCTTCTTCTGAGACATGATCAAAGAAAACATTGATGCCTGATCAGGACATTCGTAATGGCTGCAAATTTCTGTTCTTTTTGTGCATCCCTATTTTTGCAGTTACAGCTTTTTAAGCATTAAGTTTATCGCCCTCACCCCTGCCTTGCATCATTGCTTCTAAGAATGTCCTTGTCAGCATGCCTGAAATTTGTCTATGACAGGCTGTAGTTTTTATGATCATCATGGTGTTGCTGATACTGTTGGGAATTTTCTTGATTGTTTGCCATGCTATGATTAATAATATCTTGCTAGCTTGCTTTTGCCATTGCCTGTTTTAGCTTTCATTAAATTGCCCACCTATTTAATATCTTTGTGCGGAGATTCCTTTTCTGTTTGAGTGCTGTTAGTTTTCTCCTATTTTTTCTAAAAAATTTTCATATTGTATAGATAAAAGGTCTAGGCGCTAAAGCTGGAGTTGTCCTAAACCCTGCTACCCCACTTAGTACAATAGAATATGTACTTGATGGTGAGTTTTTATTTTCTATTTCTTTTTCCAATTTTGTTTTCTTTCTGTCAAGGATGATTCCTACACAGCTTATTGCCTACCAGAACCAAGCAGGTGGGTCTACGCTGGGCCTTGCCTATTGATAAGTTGAAATAAAAAAATCATAAAGTAAAAACCCTTGAGCAGTAGTTAAAAGAATATTCTAAGATAGCTAAATTCAACCTACTCATTCTTTTGACTTGAAGGCCTTCTTTTCTTGCGAAGCAAAAACTATCTACAGCTGTGCAAATAAGGAAAAGTGGTCCTTCGCTACATCATTGTCACCCATCCAGTACAGATGTTTCATAATCTCTCTTTTGCATTTGACAGTGGTTGATCTAGTCCTGATTATGTCGGTCAACCCTGGCTTTGGTGGGCAGAGCTTTATTGAGAGTCAAGTCAAGAAAATCTCTGACTTGAGAAGAATGTGTGCAGAAAAGGTATAAAGCACATCTGTCTGTGTGTCTTACATGTATTTATGCTTGAGAATCTGGTGATATTTTCTTTTTATATTTCCCATGCAGGGAGTAAACCCCTGGATTGAAGTGGACGGCGGAGTTGGTCCTAAAAATGCATATAAGGTACCTGATTAGAATCATATGGTTTTCCTTTCAGACAACATGCATCTATACACTATACATAACCTGTGACTTAGAATTCTATGAGTTATAAGTTACTGAAAGATAGGCCTGCAATTGCTTTACCCTTGAAAGTTTGACACCAAGGTGGTGTTTATGTTTAAACTTAAGAATTTCTGCCAGGATGGTTTAAAATGCATGCCTGATGTTCAAGACAGGTCAAGTGGAAAGAAAACATGAAAGGACAGAAAGTGGAAAAGGAAAATTGGCTAGCCGTGCTATTTCCTTTCATATCTATATTAAAGAAAAAAGTTATGTTAATCTTATCGTTCATGATATTCGTAACTAGGAAATTTTTTTTTTTGGGGGGGGGGTGGGGGNNNGGGGGGGGTGGGTGGGGGGTGTGTGGGGAGAGGTTTGTTTTTGTTGAAACTCTCTCTTCTCCCTTCTCCCTTTTGGGATGGGTATTAATATTACTTATCTTGGGAATGTATGGTATATAAGTGAAATGTATTTTCGTTGCTGGCAGGTTATTGAGGCTGGAGCTAATGCTTTAGTTGCTGGTTCAGCTGTGTTTGGAGCCAAAGATTATGCTGAAGGTATGGACAGGGAATTATTTCTTAATTTTCGTGAATATAAATGAATGCATTTTAACAAATTTTTGTGGCTTGAACAAATTGTTTTACAGCTATTAGAGGAATCAAAACCAGCAAAAAGCCAGAAGCAGTGGCTGTGTGATTTATGACCGCCAAAGATCTGATTGGCTCAAATGTGTGATATCTGTATTTAGATTCCCATGTATGTTACCCTCTAACTTCGCAGAATTTTGCTTGAATATATTTTGCTGTATAAATTTGAAGCTATTACCAAAAAAAAAACAAAGAAAATTTTATAGAAGCCTGTTCTCTAAAATTCATCTCAATAACCCATGGTTGTATCTGCTTGCTAGATGGCTGGAACCCTGTTATATGTTGCAGAACAAAAATAAACATACATTTAGAATTATTAAAGCATGCCTACCAATCATTTTTGGTGTCTTTCTTATAAGAGTTATTGTTTAATTTGGCATGACTGTCTTCGTATTTGCAGATAATATGTCATGGTTATTTATAAGCAATCGCTACTATCATATTGTCAGATTGGTCATGATGCCAAATGATTGATACATAAAAGAAATCAAGGCTGTGGTAAGATTGCTGTTTTGAAGCCTAATTGGTGTATCATGTCTATTTTAGGAATTCAATGATTCATATGTATTGCAATCATTTTGTAATGAACTGCAAGTGCCATTCATTTCAGTCAAATAAAGCAATCTTCCATTTCTGTTCTTCGTCATAAAATGTCATGCCAGCTTTTGTTATATCTGTTCAAGCTTGGCCATTTTATGCAGCGCAGCCTTTGCATAAAGAAAATACAGAATAAACATGTCTCTTCTTCCCAAGGCATTAAAATCTAATATCTATTTCCAGCAGTTTTCAGCCTGTTTGAATAGTCAAAGTTCGCCATACGCAGAAATTGAAATGGGTGCAGCATCCAAGTTTGATTTAATACAGCAGAATTTCCCCAAGCCCATTAATTCTGTAGCATACTAGCATTCTCTGTTTGATTTGAAGAGAAGGGTTCCAAGGAGCTGTAGCGCCCTTTGACGCTGTTGCTTCTCTTAAGTCTCTTCAGCATTCTCCATATGAACTATAATTTCTCAAGGTCTCACGTTTGGCGAGAGTTAATGATACAGAGGAAATTTAACAGCCAAATATGTTGCAGCATCCTAAAATATATATTGGCAGAAAGTATCAACCAACAAGATAAACCAAAGAATATATCAGAAAAAGTTACATTTACAAGTGATGATACAAGTTGACGTAGATATAGTTGATTTTGATTAACACATTTTTTTAAAAAAATTTTTATAGCATAATATTACACAAAAAATAATGAAAATAATCATAATAAGTGAAACGTTACTTCACATAAAATAATTAAAACAACTACTACTTCATGCAGAACAATTAACAATTAAAATAATTGAAGTACTACTTCATGCAAAACAATTAAAATAAGTAGAGCACTTCTGTATGTGAAACAACTAATACAAGTAAAACCACTACTTCACACAAATAGCAATGAAAGCAACCTAAAGTAAGTGACAGAGTTCACTGATTACTTTCATCTTTAGATGTTTAAGAGAGTTTGGCTTGGTAACTAAAATATGGAAGTAGTTAAGAGGTTTTCTCTTAATCTTTTTCTTGAAATACAAGTGTCTCTCTATCTCACTTTTACCTTGTTCTTTTATACCTGTCCACATACAACTTTTTCTTTTAACTTGTTCTCGTATAACTTTTCATGTATACCTCTTTTCTATTACCTTTTACTTGAGAATAAGTCTTATTATACCCAATTACTTTAACGGTCACATAATGAGTTTTTAACCGTTACTCTTTATATGCCACATAATGTGTTACAGTAACAGTTACTCACATTAAATTTTTTTTTAATAATGTTAGTCATTACGTGTATTAAGTCTATTTTTGAGTAACCGTCACTTCTAACACTAAATATAAAACCTTCACAATTCATTTTGGGACTTTTCTAGAGCTTTTCTCTCTAATTTTTGTTTTTAATTTTTTAGCTATTCTCTTCTGTCTGTCGCAACACTTGGTACTTTAAGAATTGCTCTGATCTTCTTCTCTATCGCCTCCGGGACATCCTTTTACTTGTTTGCAACATTTCTTCTCCATTTCACAAAGAACCCTTTTGTATTTTTGGTGACTCCACTAGAGAGGAGTGATTACATTAGGTAAAAGCTTACTAAAAAAACTTTGTGTTACCAAAAAAGATCGACAGTTCCGCTATATAGAATGAAAGTGTTTCTCAATGAACGAACTTTGTATTAGACATGTGAACTTGCTTTATGTTACATGGCCGCTAACAAAAGAAGAGAAGTCTAACCCAATGTACTGTGATTATCACCGAACAGTTGATCATTCATTTCTTGAATGTAGAAACTTGCATAAAATATTCCACAATAAAATGCAAGCAAGAAAGTTACTAATTGAGAACAATAAGGTCCAAAACAACCCGTTTTCTCGCTCGTGTATGATACTTCTAAGACTTTGACTCTTCATTACTTTATGAATTGCAATTTGACATTTGGAAAAAAAGTAATTTTATATTTAGCCGCTAGCTTTATTGCTCATACTTTGGCTGTAATGGCATTATACTACTGGTCGTAAGCTTTATCACTTATTCTTTGACCACAGCTCGTCACTCTTAGTTCAATTGTAAGCTTTACCGCTCATATTTTGGCTGCAATGATATTTTTTTCTATTGGTCACAAGTTTTATCGCTTATTCTTTGACTATAATTCATCATTCATAGTCCAATCACTAGCTTTATAGCTCATAACTTGGAAATAATGATGTTATGCTATTGGTCGCAAGCTTTATTGTTCATTTCTTGGTCCCAACCTATTACTCACAAAATGGTCGTAGCTTTTACGCTTATTTAAAAAGTTTAATTAATTTCCTTCAAGTTAGGTTAGAGTTAACCTCCTTAATGTAAAGTTGAGAGCTCCCTTTTGACCGCATACAATAATATGAAATGTAAATAAGTATGCAATATGCGTATAACATTATTATTATTATTGCCAAAAAAAAGAAATACGATATATCAATAGAAAAGTACTAGCTCAAACGAGCTTTCCAGAGAAAAAGCAAAAGCGTAGCCAACTACATACTCCATTAAGAAGAGTTACTATCTTTAATATTGGTAAAGGCATCTAGCTTTTCTTACACTTTAGCATCACACTCCATCTCAAGAAAAACTTTGGCTCTCGATCTACAATTATTGAGGCACTCAAGTTTGAATCAATATTACAAGCGCCATCTAAATCTTGTAACATCAGTTGCAATTTCTATGGTAAAGTACTCGTTAATGGAGCATGGGAAATCACTAAAACTTTACCCAATACTTCCATCATTAAACAAATGAAATCTATGTTCTTTAAAAATAAGGTATTCCAAAATTTCCCCTTTATATTGAAAATATATTCTAAGTATTCCATATACTCTGATAAAAACTATGGAAGTTGACTTTCCTACCACTTTGTTCAGTATGTGTTTCTTGAATACAAGAAGCACTATTGGCATCTATGTGTTCTAGCACTGGGGAAGAAGAAGCACGAGGTTTAATTAGAGTAGCTCTAGCATCATCAATATCAACTCCAACATCATGAACAACCTCAACAATCAGAGTAACTCCAACATCAACTCCGATATCAGGAACAACTTCAATAGTAGGAATAACCTCATTGTTAAGAACAACTTTATCTTGAGTAGCCTGGGGAGTAAGAATGATCTTAGTTTTAAAAAAAATGAAACAACATCAATTGAAGTAACATAGTAATATGTTTTTACTTGGTTTAGATTGGAACTTTGAGTATGAGAGGGAAATAGAACATCCAAATCAATAAAATCATCAAAAGAGCCTACCTTACCCTCAACTTCAGCCTCTTCAACATCAATAGACTTGTCATCTAATTTGTCACTACGTTCAAAGTTACATGATTCTTTTTGAGTCTCGACTTTAGAAGTCTCTTCCTCTTTAACCGAGTTAAGTTCTACTCTTACAATTGTTTATCTATAAAAGAAACAAAATGAGGAAATGAATTTAAAGAAAAAAAAGAAGTGGAAGAAGAAACAAAGGATGAACTCACTTTTCAACACACATGTTTATCTTTTGTTCAATAAGTAGAAGCATGAGGAGAAGCATCTTCTTTTTCATTTACATTTTTCGTCTTTTTAAAAAAATTCAAGTGTAAGGATATATCGATGTTATTGACATGAAGAGTTTAAAGATGAGCTTTGTGATTAACTAATAGCACAACAAAAGATCTCCATTCTTTAAGACACTCTCACCAATAAGCAAACCATGCAGAAGTGTGGATACCAACTCTATCAAAAGATGAGATAGTATAACTTTTAAGTTTATTTAAACAGAGTTAAAATCTTGCCATGAGAAATAAAGAAACATAAGAAGAAAAATTAATTGATGAAGAAGAGTCAGGTGGAACTAGCTAGTCAAACCTAAATTAACGTGCCACTTTATAATGAGAATAAACCTCGACAGAAAAAAAGTCTCTATCTCATGAACTAGCAATTTTAATCATAGAAGGCAATTGAGAACTATGAACCCATACATAAAAGTTAATACCTCATGAGCTCATTCTTCCAGATTGTAACGGGTGACAATCATAATAAATGCCAAAATCACTAAATCCATTTTTAGATTGCAGATAAGGCTTGGGATTGAATTCCTTTATCACATTTATAACTTCAAGAATGTTACCTCTCGAGATCTGATCATGCCATGCCATGCCTAAGCCTTATAGTTGTTCTTGGATAAATGGTTGTTCATGGAAGAAGATACAAAATGATATGCATTAGACACAAGAACGCAAGTATCAAAGCTTTCCTATATGTACATCTAAACAAAGGAAACATCCACATAAGTCAAAATTTTATAACGCCTAACTGAGTCAACAGTTTTGATTTGGTACAAATCTAGCTCTAGCCTCTTATAGAGAGATCTTAAATACAATAGATCAAGAGGAAAATGTATTCCTGGGACAATCCTTATTGCTAAAGGAACGATTATTGAAGAGATACCATCATATGGACATCCTTATGTGTCACGCCAACCAAAATATTATTAAAGCCACTAGCTCGTGCTCATGGTTTAGGTACTCAGAAGGGCCAATCCCAACTCCTTTAGCATTGAACTTGTTATAAAATACCCCTACTCCATTAGAGAACTGTGCAACCTTTAAAGTTTTACTTAAACTCTTGAATAGATCAAGGAAAAAGTCTCGAATACATACCTTTTCTTCAAAAAACTTGATAGAGTGAAAATCATGCTTCCCCATACAAGGAAGTTCCAAGAGAACACACACATCTTCTAGAGTGAAGGTAAATTCTCCTCATGCTGTAATCATAGTATGAGAAAAAGTGCTCCACCTTATAAGAATAGCATGTCATACATCCATCATTTTCTCTCTATGAATGTTGAGCTTGGAAGTGACACACACAACATCAAATATTCCAACAATTGCGAGAACTTTTAAACAAGATTCTTCAACACCTTGTTTACCTACTCATCTCAACTATGAACAAATTGAGAATTGGAGCCTAACTTAGTAGCAAAAAGTGAAAACTCACCATATTGAAACCTAAACGTCCAAATTGATCATCTTGGGATACCAATTATTTTATGAAGAAGTGCTTCTAAGCATAGACGATTTCAATCATATCCAACAAGTTCATAAGGATGTTCATCAACTTGCCTGGTACAAACTTTTCCTAAGATGATCTTCTCATTTTTCTCCAATAACTTCATTTTCCCAGTTTTTAAGAACAAGAGAAATTTTACCAGTCTTTCCTACTGTAGACACCTAAAAAAAATATATAATAATAATAAATAAATAAATAAATTTAAATTATAATAAAATAAACTAAAATATAAAATAATATAAAAATATAAAAAATATATAAAAATAATATATATATATATAAAGGGGGATGGCTGGGCGTACAGCCATCCCTTCCCCAACCACCACGCATGTGGGGTTCTGGCCACCAACTCCCTGGTGCCAGAACCCCCTCGCCGGGTTGTCCAAAAAATTGGACAACCCGGCTCTTTAAAACCCTGCACAAAAAAGAAACAAACAACAGCGATTAGCCACAGAAAAGAGAGAGAAAAGAACACAAAGAAAAACAAAGAGAAAAGGGTGAGATCTGAGAGGAGAGAGAGGGGCCGACGGGAAGGGAAGGATTCGGCCAACGGAAGGCGAAGCGATTCGCCGGCTAAGAGAGAGAAATCCGAGAAGAGAGGGGAGGACGCCGGCGCCGGAAGAGAGAAGAGATTTTTAGAGAGAAGGGAGAGGGCGCCGCTGCTAGAGAGAGAAAGTGAGGAGTGAAACTGAAGAGAGAAAGAGAGAAAAGGGGATTAAATACCTAGGGTTCGTGGGCAAAACGGCGTCGTTTCAGAGAGGCAAGCAGAAGCTGGAAGGACCAGGCAAAACGGCGTCGTTTTGAGCGGCTTCGCAGGCATCAAAACGGTGCGTTTTGGACTTCTCCTTGCGGGCTTCCAGAAACAGGCCGGGTGCTGGATTTGGGCTCCCACGGGCCGTCGAGTTGGGCCAATCGCAGCCCAACAAGGTATAACCCTTGTTGTTTTGTTTTGCTTGGGTCTAGCCCATTTTTAATTTAAATGCATTTATTTTTTAGGGAATAAATATTTATATAATATGGGCACTTATATTTAATATTAAAAATCAAAAAATAAAATAAATAATAATAATAGTAATTTATGATGCAAATATATATATATATTATTATATTATATTAAGATAAAAAAATAATAAAAAATATATATAAAATATAAAAATTAAAAGATAATAATAAATAGAAAAATAAATAAATAATAATAATAAATAATATAATTGGAAGAAAATATTTGAGTATTACCGCCAAAAAGGGGGCAAAGAGTTGCCTCTTTCGGGCGGATGTTTTCCGGGTACGAAATTCGAGACGGATTTTCACCGAAGCGTCGGGATAAATCTGAACTCTAAATTTCAAAACCCATTAAGTCAAATAGTCATTATTAGAAAATAATATATGTAAAAAGATTTTGTTAATTCAAATAAATATTACTAAACAAAGTTAAATTAATCATTTAAAAGTTAATTAATTAATTATTTAGATAAGCTTTGTAAACAAGTAAAAATTGACCAACAACAAACATGGATTTAAATAACCAAAAAATAAAGTATATATAAAAATAATAAATAAATAATAATAAATAATAAATAAATAACCAAAATTTTTTAAACAATCAATAAACGCGTGCATATAGATACCATCATTTTACACTGTCATTGCATGCCACTCTTATTTTGCATATGGCGCGGGAATCCCGATGATGGGATTTCCCCGAGGAGCTCGTAGAGACGAGTTCTTCCGGGGATATCTCTAGGTGAGGAGAATTTCGAGACTTCACCAAAGCGTTGGGATAGTCTTCGAATAATTTTCCAATAAAAGATTACCGACTCCATCATTTAAAATAAACAAGTCACGACATCATTCTACGCTTGCATCATATGCATACGTAAGACCAAGTGAAAAACTCAGTCTGACAATTCAATAAAAATTTAATTAATAAAATAGGGATTAAACTAAGAAAAGGCTATATTAAGATAACTTAAGATTAAATGGTACCGTTCGTAGAACGGGCGTCACGGAGGTGCTAACCCTTCTCCGTGCGTAATCGCACTCCCGAACCCATCTCTAAAAAACGTGGACCAGTTCTCGTTCTTTCGACGGACCTAAAATTAATTTAGGGCTTCGTCGATTAAGAATCGAGTTAATAGGTGACCAATCACACCTAGATAAAAAAGATTGGTGGCGACTCCCACACCTTGCGATTTTAATTTTCGCCCCGCGTCTGGCGGACGGGTTCCCGGACCCGCACGTCACGACAGATGGCGACTCCACTGGGGACTTCGAGAGTCAAGCCATTAATTAATCATAAGTTATCTTTAGCCTTGAATAATTTGTTGTTTTCCCTAGCATCAATTTTGCATATTTTTGTTTAATGCATTTATTTATTTTGTTATTATTACTTCACTATTTTAATAATTGCGGGAAATTTAGGATAAGGGGAATGTGAAATTATTGGTCCAAGGTCGGTATATTCCTTCTCACACACTACACATCTTGCATTCATGCATAAGCCTTCCACCCGGGCTTTATCCTTAATTAGGAGGGAGTTAAGTAGCTACGCTCTCGTGAGGTGATAACCTCCGCATGGGCTAGTGAAGACTCCCACTCAAATCGAACCTAGTCCGTTTGAAGCCTGTAATGGGTGAGGACCGGGGTGCCTTACTAGTCCGTGTGGACGACAGTGAGGAGCGATTTGGGAACCTTTAGCTCCATTTTCAACCCAAACTCAGCATGTAGAATACCGAGAGTTGCCTTTGCTTAGGTAGAGCTTCACCCGTAAGAATATACCTTTTGACTAGGTACACATGAAGGAATTTTCATAATCCCCTCGTTCTAAATTCTTCTCCGCGAGTAATAAAGGTATCAGGTTATTAATTACTTTCATTCATCTTTTGGAATTTTTGTTCATAGTACTAACTTAAACTTTTTGTCACATGCATATTTGCATCATAATTTTGCATATAGGAAAAGTATTTGTCACCTGACAACCATTGACGGAGTAGATGAAGAAGATGACTCCTGAATTGCAACAAGAAACAATAGCTTATGCACTGAATTACTTTGTTGAGGGGTGTTATGTGACAGATACTTTTAATACATGATCATTCATATGTGCATAAATCATTATTTCATGACAATAAGTATTTTCGCCTGTAAATAAAGATAAGGGGTTCATTTTTTCATTCATACATGCATCTAATTCACGTTTATGATTACAATAAGGTTCCAAAAATAGACCAACCACCTAAGCCAAGTGACCAACGTGTCCATAATACGCGTCAGCGAGCAAGGATCATGGAAGAAGAACAAAGAGAGCGAATGGACAGAATGGAAAGAGCTCAGGAAGAAACGAGAGAACAGCTAGCAAAGATGATGGAATTGATGATGAGTCTCAGTAAAGGAAAAAGAGCGATCGAAGAGCCAGCTCCGTTAGAAAACCCACCAACTCAAGGCAGTGGAAACGAAAGGGATGATCCACCCTATCCCCCAAGGTTCACTCCACCACATGCCCAAACCTCTCAAAGGGTCCACCCTCAAGTGATGCCATCCGTTTATTACAATGCACCACCCCCGATGGGCCATCAACTGACTCATGGGCAATTTGGGCCATATTCTGGGATAAATCCTACTGAACCAATACCCGTCCCAGATTTAGACGATCCAAAAGAGCAAGAAAAACTAAGAAAGGACTCGTCACAAACAGGAGAAAATGAAAAAGACCAAAAAAAGTATGATATGTTGGAAGAACGTCTTCGTGCTATCGAAGGACTTGATAGGTTTGGTACCATGGACGCAACCGAGTTGTGCTTAGTGCCGGATGTATTGATCCCTGCCAAGTTCAAGGTTCCGAAATTTGAAAAATATGACGGAACAAAATGTCCCATGGCACATATTACCATGTATTGTCGGAAGATGACTGCACAGTCTCACGATGATAAGTTACTGATCCATTTTTCCAAGACAGCCTGACTGGGTCAGCTGCTCGGTGGTACGTACAGCTAGATCGAAATCGTATTAAGACTTGGAAAGACTTAGCAAGAGCCTTCATAGCCCAATACAAGCATGTGGCTGAATTAGCCCCTGATCGGTTGTCATTGCAGACTATGAAAAAGAAGCAAAGCGAGAACTTCAAGAAATATGCCCAAAGGTGGAGAGATACAGCAACGCAAGTTCAGCCACCTCTCACTAATAAAGAAATGACTGTTTTGTTCATAAATACACTCCGAGCTCCATTCTATGAGCGCTTGATCAGCAATGCCACGAAAAACTTTACAGATTTGGTCTTATCGGGAGAAATAATAGAAGGAGCTATCAAAAGTGAAAAAATTGAAAGGCATGAAGTTACCAGCTCAAAGAAAGGGAATACGCCCAAGAAGAAAGAAGGGGATGTGCAAGCAGTCGCTCACGACAGCCAACAAGCCCACAACTTTAACCCATATTACCGTACCCTCCATACCAACCCTTCTATCCGCACATAGGCAACATCACACAAAACCCATATGTGTACCAACCTGTCCCGCAACCAACATTTCAAACCAATGTTCTTCCACAAACTCCACCACCAAGACCGGTAGCTTCAACCAATAATCTTGACCATGGTCAAAGAGGACCTAAAACTACCCTAGAAAGACCAAAGTTTGATCCTATTCCAGTCCCTTACACTACATTGCTGCCACAACTCATAGAAAATCGACTCCTTGCTCGAACCCCTTTAAAACCACTCCGACCACCTTTTCCGAAATGGTATGACCCGAATGCGCATTGTGATTACCATTTTGGAATTCAAGGGCACTCCACTGAGAATTGTACTGCTTTAAAACATAAAGTTCAAGCGCTCATTAAGGCAGAACTTTTAAATTTTGCCAAAAAAGACAGTTCGAGTGTTGATGGGAACCCGTTACCTAATCATGGAAGACCGACTGTGAATGCCATACATGAAGGGATGATTCGAAGGGTGAAAATGGGTATTGATGAGATTCAAACACCAATGGATAAAGTGTTTGAGGCGTTGTCCAAGATAAATGCCATCACTCCAGAACTCATCGACACAAAGGAATTGGGGCATGATCTCGCTTATTCTTGCAAATTTCATATGGGGACAATTGGGCATTCCATTCAAAATTGTGATAGCTTTCGTCGTAAGTTGCAAGAATTGATGGATTCATCGGTAATTGAGTTTTATGAAGAAGCCGAAGAGAATTTGGTCGGAACCATAAATGGAGACACCCCAGCTGAAGTGGCATCAAGTTCATTCGGGGCGAACAAACCTAAACCTCTCACCATCTTCTATGAAGAAAACAGAAGCCCGATGAATGATACATCCCCTACTATGATCAGAAGTGGTATTACCATCGAAGTCCCCAGCCCATTCCCTTACAAGAGCGACAAGGCTGTCCCATGAAATTATGAGTGTAATATTTTGGGCACAGCTTCATCCGCCCCCCAAGCATCTTTTGAAGATCTAATTGGTGTGGGGGGTATAACGCGAAGTGGGCGATGTTATTCCCCTGAGATAGCGGAAAGAGTTGGAAAAGGGAAACCAGCACAGGGAGAGGGAGGCCTAAAGAAAGCAGATACCTTTTCCAAGGACCAAGTTGACGAATCTGTAGTTGCTCCGAACATGAGGTCAAAAATCCTGTTACCGAGAAAGAAGCGGGTGAATTTCTGAAGTTTATCAAACACAGTGAATACAGTGTGGTAGAACAATTAACCAAGATGCCCGCTCGCATCTCGTTGTTGTCTTTACTGTTGAATTCGGAAGCACACAGGAACGCACTGCTCAAAGTCTTGAACCAAGCTTATGTGGCACAAGATATATCAGTGGAAAAGTTAGACCACATCATGGGGAACATTACAGTGGGAAACTTCATTGCCTTTAATGATGAAGAAATACCATCGGGTGGTCGAGGAAGTAACAAAGCGCTGCACATTACCATCAAATGCAAGGACCATGCCGTACCTAGGGTCTTGGTCGATAATGGTTCCGCTTTAAATGTCATGCCTCGCTCTACTTTAACCAAGTTGCCAGTAGATGTGTCGTATATGAGAACCAACCGCATGGTTGTAAGGGCTTTCGACGGGACCACAAGGGAGGTGGTAGGGGACATTGAACTACCGATAAAAATTGGCCCTTGCATTTTTGAGGTCCAATTTCAAGTCATGGACATTGCCCCGTCCTACAATTGCTTGTTAGGGCGTCCATGGATTCATATGGCTGGAGCCATACCATCTTCCCTTCATCAAAAAGTTAAATTCATAGCTGAAGGCCAACTGATAAGTGTATGTGCGGAGGAAGACATACTGGCTATTCAACCATCATCTGCTCCCTATGTAGAGGCAACAGAAGAAGTCCCAGAATGCTCTTTCAGATCTTTTGAATTTGTTAATGCTACTTATGTGGGGGAAAGAAAAGTGATACCGACCCCTCGTTTGTCAGTAGCCACTAAAATGGGAGTTAAGCAGACTGTGGGTAAAGGATGCCGTGCTGGTTTGGGGTTAGGAAAGAATTTACAAGGAATTAACCGTCCTCTGACTCCAATGAAGAACGAAGAAAGGTTTGGTTTGGGGTACAAGCCTACCAAAGAAGAGAGAAGGAAACTGACAGCTCAAAAGAAGATTAAAAGGATGGCTCAACTTGAGGGAAAGGAAGAAGAATTCGGGGAACGGACAATCCCACACCTATATGAGACTTTTCGCTCTGCAGGTTTCATTCATCTCGAAGCACCACCAAAGGTCAATCAGGTTCTACGGATATTTGATGAGCTATCAATCCATATGATCAGAGATGAAGAACCTGATGAGAAGATCCCTATGGTGTATCCAGTACTGCCAGGAGAGGAGCTAAGTAATTGGACAGCCACGGAACTGCCCATCATCTTTAAGTCTTCCAAAATGTAATGAACAATTTTATCTAAATGCCTATGCCCAAGGGTGTTAAGATTAATTTTCTGTTTAAGTAGGGCTTTCTATTACCTTCATCATTTGAATAAATGACAATGCATAATGTGTTTCATAATTCATCAATCTTTTTGCATATTTCCTTTCATCTATTCTTTTAGCCAATAAATACCTGCCCATACACCCGTCCAACTTTACCTGTTTGCAGGTCTTTAAATAATGAACACGAAGACAATCTAGACAACGATTTGAATATCGATTTTGAGATAATTCCGAACATTGATGAATTGAAAAATGAAGAGGAGGTGGATGACTACAGCTTACCCCCTGATTTGTCGAGAATGTTGGAACAGGAAGAAAAGGAGATTTTACCTCATCAGGAACTCACAGAAATGATTAACCTCGGAAATGGGGAAGAGAAGAAAGAGGTTAAGATTGGCACCTCGCTGTCATCCGATGAACGGCAGAAGCTGGAAGAATTGCTCCGTGAATATGTGGACGTGTTTGCTTGGTCATATCAGGACATGCCAGGTCTTAATACTGACATGGTTGTTCACAAGTTACCTTTGGAACCAGATTGCAAGCCTATTAAACAGAAGTTGAGAAGGATGAAGCCAGAGATGTTGCTGAAGATTAAAGAGGAAGTAAAAAGGCAATTCGATGCTGGATTTTTAGAGGTGGCTAAGTACCCTGAATGGGTAGCTAATATAGTTCCAGTTCCTAAGAAGGATGGAAAAGTTCGAATGTGCGTCGATTATAGGGATTTGAACAGAGCGAGTCCGAAGGATAGCTTCCCTTTGCCACATATTGATACTCTTGTGGACAACACGGCAAAACATGCTTTGTTCTCATTCATGGATGGCTTTTCTGGTTACAATCAGATTAAGATGGCACCCGAAGATATGGAAAAAACAACGTTCGTGACCATGTGGGGAACGTTTTGTTACAAAGTAATGCCATTTGGATTGAAGAATGCAGGCGCCACTTACCAAAGGGCAATGGTAGCTTTGTTCCACGATATGATGCATAAAGAGATAGAGGTATACGTGGATGACATGATTGCAAAATCTCATACAGAAAGGGATCATACTGTCAATCTCAAGAAACTGTTCGAGAGATTGCGGAAGTTCCAGCTCAAGTTGAATCCTGCAAAATGCACTTTCGGTGTAACCTCTGGGAAATTGTTGGGGTTCATAGTCAGTGAAAAAGGAATTGAAGTGGACCCGGATAAAATACGAGCTATTCAAGAGCTACCACCTCCCAAAACGCAAAAAGAAGTGAGAGGATTTTTAGGGAGGCTGAATTACATTGCTCGATTTATATCCCAGCTCACCTGCAAATGTGATCCAATCTTCAAGCTGCTTCGGAAACGAGACCCAGGAGAGTGGAATGAAGAATGTCAAATAGCCTTTGATAAAATCAAAGAATATCTCACAAATCCACCGGTGTTGATGCCACCGACGGTCGGAAAACCTCTCATTCTGTATTTGACTGTGAACAAGAATTCTATGGGATGTGTATTGGGACAACATGATGAAACTGGGAAGAAAGAACGAGCCGTATATTACTTGAGCAAGAAATTCATGGAGTATGAGTCCAAATATTCTGCGCTCGAAAAGATGTGTTGTGCACTAGCATGGACCGCTCAGAGGCTCCGACAGTATATGTTGTATCACACAACATGGTTGGTGGCGAAATTAGATCCCATCAAGTATATTTTTGAAAAACCCTGCCTGTCCGGAAGAATAGCTCGATGGCAAGTGCTATTGTCTGAGTATGACATTGTGTATGTGTCCCAAAAATCAATCAAAGGGAGCGCCATCGCCGATTTCCTTGCAGATCGAGCTAATGAAGATTATGAATCTGTAAGTTTCGATTTTTCAGATGAAGATTTGATGGTCGTCTTGCATATAGAAGAGGTTGGTCCCAATGAACTTAATCCATGGAAGGTGTATTTTGATGGAGCATCCAATGCTT
The DNA here is from genome assembly GCF_000208745.1 of Theobroma cacao. Taxonomy (NCBI): domain Eukaryota; kingdom Viridiplantae; phylum Streptophyta; class Magnoliopsida; order Malvales; family Malvaceae; genus Theobroma; species Theobroma cacao. The sequence goes on from NC_030852.1 coordinate 22,288,099, forward strand.
TGGGGCACGGAATTGGGGCAGTGTTGATTTCTCCAAATGGAAAGTACTATCCAGCCACGGCGAGATTGAATTTCAATTGTACTAACAATATGGCGGAGTATGAGGCGTTGGTACTGGGATTACAAGCAGCAATTGATATGAAGGCTGATGCGATAGATGTTTACGGAGATTCGGCTTTAGTGATATGTCAAATGAAAGGTGAATGGGAAACTAGAGATCCTAAACTAGTTCCATATAAAAAGCTGGTTACAGAATTAAGCAAACAATTCAAAGAAATCAGCTTCAACCATTTGCCTCGAGAAGAGAATCAGATTGCTGATGCTTTGGCCACCCTCGCAGCGATGTTCAAAATAAAAGAGGCGGCTGATGTACGCCCTTTTGATTTAGAAGTCCGTGAAGTCTCCGCACACTGCTTGAATGTTGAAGAAGAGGTTGATGGTAAGCCATGGTATCATGATATCATGCAATACATCAAGCACCAGGCATATCCTGAGAATGTCACGGACAATGACAAGCGAACTCTTAGAAGATTAGCAATGGGTTTCTTCCTTAGCGGAGAAGTGCTCTACAAAAGGAGTCGAGATCAAGTACTCTTGAGATGTGTGGATGTTGCGGAAGCCAACAAAATAATGAAAGAAGTCCACGAAGGAACTTGTGGAGCTCATGCTAATGGACATATGTTGGCTAGACAAATTATGAGAGCTGGTTATTATTGGTTGACATTGGAATCAGACTGCATAAACTTTGCTCGAAAATGCCACAAGTGTCAAGTATACGCTGATAGAATCCATGCTCCACCAGCCCCATTGCATGTTTTCACAGCACCTTGGCCATTTTCAATGTGGGGAATGGATGTGATTGGACTTATTACGCCAAAAGCCTCTAATGGACATCGATTCATATTGGTGGCCATTGATTATTTCACGAAATGGGTAGAAGCAGCTTCCTATGCCAATATGACACAAAAGGTGGTGTCCAGGTTCATCCAAAAGGAGATCATATGTCGGTATGGGCTTCAAGAAATGATCATTACGGATAACGCAAGCAATTTGAATGGTGCGATGGTGAAGGATGTTTGCGCTACATTCAAGATCAAGCATCATAACTCGACAACTTACCGTCCGAAGATGAACGAAGCGGTAGAGGCAGCCAACAAAAATATCAAAAAGATTATCGAAAAGACGACTGAAGTTTATAAAGACTGGCATGAGAAACTTCCTTTTGCCTTGCATGCATATCGAACTTCTGTGCGTACCTCCACCGGGGCAACTCCGTACTCATTAGTATACTGTGCAGAAGCAGTTCTACCTGTTGAAGTAGAAATCCCATCATTGAGGGTGTTGATGGAAACAGAATTGGAAGATGCTGAGTGGGTCCGCTCCCGCTACAAACAGTTGAATCTGATTGAGGAAAAAAGGCTTTGCGGCTCTTTGTCATGGTCAGATGTACCAACGAAGGATGATGCGAGCATACGAGAAAAAAGTTCATCCCAGGCAGTTCCCAGAAAGAGAATTGGTTCTCAAGAGAATACTCCCTAATCAAACTGATTTTCGGGGAAAGTGGATGCCAAATTGGGAAGGGCCATATGTGGTAAAGAAGGCTTTTTCAGGAGGAGCTTTGATTTTGGCTGACATGGATGGGGGAGATCTGCCTAATCCAATAAATGCGGATGCGGTGAAGAAGTACTATGCTTAAAAAAAAAAAACGGAAGGGGTTCGTGCTGAAAACCCGAAAAGGACAGCTCGTACCTAAAGGAGGAGGCTCATGCTGAAAACCCAAAAAGGGCGACTTGAGGTCGAAAAGCAGGAAGTTAGAATGGAATTTGAGGATGTTAGCCTAAAGGGAACACAAGATGGAGGTAGAAATACACAATGAATGGAGCTCCACAATTTCACAAAATAGGGGAAGCTAGGGAATCTGCAACCTACAGATCTGCTCAAAGCATCAATCAAGGACAATTCTTGAAGTCGAATATCAGATTGTTTTCTCTTAGTGGTCTGAATGTTCATTATTTAAAGATCTAATGTTTGCCCTGTAAATTCTGTTTGCCTTGAACTATTTGATTCCTCATATATGAAGTTCTTATTCGCCTCTTTATTTTAACTCTTTCGTTATTTACCATCCCATGATTCACATAGTGATTGTCATAGAAATGAATGATAATTGGTAAAAGAAATAAACTAATTAAGCAAGAAATTACACTCATTGTTCAGCAAAAGACTTAATGATGAAAAAAGGAATGGCAGAGCCCTGAACCTAAGGCAAAGTTAGATGTCAAAAGAGAGGGTACTTAGGGAAAGTCTGGAGTTACCTGAATTCTAAAAGAGGAAAGAAAATAGGCAAAGAAGATCGAAAGTTGCAGTGAAAAATCGGATGAAGCGAGAAGGTCTTGGAACCTTAATGAATCATAAACATGAAAAACATTCTATCATGTCAATCATGCATACATGCCTAGCCATGCACTCGACAAGAATCAAAATTAATTCATGTCCCAAGCGTCGAAGGTAGAAAGTCACTCGACCTAAAGGGTTGAGATTGTAAAACATTGATGGAAAGATTTGAGTTTTTTCATTTTATGTTAATCCAATTAAGTTAGCATTAAAGAATTTGAATCGAACCTGTTGTGAGATAGGTCGAGCCTAGATTAAGTCTAGGAACTTTAATTTTGTTTAAATCGAACCTGTTGTAAGATAGGTCGAGCCTAGATTAAGTCTAAGAATTTTAATTTTGTTTAAATCGAACCTGTTGTGAGATAGGTCGAGCCTAGATTAAGTCTAGGAATTT
>NC_030852.1:22292611-22439194 GCF_000208745.1 Theobroma cacao
ATATATATATATATATATATATATATATATATATAAATGGAACAATTATTTTAGCATTACCACCTAAAAGGGGCAAAGAGTTGTCTTTTTCGGGTGGGTCACTTAAGTGCGGAGTTCGAAACGGATTTTCACCGAAGCGCCGGATAAATCCGGATTCTATACCCCTAAACCCATTAGTCCGAATAATTTTTGTTTAAAAAATAAATAATAAAAATAATAAATAATCCAAAAATTTTTATTAAACACATAATTGGGTGAATTATAAGTCACCTAAATCAATAAACGCGTGCATGTAGATATCATCATTTTATCCTGTCATAGCATGCCACTCTTATTTTGCAAATGGTACGAAAATCCCGAGGATGGGATTTCCCCGAGGAGCTTGTAGAGACGAGTTCTTCCGGGGATATCTCTAGGTGAAGAGAATTTCGAGACTTCACCAAAGCGTTGGGATGGTCTTCGAATAATTTTTCAATAAAAGATTACCGACTCCATCATTTAAAATAAACAAGTCATGACGTCATTTGACGCTTGCATCATGTGCATACGTAAAACCAAACAAATAAAAACTCTCAGTCAGTCAATTTAATAAATATTTAATTAATAAAGTAGGGATTAAACTAAGAAAAGGCTATATTAAGATAACTTAAGATTAAATGGTACCGTTCTTGGAACGGGCGCCACGGAGGTGCTAACCCTTCTCCGTGCGTAACCGCACTCCCGAACCCACCTCTAAAAAACGTGGACCAGTTCTCGTTCTTTCGACGGACCTAAAATTAATTTAGAACTTCGTCGATTAAGAATCGGGTTAGTAGATGACCAATCACACCTTAGATAAAAAAGATTGGTGGCGACTCCTAAACATATTTAATTTTCGCCCGCGTTTGGCGGTCGGGTTCCCGGACCCGCACGTTACGACACCTACTCTAATCTTTTTGGGAGAAAATACTTCAAAAGTAATATTCTTCCTTTTATGTGCAGTAGTCTTTTTTCTTATTACATCCCTTCCAACAACTAAATCTAAACCTGGATAAAGGAATATAGCATAAAGACAAACTCTCCAAAACTAAGAATTTTTATGCAGGAAGCAAAATATAGATAATTGACTTTGATTAATACCTATTGTCTAAAAAATTATTTTATAGCATAATATTGTAAAGAGAATAATGAAAACAACTATTACAAGTAAAACACTATTTTGCATAAAACAACTAAAACAAGTGAAGCACTACTTCACGCAGAATAACTAGAATAAGTAAAGCATTACTCTATGTGGAACAACTAATATAAGTAGAATAACTACTTCGCATAGAATAACTACTTCACACAAATAACAATAAAAGCAACTTGCAATAAATAGCAGAATTCACGAGTTATTTTCATCTTAAAATGTTCTAGAGAGTTTGATTTAGTAGCTCAGACATTGAGGTAGTTAAGAAGTTTTTCTCTTAACTTTTTTTCTGAAATACAAATGTTTCTCTATCTCGCCTTCGCCTCATTCTCCTGTACATATTCACATATAGCTTCCTCTCTTAACTTGATCTCGCATAACTTTTCACATATACCTCTTCTCTATTACCTTATACTTAAAGAACAAATCTTATTATATCCAATTACTTCGATGGTCACATCATGAGTTTTTAATCGTTACTTATCATATACTAGTAACGATTACTCACATTAAACCACTTCTTAATAATGTTATTCATTACATGTAGTAAAATTTATTTTTTAAGTAATAGTCACTTTTAGCGCTCTGTATAAATTCTTCACAATTCATTTGGAGACTTTTCCAGAACTTCACATTCTAGTTCTCTTCTCTAATTCTCTAGCTATTCTCTTCTTAATCATTTCTGCTTGCCACGACATTCAATACTTCAGAAACTAATCCAATTTTCCTCTCCACTGCTTTTGGTATCTTTTTACTTGTTTACAACAATTCTTCCTTTCACAAAGAACCCCTTTACAGCTAACCAGCTATATCTGTGCCCTATACATATATTCAATAATCGACTTCATTAAGGCCATATGGGAATCAGATTTACAAATTGTCTTATGACAGCACAAAATGGTACATGGACTAATAGTTTAATCTCCACTGCCCTTTATGTACACTATCAGTAAAGCCTAGTACATCTACACATCCCGTCTACATACAGGGCATGAACCCCGCCTTATAAGCCACTTATCCACACATGCCAGGTGAAATGTGTGCTGGCACTTCGGCAAGCTCCTTGCAGTTTCCCCTACTTTAATATCCTGCCAATGACAAAATCTGTCGTTATTGTTGTTAATAGTACTATCATCATTATTTGTGCATGATTTGTAAAGATGGCATCAGGGTTATTATCAGCACAATCACAATCGTAAACAGAAGAGCATGCACACACAAAGTAGTACCTGCAAACATATTGTGCAATAGATGCCCTGAGTTGCCTTAATTTCATCTAAAATCACATGACATGGTAGGTTTTTCAGTGAATCTCCCGACAACCCCCTTAAGATCACTTCACCATAGATATCATGGATCTCATCATAGCTTATATCAGCAAGGCTTAACTGTGCCAGAGAGAGAGAGAATAAAAGTTAAACTTTTAAGTATAAGCTGTGAATTAGTATCAAGTTTCTTAAACTTTTTTGCACGGTTACATGCAAAACTAAGATTTGAAGAGACATCAAGAACAAAATGCATCATGCAGTCAGACACCTTTGGGAATCAGAACTGGTAAAAACAAATTCCATTTGGCATTATGCATATTCCTCCAAATTCAAGAAAGACATCAACAAAGATATGTTATCAAGAAATGAGATTTTGAACAAGAAACAGGTCTAAAACTGTCTCAATAAGAAACCTCAGATGGTCATGGCAGTACTGATTTAAAGGAGATTATAACCATATACATGGTGCTAACTGAAATACACAATACTAGCAAATGCTCCAACTTATAGAAACTTGTAAGAGATCTTAAATGAGTTTACATTTTGCATAAACAGATATTTCAAGTGTTCTTTAGACTTTATCAAGAAACAACATTCCAAAAGCAAGCATGCAAAGATTGAAGTCAATAATAAACTGAGCTATGAAGCAAGCGAACTAGAAAAGTGAAGAAGATTAGGTCAAACTAGATGGTAATAAGATCTTCTATCCTCTCCTAGAGTCCTCTTTCTCATCTACACTAATTAAGACTACAGTCCAACTGACAACTATCAACTTCAGCTGTCAATGCACAAAATACCACACAGCCCTTTTAGCGAGTGATTGCCCCCTTGCATATCTCCATAACACACTAGTTAAAAAATGAAAAATTAAAGATATTTACCAATCATTTTGTCCATATTTACACACAAAGGTAAAGGCATTTTCTTGATGACTAGCCAATCGTGTAGATACATGCATAAATTTCCAACAGGAGCCCATCTAGAGTTCTTAACAACTATGTAGCAAGAGAAAAGAATAAAAACCTGCCAATTGTAGGCATTTAACATCGCTGGTGTCAACCCTTCTTCTACCAATCTTCCACGAAGAAGCTCCTCTATGAAGTCTGCCTGGACCCAAAATGTAGACAAAAACATATACCATCGTCTATAACCAAAGGAATAAAACAATTAACTTTGTGCATAACCAATAGAAAACTTCAAGAAGATTTGTGTATCATGCACAAGCAATAAGGCTGCTAATCTAGTAAACTAACCATAGATGACGAACCCCTTGAGCCAGATTGTTCCAAGCACCAGTAGGCACGTGATGCCTCCAAGACCTCAACCGAGAGGATAGCCCCAGCTATAGCGCCTAATCCAGCCCCACGAAGGATGCCACTATCAGAAGCCTTACCTGCTAAAGCACCCATAACGGCTCCGGTAAAAGCTCCTGCTGCAGAATAGAACAAAGAACAAATATATGCCTCGTTAGAAAACCACAGAGCACTGCGGAGTATGAAAACTACAATATTTACCCAAGAAAAAAAAAAAGCCAAATTGGACTGAGCATTGGTAGATAACGCCTGGTTTGTAGTGTTTCGTATGCATCAAGTACCCCTTCCCGCGTAAAAAAAGTACTTATCCATCTTGCATGGAATACAACTTTCCTGTTGTTCCCAATTGCTGGTGTTTTTATGAGCAATATGAAAATCAGCCAAAAAAAAAAAAAACGAAACACCATGCCATTAATAAATAATGCTCCGTTTTGTTGTTACTTCTATTACTTGTTTTTATTTCCAAAAGCCAAAAACAAAAAGAACATTTGGATATAAAAGCTAATATTTTTAAATAACTAAAAACTAAAAAAATCTAACTTTTATGAATAATAAAAAGGTTATTAGATAACAGGACAAATTCTGGTTGGATGCTCTGTTTGCTCTGCTCAATCAAATATACAAAAGCAAATAGCAAACGAAACTACCAAACAGAGCCTAATCGAGCATGTGGCAAATAAGGATGCAATCATTGAATGAAAAGTAAGAGATATATAAGAAATTAAGATGAGAAGAAAATGGGGTGTAATCACCAAAAGCAAAAAGGCCCGTGAGAGCTCCAGAAATGGCTCCGGCAATGAAGCGGGGAACGGTGTCAACAGCATCCAGGAACATGAGGGCAGCAAAACGGGTAGGATCCGGATATTTCGAATGGGGTAGAGGTACAGAGCGGGACGAGTGGATCACATCCGTTTAGATAATCAGAGAGACAAAAGATTGTTGCACAGCAAGAGAGAGAGAGAGAGAGAGAAGGTTTGGGTGGATTTGCTTTGATGGGTGAGAAAAAGAAAAGCGCCTAGATATTTGGGTGACTCTTTGGAGGGCTGAAATTTAGAGCGGAGATTGAAGCTGAAAAGGAGGAGGAGGGCACCTGGACTTTGGGTCGCAAAGGAGGACTTGTTCTTTTCAGTTTTATAACTTACTCTTCTCTTTATTTGGCCACAGAGTGCTGAAAAATGTCAATTAACTCACCTTCTTCATATAATACGACCACTCATCCATCCAAACCATTACCAACCATTAACAATACTACCGCCTTATTTTCAACCTATAATTCATACTTTTATTAAGTTGTCCCACGTTAATTGTTAAGTGTTAGATCCTACCCAAGTGCTCTTTATTTTAGGGCAACAATGGCATGTGCTTCATTATCAAATAATTTATTTTGGATGAATTCAGTAGAAATAATTAATAGTATAACCGAGGATTTGACCGGGCTTCACAATTAATCCAAATAAATACAATCTGACAGTTGAGCTGGTTGTCTAAATACAGCTTGTTGTCTACATTTCCCAACCCAAATTCATTGCCAACAACTAAATCTTTAAGCTAAATATATTTGCCCTTTCGTCTAATCCGATCATGGAAGTCCATGTGGTCGCATCCTTTTCTCCTAAGCTATCACACAACTTCCTTGCAGTTTTTATCTCACCACATCTTGCGTACATGTTTATGAGAGCATGCCTTGAGCTCCGGTTCTCGACGAACGTATGCATGAATCCATTCTCCCATTTCTAGTGCCCTACAGGCAGAGAGAGCAACCGTTACTGTCACTTGATCAGGTTCCACATTGAGCATTTGCGTCTTCCTGAATAGGCTCTACAGCTTTTTGGGGTTTCTGGTTCATTTCCTTTTGTAGTGAGATTAGACAAGTATTACACTTCCTTTGTGTAAGAACGAAATTTGAAACCTAAAATTGGAATGAAATTTTATATTGCTTTTGATTGGTTAGGGAACACCAAAGACTCTGAGCTAGTTGAGCATTGATGTCATGATTTCCCCACCCAAGTGGCTCAACTTAGATGGCTTGCTATCAAGAATCCAAGAGATCTTCAAAGACAACTGATACATGCGATGCCAAGACTTTAGTTCGTCAAAGAAAAGAGAATCAAAAGTCTGGCATCTCGTGGCTTCCAAAGATTTCAACTAGAATGATCACTGGCAACCACAAGTATGGCAGAGCTTCCCCCCTTAGCAACAAATAATTTGAGCAGTGCCAAAAAAATTTCACTACCTCAAGCTCTGAGGGAGACAATCAGAGAGTGAATGCACCAGCACTATGGGAACCTTTCACCTATTAGAAAGATCACTAACGAGAAACTAGCCTTATTTGTCCTCATTCACTGCATGCTGAAGTTCTTTATGGTCTCCTTGATTGAAAACACCCAAGCTCTGAACCGCTAAATCCTCAGAGCACATAAGAGCTAATCTGAGGTCTCCAATCTCTTGATAACCCCTCGCCATGATCATGTTTACGGTAATGCTTGGCATGATGCCAATCTTTATCATATCAGCATGCAGCATCATCACATCAATCATATTCTTGGCTTGAAAGTGACCCTCTAACATAACGATGTAAGATGGCACATCTGCTATCAAGTCAATGCATCTTATATCTGAGAAAATTTTATTTGCCTTAAATATCTGGCCATCCTTGCACAGGGCCTGAATCAAGGTTGTATAGATCATATACATCACATGATTTGGCAAGCAAAAGAGGCCATCCATTTCATTGATTCCATTTTCACTAATACCAGCTCTAGTTTTCTCCAAGAAAACACTGAAAGCCTCAAAAACTATTCCATCCTTACAAAGGCCATCAACTAAGCAACTTAATGTGAAAGCATTGGGTGTTAAGCCTGACCCTAGCATCACTTTATGCAGCCGGAGTGCCTCCTTCACATTCCCATTTTTACAGCACCCATTAATCAAAGCTGTGTAAGCCACCACATCAGGAACAATGCTTTTGATAACCATTTCTGAGTAAAAACCCATGGCAGCTTGCATATTTCCAGCCTTGCAGTAACCATCAATCAATGTTGAGAAAGTGATGACATTTGGTTCTACACCTTTTTCAGTCATTTGAGAGCATATCTCCAAAGCTTTCTCCATGTTACCTACTCTACAGTAACCATCAATTAGTGAATTGTAAGTCACAGAATTTGCCAAAACTCCATCTTTGATCATTTTCTGCAATAAAAAACTCCCTTCTTCCACTCTGCCAACACTACAAAGACCCTTGATCAGTATACTGTAAGTGAAAACATCAGGCAAAATTTTTAACTTCTCCATTTCTGAGCTCAACTCCACTGCTTCAGAAACATTACCTGCCTTACAGTATCCATCAATTAAACAATTGTACACAAATACATTGGGAAAAACACCATATTTAACCATACAAACAAAATAGTTCCTTGCCACTACCAATGCACCCATCTTACAAAGTCCATCAATCAAGATACCAAAAGTAACAACATTTGGTCTCAAGCCATCACCAATCATCATCCAGTATATTTCAAAGGCACGTTCAACATTATCCATCTTGCAATAACCATTCATCAAAACATTAAAAGTGTACAAATTTGGAAGGAAATACAAATCTTTTATTAACCTAAACATACATTCCGCCTCCAGCATCTGACCTTCACTGCAAAGAATTTTTATGACAGTCGTGAAGATGACAACATTGGGTTGAATTCCTTTCATTAACAGCTCATGAAACAACTCGCGAGCCTTTGAAGCATCACCTTGACAACAACAACCATTTATCAACACCCCATAAGTAACAACATTAGGCAAAAACCCACGCGAAAGCAAGTCATAATAAACATCCCACATCGAATCAAATCTCCCCATCTTAACTAACCCATCTAAAAGTGAATTACAAGCCTGCATTGGCGGGAAAGTTCTGATTTTTCTATAAACCCACAAGGCTTCCTCGATCAGACCCATCTCAGAAAATGCAATGATTAACGACCCAAAAACATTGGGAGTGAATTTTGAGGTTTGTAATTTGCTAAGGGCATTGAAAATTAAGTGGCAAGCGCGGCGGGGTTTTAACGAGCTTTGGAGGGTTTTGATGAGGTATTTTATCAAACACCTGGCGTCTGTATAAAGTTTAGCACCGGTTAACACGTGAATAATGGCTGAATAAGGCTCGAGATTTTTCGATGGATTGATGAGTTTTATGTTGGAATTGAAAAGGTTTAGAGCTTGGTGGGGAGTTTGGGAGTTGAGGATGGCCTTGGTCAGATTCAGATGATGAGATGGTGATGAGTGCGAGGCTATTTTGGAGTGGCTTGAAGGGTACTTGGTGTAACAAAATGGCGTTCGATTACGCGGCACAAGCTTCAACATTTTTCAGCGAGAGGTTTACATGGCCCAATTTGATGAATAAATATGTAGTCCTAGAATTTGGCATAAGTTTTGGAGAGCGCACCGCACACCAATAAATTCTTTGTTACGTCTGCTGCATAGCTGTTAAAATTTTGGATAATCTTTTTAATAAGTTCTTGAGTTATTTAAAAATACTTAATCAAATTTTTATTTTTTTCTTATGTTTAATTAAGTTTTTATACTTTTATTTTAAATCAAATGCATTAACTATTATTAGTTAAAATTCAATTTTTCATTTTTTATATCATATGACATTAATATGACATTGATATGAAAGGTAACAAATAGTATTTTAACTAATCACAGTTAATCAACTGTTAGTCATAAAAGACTATTTGATCCAAAATAAAAATGTAAGAGATTGATTAAACTAATTTAAAGAATAAAAGTTTATTTGAATTTTTTTTAATAGTACATGATTTTGTTTTATATAATATGCCTTAAAATTGTTTGAGGTGTCTAGAGTTTATGATAAAATACAATTCATTCCAAATAAAAACTTTATTTTCCAAACTTATTCACTTTTTAATTTATTTATGGCACAAACACTAGAGTATTTAACCCAATGATTGATGCATGATCTCTTACATAATAGATTGAATTTCTCTTTCTAAATTAAAAAAATTATTTATTACACAATGTTGTTTTGAAAGTGAGAGTTAAAATTAAATTTCTTTCACATTTTTATGTATTACAATTAAATGAAAATTAAATCTCCTACATAATAGTTTGAATTCATGGCCTAGAATGATGTAATTGGTTATTTAGTATTTCCCCTAAATAAAAAAAAAAAGAATTTCTCTTTCAGTGTTTGATTTCACATTTTTATGCAACACAATTTAATAAAAATTTTATTTCTAAAATAAGATTTTAATTAAAAAAAAACTAAAACACAACATCAATATAAACTTGTTTTTAACACACATTTTTAAGATTAACAATTACATATAGGATAATTCGATGAATTTGATAAAATAAATTCAAAATATATGGATTTAAAGAATAAATATTTTTATTAAGATGATGAAGTTTATCAGTTACTCGAGGCATAGGAGATTCACATGAAATTCTTGTAGTAGTAAATAAGTTGGAAAATAACCATAAAATACCTTAAGTTGACAAAGTCTTCTTTTTATCATAATAATTTAATTTTACTAGGATTAAAAAATATATATTTTAATAGATTTAAGCATTTCATTAAAATACATTTGTGAAATATGGTACCAATGATTAGAAAAAAAAAAATTTGATATAATCTCTCTTAGGTTATGACTTTTGTACAGTAATGTAATTATCACTTGATTTTGTATTCCTTTCCTTATAGGTTGTACTTATCACTTGTAAAGGAGGTTTTTGTGACAAGAAGAAAAAACATTGCAAATAAGTAAAAGAATACATCGGAGGCGACAAAGAAGAAGATTGGAACAGTTTCTGAAGTATTAAGTATTGTTGCAGATGAAAGACAACAAAAAAAGAATTAAGGAGTAGAAAAGAATTAGATAGAGAAGCTTTGGAGGATCATCTATTCGCTCGTAGAGGAGGAGCTCTTTTAAATGAATTGTGAGGCTTTATATATAATGTTAAAAATGACAGTTACTCAAAAATAGGCTTTAATGCACCTCATGAATGACATTATTATAAAGAATTTAATATGAATAACCGTTACTGTAATTGGATATAATAATGTTTGTTCTTGAGTAAAAGGTAATAGCGAGGAAATATACGTGAAAAGGTATAAGAGAATAAACTGTACGTGAACAAGTATAAGAGAAGATGTTGTACATGAATAGGTATAAGAGAAGAAAGTGTAAGTGAATAGGTATACAAGAATAAGATAAGAGGGTGAAATACTTGTACTTTAGGAAAACTTAAGAGGAAGATCTCTTAATTACCTTTATATCTAAGCCACTAAACTAAATTCTTCAGAACATCTCAAGATGAAAGTAACTCATAAACCCTACCACTCATTCCTGGTTGTTTTCACTATCATCCATGTGAAGTGGTTATTCTATGCAAAGTAACTGTTCTACTTGTATTAGTTGTTCTATATGGAATAGTGCTCCACTTATTCTAATTGTTCTTATGAAGTAGCACTTTAATTATTGTAGTTGATATGTGTAAAGTAGTATTTCACTTGTTTTGATTGTTTTCTGTATAATATTATATTATAAAATAATTCTTCAAAAAATAGGTATTAACCAAAATCAATATCTACATCACTTAATTTTGTAATCCTCTCTTTACAAGTTAAAATCATAAAATTCGCTATCTCAAGATTGGTTGCTACTCAACACTAATAGAGCTCATCGAACTTCATGCTATTAATCCACTGTGAGGGCTGTTCTTTGTGATCACTTTGGAAATTGGAAATGTGATTTTTTGGTCAAATTTGAAAAATGTTCTGCATATCAAGTAGAATTATAAGATGTTTATTGGGGGTTATCAATGGCATGGGATGAAAGACGTTTTTTGGTTATGGATAACAAAACTACTGCATAGGTGATTCAAATGGAAACATATAAACCAAATGCTAATCCAAATTTGACTTTGACTATTAAAAATCACTTAAAAATGGAATTACAAATTATTAACATTATGTGTATCGCAAACAGGGCTGATCCTCTCTCACTCACAACTCTCTAAAAATTTTTAAAATTTTTTTATGTTACATAAATTTTTAAAATCTTTTATATATTCTCTTAACAGCCTCTCAAAATAAATTTTTATTTAATAATTAACACAAATAAAGAATAACAAAATGACCCTATATGTTCCATTCAATTTTACCCTATTTAACTCTTACTTTAATATTAATATTTAAATATTAATATTTTATTTATAATTTAATATTAAATATTTTAAAATATTAATATTTTATTAAAAATTGGAATCAAGGGAGAGAAGGAGGAGAGAGAGAAAATTAATACTTTATATAAATAAAGTTGTAATTTTTCAAAGTTGTAAGGAATATTTTTGTCTTTATCATTTTATGAGTTTATTCCTCAACCATGGAATAGCTAATACCATGGGGGAGGGTGGTATTAGCTATTCCTTTGTTTTGGAGGATTTTGGAGAATAGACATTTCATAGGACTATTTCTCAACCAAATAAAGGAACCAAAATTCCTTGGGAATAAAGAGGGAATGGCCAACCAAACATCTATTAAGGTTCTCTACATCTCTTTTACTCTTTCTTTTTCTTTTTCTCTTCTTTTTTGTTCTTGCATTTTTATTTTACGCTCTTTTCTATAAATCACTACTGAAACATATTTCATTCCTCAAGAGGGGTTTATGAACTTACCAACTTAGAAAGGAAGGACGGGAACTACTAACCACCATCGTATGAAATTAAGAAAAAGGTAAAGTTCTTTTTTGTCTTTTTCTTTCAACTTATACTATTATTTTTATTTATATTTGTTTATTTTTTTTCATTTCTGTGCTATTTATTCATATATTCAAAGTTTTTATAGATTTTCTTTTCCAAATTTTTATGAACTATTAACTATGTTTTTTTTTTTTGGTTATATGTGGTTCTATCTTCTATTTTCCATGTTCTTCATTTTTCTATTATATAAATTTTATTTTCTATCATTTTAATTTTTAAAAATTAAAAAATTATTATGTAATTCTCAAATATAAATTATAGTGTTGCACTGTTATTTAAAATTTCATTAATGTATCATTTTTTTATTAATCCTAATTATATAAGAGAAAATTATTAATCATGTATATCATATGTAACTATTTTTAGTTTTATATTTGGTTTTATAAGTTTAAATAAAAATAAAAAAGAATATTGGATGTTAATTGTATTAATTTTTTTTCAAGTTTAATTAAAGTATAAATAAGTTGAAAATAATTGATAAACTCTTTAAAAAAAAATATGCAAATTGTCCAAATGATTCTGCTACATTGGAGCCACCAATCCTCAATACTTCAACTCATAAATAAGAGTAATATGAATTAAAACATCCAAAACCCAATTTGGAAGAAAGAGATGCTATTTAGCACGGAATCAATAATTGATGAATTTGAATCCCAAAAATATCATCGAGCACAATTTTCTTAAAAAATTATTGAAGGTTTTCTTTTTTTTTTGAATGTACATATTATGTAAAATTATTTTCAATTATGAATATTTTGATTGTTGGTTAATTCAATATATTAGTTTTTAAAAGTTTTAGCTCTTATTTCTCTATCTTTGGCCCCCAACAAAAATTGATTATCTCCGTCCCTAATCGCAAATCTAATCATTTGGCAGATTTTTTTTGTGATTATGACTTTTTAATACCCTGTTGGTACAATGCTTCTTAAGATCTCTTTAGAGTTAGTATTTCAATTTTATTGAGCAATGTTATGGAATTTCATTCTCATGAGTTATTTTGACATAAGTGTACTATTTTTATTTCTTTTAAAAAAATAAACTTGATTAAAATTATTTGCGAAGTTTAAAAAATTCTTGGGAAATTATTTATCAGGTATAAGTTAAGCATGTCAAATTTTCATTTTGTCACTTGTATACCTATAAATTATAATTAAGGCTCGTAGTTAATAATATCTACCGCGACTTGCAAATATGTCTCCTTAACAATTTTATTTTCAAATGTTAGTTGAAGGAGTCATTCCCGCCAATCTAGTCAACTCCAGAATTCTACAGCAAAGCATCATTTCCCTTCTTCAAAAATATAGAACCATTACAAAGATTACCCAAATCCACACCCAGATCATCATTAACGGTTTTTCTCAGAAAAATTTCATCCTAGTAAACCTTATCTCATTCTATATAACCTCTAGTAATAATCTCCCACATGCCCTTAAAATTTTCGAGACTATCGAAAAACCAAGTACTACAATCTGGAACCAGGTCATCCGAGGGTATTCAAGAACCGAAAACCCTGAAAAATCGGTTGAATTGTATAACCAAATGGTTGCAACGGGGGCTATCCCTGATGGGTTTACTTATTCATATCTTTTGAGCGCTTGCGCGAGGTCTGGGATGTTGAGAGAAGGGGAACAGGTTCATGGGAAAGTTTTGGCAGATGGGTATTGCTCCAATGTGTTTGTGAGGACGAATTTGGTTAATTTGTATGCAATGGTGGGTGGTGGTGATGGTATTGGTTATGCGCGTAGAGTGTTTGATGAAATGGGGGAGAGGAATGTGGTGAGTTGGAATTCGTTGCTCGCTGGCTATATTAGGTATGGGGATGTTCATATGGCGAGGAGAGTTTTCGATGAGATGCCAGAGAGGAACGTGGTGTCGTGGACGACAATGGTTGCAGGGTTTGCTAGGAATGGGAAGTGTCGGCAAGCTTTGTCCTTTTTTAATCAGATGAGGAGGGCGCGTGTCCAATTGGATCAGGTGGCATTGTTGGCAGCATTATCAGCCTGTGCTGAATTGGGTGATTTAGAATCGGGGAAGTGGATTCACTCACATATCAAAGAGACATCACGGGTTAGAAGCCAGCGATTGTTGGTATCTTTGAACAATGCACTTATACACATGTATGCCAGTTGTGGTTTGATTGAGGAAGCTTATCAAGTGCTTAAATACATGCCGGAAAGAAGTACTGTTTCTTGGACAAGCATGATCATGGGATTAGCAAAACAGGGCTTTGCACAAGAAGCTCTTGTCGTGTATGAATGTATGCTAAGCTTGGGAGACAGAGAAGTCAAGCCTGATGCATTAACCTACCTTGGAGTTCTCTGTGCTTGTAGTCATGCTGGATATGTTGAGGAGGGTTGGCATCATTTTACACAAATGACTCAAAACTGGGGAATTGAGCCCAGGATTGAGCACTATTGTTGCATGATTGATCTTCTCAGCCGTGCTGGTTTCTTGGATGAAGCATTCAATCTTATTGAAACCATGCCTGTGAAACCAAATGATGCTGTGTGGGGTGCCCTACTCAGTGGTTGTAGGATTCATAAGAATGTTGATCTTGCCTCTCAAGTGGCTCAGAAATTGGTTGCTGAGCTTGACCCCGACTATGCTGCTGGGTATCTTGTGCTGTTGTCAAATGTGTATGCTTTTGCAAAGAGGTGGCAGGATGTTGCTAATGTGAGACAAAAAATGATTGACATGGGAGTGAAAAAGCCTGCAGGTCGGAGTTGGGTTCAAATTGATGGAGTTGTTCACGATTTTATGGCAGGTGACAGTGCCGACAAACATGCATATTCAATCTATGATATGCTTTGGCAAGTCACTAGACAGGCAAAGCAGGAAGGCTACGAGCCAGACATATCAGAAGTTTTGTACTAATAGTGGGGGATTTTAGAATTTAGTATTTGAGCAAGGATCTGAATTTATTCCTTCTGTAAGTACCAAGTTCAGAGACTCAAAAGTTAAATCCTTCTATTATAACTACTAACTGTCATCTACTAAGTTCAGATGCTTAAATGTTATCAAGTATAACTACTAATGTGGCACTCGTCATCACCATATTTCTGAAGTAACTCTCTGTAACAGTAACAGTATCATATGTTTTATTGTGCACTTCCACACAGATATTGAAAAGTTATCATTGTGAGCAATGGCAAGTGCTTGTTATTTTGTAGATGATAAAATTGCATAATTCGCTTTTGGATGATATGTTGTCGCCAAGGTGTGTGCATCATGATGATTGATGAAAACCATTTATTTATTAGTATTATTATTGTTCCTATATAATATATATATATATATATATATTAAATTGTCTCCTTGTAGTGCAAGCAGTTTTAAGATTCTTCTTCTTGTTGCAAGGAGTTTTGGCTTGATCACCAAGGAAACGTGGGAATTGGGACAAGGCTGCCGTGGTTACTAACTTGATAAAGGAAATAGGAATGGCTTGCCCTTGCAGTAATGGTTCTTGAACGTTTGTACACAACGGCAAAGAATGATACCTAGTTGTACATGTGCCATTTAACTTGGTGGTTGGGGCTTCTCTTTTTGGAATCATGTCACCAAACCTCATGCCTAAAAGTGAAAACACGCATACTATTTATTTACCAATTAAGTGCGTGACTAAAATTCAATAGCTGTTTCTTCTCTGTGCTTCAAAATTTTATAGTTTTTGTTATGTCAAAAACTTGTAATATTACTTTCACAAAAACAAAACCAAAACCAAAACCAAATTAATGTTAATAAATATATTATTTTGTTTCCAATGGAATACCTTAATACTTACATTAATTTAAAATTTTATCTTGAAAGTTTGGAATTTTGAAATAAGTAAATTGATTAATGAGAAGTAAGAGATAAGAGGATTATTGTGTAATCCAACAATAATCAACTCCAAGAAGTAGTTTGGATTGGATAACTCACAATTTTTCTTTAAAAGAGACGTATAATGCTTTAAAAAGTTATTGAACAATTTAAGAAAATTTACATAAATTTTCATTTAGTTGTCATTAGTCAAAATATTATTTATTATTTTTATATCATAAATAATGGTGAAAATTTATAAAATCATGTCTTTATATTAAATTATCATTCACAATAATAGATTAGTTTATCATATCAGTATTATTGGATATAAAATGACATAGCATTTTGATTAACTACAATTAATCAGCTACCATATAAAGATTGATTGAAAAAATAAATAAATAAAGATTTTTTTTAAAAAAATTCTCAATAATTTAATTTTTTTAAAAAATATTATGTGAAAAAAAATTTAGCATTTGAGGAAGAGATAATAAAGGTGTATTCTAAAGCAATAAGGAAGAAGAACTAAAATGGGCCCCTTTGAAAGAAAAAGGTAACCCACCAAACGAAGCAACCCAACTGCCACGCACAAAAAAACAGTGTTTTATATATTCCTCGTTAAATTGGAGCGTCTTACTTGAGAACTCTCTATGCTTAGACGCTTTTCAAACACAAAAGCAGAACAAACGTTTTTTCTCTCTTCCAAATGGGGCCGACAACGTCGGGTGACAGATCCGAAATCTGCTTCTTCGATCTGGAAACCACGGTCCCTCAGCGACGCGGCCAAGGCTATGCCATTCTCGAATTCGGAGCCATTTTAGTTTGCTCCAAAAGGCTCCTGGAGCTCGAAAGCTACTCCACCCTGGTCCGACCGGACAACCTCGCTTCCATTTCCCCTTCCTCCGAACGCTGCAACCGCATCACCCGAGAGGACGTCGCTTCGGCACCTTCCTTTTCAGAAATCTCCGACAAAGTCCACGACCTTCTTCATGGTCCGCATCTCACGCTCAGATTGCTCTCTCTCTCTCTCTCTCTCTCTCTCTAATATCTCATTAATTTTAAGTTTTTAAATGAATTTTTTAGGAAGGGTTTGGGCGGGGCATAATATAGTGAGGTTTGATTGCTTGAGGATAAGGGAAGCGTTTGAAAAGATTGGTCGGCCGGCGCCGGAGCCTAAGGGAATTATTGATTCATTGGCGTTGTTGACTAAAACATTTGGAAGGAGAGCTGGTAACATGAAGGTAATTTTTAATTCATGTTACAAAGCTTACCTTTAATATGGAAAAGTATCGAAACTGTATGCAGTAAATTACAAAATTTTGGATTTTTCGTTAGCTGGATGGATGTTTATCTTGTTAGGGGTGGCAAAACCCGACCTAATTAGGCCCAAATACAGTTTTTGAGCAAACCCAACGATTCAAACCTGAAACCTGAAATTGCTTGAACTTGATCCTAACTTGAACTCAGTTATTTTCTGCTTGTAGAGAATATGGCAAAGCTTTTACCTGAACCTGGAAAGCTCGCTAGAAATCCCAGTCAATACAACCCAAACCTGAGACCTGACCCTAAGCCCAAAAAGTCAAAAGCTGTAAAAAGATCCAATCTGCTCAATTGGCACCTCTAATCTTGATCACATTTGTGTTTGTCTGTGTTATGTTTATTCCACTGTGGGGAATGGGAATTCCATTGCCACCATATTTACAAGTTACGTGATTTAAGTTCCTAGCACATTTAGATACTTGTTTAATGATTTGCTTTCTTAGTTGTGTGCAATTCTCTAAGTAAGGCATTGCAAGTTTTAGGGTTAATCTGAAGTTTTGGTTGATTACATGTGTATGTAATTCTATGCAGATGGCAACTCTTGCAAACTATTTTAATATTGGAGAGCAGAGACACAGGCAAGTCTGTGATGAATTAACTTATAAGTCTTTTCACCTTGGATGGCTGTACAATTTCTGTTCCCTTGAAATAACTTTTTGCGACGATATTTAGGAGCTTGGATGATATCCGGATGAACCTTGAAGTTCTTAAGTACTGTGCAACAGTTTTGTTCCTGGTATGGTTGTTTTGGAGTGCTAACTTTAGTTGCTTTTGCATTCTTTGGAATGATGTGCCATCGGTTTTACTTATTTAAGAGTATCTGACATTGAAAAATTTAAGCACCATATTTGACTTGTCCTAACTTTTGACATGTTAAATCATAAAGTTTGATGAAATAGTGCTTCATTCGTTTGGTATGTGGATAAGCCGTTTTAATGGCAGTGAGAAGTTAAGATCCTCCAGCAAGTTTGATGCATTGGCTTTTCTCTTCCCTATATATAGCCCAGCTCCTGCTGTATACCTTATAGTGTCTGCTACTTGTTTGTATAATGGTATGCACTTTGGTTATTCTTGCGTGGCTATATATTATTAAATCAATCTTTGGAGAGCTTTCACGACTCCTCCTTTCCTCTTTTTAGGAAGCTGATTTTCTTTACAACAATGTTTTTGTTTGCTTTTGAGTTATGCTTATATTGTTATCATTTCTGATTGCAAAGCCCTTGCATTGAGTGGACCTTGCAATGGGTATCAATAAGCTTAAGTACTAAGAAAGGCCCTGAACTACGTCCATTTATGCAACTAAACCTTTATTCTTTTATTGTATCTAAACAAGCTTTTGTCCTTTGATTTGTACTGGAACAAGCCCTTAACCAAATTAACAGCTGTTAGCCTATTGTCAACTAGCATTTTCTATCCATGTGGCATATAACACGACAGCTAATGTTTATGCAAAGTCCTTTCCATTGAGTGGACCTTGCAATGGGTAGTGGACCTTGCAATGGGTATCAGTAAGCTTAAGTTCTCAAAAAGTCCCCAAATTATTGCCCATTTATGCAATCAAGCCTATATTCTTTTATTGTACCTGCATAAGCCTTTATCCTTTGATTTATACCTACACAAGCCCTTTTCTTTAAGGGAATATATTCAGCTGTCAGCCTAATGTTAGTTGGTATTTTCTTTCCATGTGGCATATGACGTAGCAGCTAACATGACCACATAGTAATTGTTGTGGAATGGGCTACATGACCACATCATCAAGCGATGTCATATGCCACATGAACAAAATATGTTAGTTAACATTGAATCTTGCAGTCTTTAATTTTTGGCATAAAACTTAAAAAAATTAAATAAACTCTTATTCTTTTATTGCATGCAATTAAGCTCTTATATTTTTATTTTGAGTCAAATAAGCCCTTATGATTAATGGTTAACTAACTATTGTTAGTTAAAATGTCATTTGTCATTTTATGTTACATGATGCTAGCATGGCATGTTAACATGCCATGATAGATGATTACGTGATGTACTAATATGGCATGATGACATAGTTATGTGGTATTTTTCACTCCACATTAGCGTCACGTGAGGATAAAATGACAAGTGACATTTTGACTAATAATAATTAGTTAACCATTAGTCACTAGGACCTATTTGGCCAAAAATAAAATTACAAGGGCTTAATTGAACACAACAGAAGAATAAGGGTTTATTTGAATTTTTTTGAATAGTTTAGAAGCTTTTTCAAGTATTATGCCTTAATTTTTCATTAAGGTTAAGGGCTTGTATGTTACAAACCAAAAAGTAAGGGCTTCTTTGGGTATAGTAAAAGAATAAGAGTTTAGTTTCATAAATAGACATAGTTCAAGGTTTTCTATATTATTTAAGTCAAATTAGTTTTGTATCTATGTAATATGAGTTCCTTTAATTATACTTTGCATATTGGAGTCGGGAAAAAAAAATTGATCGAGTAAGCTTAATGTAGGTTTTGTTGTGTCCGCCATATAATGGCACATGTAAATATTATTGCTCTATGGATATAGCGGTGCTTGCATGTGATTTTGATTTGTTCTTGGTATCTTATATTACTCTACAAGCCAAGGATGATATCCATCCTGGAAGTGGCCATGTTTTATAAGATTAATTACCCAAAGTTTAAGCAAAATCTTAAATATATCTGCAGGAGTCGAGCCTCCCCGATATACTCACAGCAGATAGTGTGGTTTCCCCAAGGCCGACTACAAGAAGTATTAGTAATAGCAAGTCATCTCCTGAGGGGCCTAGCCCAAACATGCAAGCCCCTTCAAGTTCAATTTATGAAAGTGTTCCAAATTTATCTCCAACAGATATAGAAAATGGTGAACCCCATCCAATAATCTCTCTTTTGACTTGCCACATTGGAGAGGAAATCCCAAGTTTAGATGCATCTGATTCGGCTCAACCAGATCCTTTTGACATGAGTCGGCTCAGCAATGAAATAAAAACGGAGGCCTATCAATTAGATGTCACCATGGAAGAAAAACCTGAGCCAGAATCTCCTGAGGTGTCTCTTGCAACAGCTGTTGCTGGGGGTTGCAGTGGTTATGCAGGATTCCTAGAGCCTGATGAGGTTTCTGTAACTTCTATCAGTGCATCTCTTACACCATATTATCGTGGCACTGACCGAATAAAATTGTTGCATGAAGATGTTGTTTTACAACTCTTTTGTTCTCGTTTGAGAGTGCGATTTGGAATTAGTAAAAAGTTTGTTGATCAGGCTGGTCGGCCACGCTTGAGCATCATGGTTAATGTGTCTCCAAGTTTATGTAGGGTTCTAGATGCTTGTGATGCTGTTGCGAAGAAAAGATTTGAGGATTGTGGAAGCAGCTCTGAGTGGAGGCCTGTTGTGAACAGGAAAGATGGTTACGTCAACTACCCAACTGTGAGACTGCAGTAAGTTCTCATAGCTTTTGTATTTTCCTTTTCTTTCTAATGACATGGAAATGAATAGCTCCTAGCCTAGGAAAAAGGATGAAATTTTGCACTGCAGAGTAAAAAAAGGAGTTTGTTTCACATTAAACTACCATTTAATAGGAACTCAGAAAATAATGATAAAGTTTATGAGCTTTCCAAAATGGAAACAGGTGGTCCAGGACATGCTCTTGAATCTTGACTCACCCATACATGGTTTCTTTTTCTCCTTTGCTATTCTGTTGATGTGCTATTTAATTGATGGAAGAATGAAGTGACATGAAAGTTTACAGAACAATATGATTTGCAAATTTGAGAAAATTGGAGAAGGCATAATTTTTTTTTAAACTGTCAACTCTAGAAACTTGCCTGATGCTTTGACTTTTTCTGTCAGCATACCTACTGTAGTCAGCGGGGATATTGTCCAATATGCCACAGAGATACATCAGAAAGACAGCTCTGGTACTGTGCAAAAACTTGTATTCAGTAAATTTGATGCCGCCGAGCTTGATAACTTATTTAGAACAGGGATCTTTGTGGATGCATTCTTCAGCTTGGATCCTTATGATTATCAGCAGAGTGCAGGTATCCGTTTGGTGGCTAAAAATTTGATTATACATTCTTACTAGTGGAGTAGAAAGGTGAATCAGTACAATTTCAGATAGTTGCCAAATATGTAACATGTCTCTGTTAGTCTGATCCATAGATATGAATTGATTTCTCGCATTCATAAAAAGTTTAGGATGACAAAGGACACTGATACATTGTACCAAAAGAAAAAAGGAGATTGATTCTGCAGCTGACAATTTATGTAATTGCAATAAGTGTAACAATGTTATATGCAGACTTTACACAGATATAATATAGACGCTGGTCCTAAATTAAAAAAAAGAAAAAGAAATTGCAAGAAGTTGAAACTTACCAACAAATGCCATGCTCTATGTATCTTCTTTATCAGTTTCCTCTCATTGTCATTATTTCTTAATATAAGTTGGGTCATGGATGGACTATAATGTTAATTACTACTGGTTGTTTCGAACTTTGATCCTTGTGTTGAACTTCAGGTAGTAAACAAGGGTACAAGATTAATTATTTCCATCATAATGTAGCTAATATACTTGATTCATTAGGATGTGGTTCTGATCAGAAAGGTGGAAAAGTGAAAAGATACAAAACTTAGGAGAGATAACAAAGTGAAAAGGAGAGGAATTTTTTCAACTTTTCCTCCTTATTGGTAGGATTAAAAGTATTAAACAAATTTATAGATTAATATTATAAAATTTAAATTGTATATAATTGAAATAAATAAAAATAAAATATAATAGATTAATATTACATTATTTTTCAAATTCATTTTGACACCAAAGTCCCAACCCATCATACCTAAGTCATACCAAGTGTAGCTTTATTTTTGCCAACCAAAAACAAGAATTCGGAAATATAATAATAATAATATGGATGAAACATAAATAGTAGGTAGGTAGGTAGGTTGATTTAATTGAAGGAGTTGCTCCTGCATGCAAAAATTTGTGTTATGAGATTGGCTCTAGTTGCCAACAAGCCCATCCAAGGGCGGTAAGTAAAATAAGCATTAACAAACCATTGCTTGTATTCTCTAACTGTTAAACACTGAAGAGTATCAGGGTAAAAACTGTGCACTGATATTTTCCGTAATTGTCAAATTTTTAGTAAATAAGATATGATAGATGCATTTAAATATTTAGTTAAATAACATGTACATGTATTTTCCTGATCAAATAATTATGTACAAATCTTTCCTTTTCACCAATTTAAAGTAAGATTAGGGATGTCGATGAATACCTTGTAAACAAGTATCTTGCATTACCCAACCAATTAAGTAAGATTAATGTACCTTATAATTGGGTTTGGATAGTAAAACCACTATCTAAAGGATCATGCAACGATTTTAGAGTACTCGTTATCCAAACAGACTTAAGTATAAATAATGATTTTTAATATTTAAATTTAGTTTTTTATAATTAATTTAATATTTACTAAAATTTATTAATTTTCTAATGATGAATTTTAAAATTTAATTTATTTTTTACGAACTAATTTTAATTTATTAATTTAATTTTTATTAATAATATACACAAAATTAATTATAATTTATTCTAATCGATGATTTAATGAGTACGAGTATTTAAAAAGTAGTGTCTAGAGTATTCAAGTATAGATTCGAATAACAATTGAAAAATTTAATCGGGTATTTACAAGGTTCGATATCTTATCAAATAATAAATTTGAGTTTGAATATTTAAAAAATAATGATACCTTATCTATTGACGTCTCTAAATAAGATATAGAAAAAATCCTAATAAAAACGAAAGGTGACATTTGTAGGAAAAAATAAATAAATTGAAAAAAGTAAAATGAAAATAAAAATATCAATTAAATGAAATTCAAGTTCTTTTATTTATATTATAAGAGGAGTGATATTTAAAATGTTGTGTAAACATGTGATTAAAATAATGATGATAGAACATCTTCAATTGTATCATTAAATTTCTCCTTTATGATTCTACACCTTAGTCTCTTGTTGTTTACTGTAATCTGCCTTACTACGCAGTGTTTACGAAAAGAGTAATAGACCCATTTTTAAATTTAATAGGTTCAATAATTTGCCCTTAATCAACTTCATTTTGTATTTTCTCAACTTTAAATAATTTTCATTAGATTTCTGTTTCTTGCAGCTTCGTTGATAAGGAAAGAAAGACAAAGAAAAGCCAAAGACCATTTGCTAAATAAATGCAATTAAAAAAAGAAACCTTTTTGTTTTTTATTTAAACACATGTGCTATTGTGGTTGGCTGCTCACCTCTTTACTCTGACCGCTCCACTGCACTTTCCAGCTGGACTATCTACGTGTCAACCTTTCTTTAGATTTTTATTATAAAGGTATTCTTTTCCCAAATAAATAAAAAAGAAAACCAGATAATTATTTTTTTTTTCAAAAATATATTTTTAATTTTTAATTTTAATATTTCCAAGGGGTTGCTCTTGAAAAGAGATCTCAAAGAGTGACGTGGCCTTCTCTCTATCTCTACCAAACTATCCAAACATTTGCCCCCTTCGCTTTTTCTTCCACTTTTCTCTCTTCTGTGTCCCTCTTTCCGTCCACGTCATCCTCTTCCCTATCCTACACCCTGATGCGCACTATGCAACCCTCTTCCAATCTCCTCCCTCCGTTGCCTTCCATCCAACGCTCCAAATCCATCCCACCAATCCATCGCACGTTAGTCACACTCAGGATCCCCGATTCCATCTCCTAACCATTGTCTGAAAAGAAAAAACATTTACTCTCTCAGATTCAGACCCAAAAAAGAAAAAAGAAAAGAGAAGACTTTCCTTTATCAGAACTGAGAAACCCCTCCGTCGCCCTTCCCTTTGGGCGTTACGTTAACGTGCGCCAGATCCTTGGTGAGCTGAAGTCTGACCCGTTGATGGCTCCTGCCACCTTCATCATCCGACCCTTGATCCTTACCGTCCGATTGGGTCCACTTGATCTTTTGCTTGCCGTTTATGGAAAGTGATTCATTTTAAAAAGGGGGGAAAAACCATAACGTTGATTAACAACAATCTTAGTCTTTTATTAGGCGGTTGGTGTACGGACGGGAAAAAGGATTCAATCACAGGATGGATTTAGGAACCCTAACCGTAATTTTGTCTCCAATTTCGGTTGTGCGAGAGAGGATGACTTTTACGGGCTTTTTCTAGTATTTTCCCTTTTCCGTAATTATTTTTAATTTAGAAAAAAAGGGGCTTTTTGGGGGGGTTTCCTTTGTGGGATTTTTTTTTTGTAGAAAAGTGATCATTTTTGGGTTGAGGGGATATGGAGAGCAAGGAGCTGAATTTGAATAAAGAGTGTAAAGTAGGAGGAGGAGCAGGAGAGGGGTTTATAGATAGGAGCAAAGTGAGGATATTGCTATGTGATAACGATCCTAAGAGCTCTGAGGAGGTCTTTTCACTTCTTTTGAAATGTTCTTATCAGGGTAAACTGTACTTTTATTAGCATTCTTTTTTTTTTAAAAAAAAAAATCATGTCTTATTGAATTTTAAGCTATTTGTAACATTTTTTGTTTATAAGTTGTTGTTTTTGTTGTTGCGTGTGGTTTTCTTTTTTTGATTGGTTATTGGGTATTTGGAAGTGAATTCTGGGTTTTCTATCTGTTGAGTTTTTGTGTTAGTTTATTTGTTGCGTTGGTGTTATTTGAATTGTGTATTGAAACAGTTAATGAAGTGAAACTGAGATGCCTAGGAATTGATGCCTTGTTGTGTGGGTGGTACTCGTTGAATTTTGTGTAAGGCATTTGAATATTGCAACTGAATTTTGATTTGAATTGTATTCTTCCTCGGTGATTATTTGCCAATCTGATAAAAAAATTTCATATGTTTTAGAGTATGTTCATCATGTCAATGATTTAGGTTCCTTCTGCTGTCTATTGTAACTCAACTTTTGTCTCCTATTATATTTTAATTCTATCTTTATATATTTGCATTTATGAGTTCTCTATAGTTTCATGACACTTATCCTATATTTTTTCTAGAAGTGATGTGTCAGCTCCATGAT
Source organism: Theobroma cacao (assembly GCF_000208745.1). NCBI lineage: Eukaryota > Viridiplantae > Streptophyta > Magnoliopsida > Malvales > Malvaceae > Theobroma > Theobroma cacao. The sequence goes on from NC_030852.1 coordinate 22,317,301, forward strand.
TCTGTGTTAGTTTTTCTTCACAGTGACTTCAGTAAGGTCTGCTAGACAGGTTATTGATGCATTGAATGCTGAGGGACCTGAAATTGATATCATACTGGCTGAAGTTGACCTCCCAATGACCAAGGGAATGAAGATGTTAAAGTATATTATGCGGGATAAGGATCTGCGCCGTATTCCTGTTATTAGTAAGTTTGTCTTGTACTTTTTTTCTTCAGCCATCCAACTTTCGCGGAAGTGAATATTCCTTATGGTGTTTGTTGGTCTGATCAGTGTATATTTCTTTCCTTTTTATGATAAGTGATGTCGGCCCAGGATGAGGTCTCTATTGTTGTTAAGTGCTTGAGGCTTGGTGCTGCTGACTATCTTGTCAAGCCTTTACGCACCAATGAATTGTTGAACTTGTGGACACACATGTGGAGAAGACGGCGCATGGTTTGTTTTTAATCAATTTATTTTTCTTTTCACAGCTAGTCTTTGTTGCATTTGTTGTTGTTTTTCATGTGTCCTGTTTTGTTGCTTTGCTTGGTTCCCCTCTATTTCAAAAAATGGTTCAACTGCAGTTGATACTTTTAAGAGTATAATTAGAAGCAATAATCTTGGCCAGATAGAGGGAACTAAAATCCCATTAACTGGGCATTACTTCAGAAGTTGATAAAATTTTTTATCTATATTTGTATGGATGTGTAACAAAAACCATTTTTAGATATTCACTTAGATGTTTTCCCATTGGCAGCTTGGTCTGGCAGAAAAGAACATCTTGAACTATGATTTTGATCTAGTGGCATCAGACCCTAGTGATGCTAATACAAACAGTACTACTTTGTTATCGGATGACACAGATGACAAGTCCCGGAAGAGCACCAATCCAGAGATCGGAGTTTCAACTCATCAGGAAGACGAAGTGAGTATTGAAGTTGGATAACTAAATACGTGTTTGCCTGCATTTAAAATTAAGGGGAAAACATTTGTTTGACTGTGCATTATGAGATGATGAACTTTTGCTGTAGGAAATGACCTTGCCTCATGACATAATGGGTATGAAATGCATGATTGCATTATAAATTCCAATCACACTTAGAATTGTACCTTTATATGTCTGAATTTTGCATACGATATATGAGTTGAAGTTTTAGTCTTAGACATAGAGTCAGTTATTCAATTTATGTAGTTGCTAAAGGAGTGATTGCATATTAAAAAAAAAAAAAGAATGGAATCAAATAAAAATAAAATAAAAGAAAATAAAAACATGGACTTCTGATCAGCAGATTTTGCAATCCTGAGATACAGACAGGCTATTTCTCCTGAAGTAATATTTATGTCATGTAGGCTGCCAACAAGATTTATGCAGCCTTCCTTTACTGCAATGGTTTGAAGGGATACTTTAGCTACTTCTAATTGATCATATATTATTCAAGAAAACAAAAAGAGATCTGTATTATTTTTGGCCCTGGAATTTCAATTCTGTAAACATAGTTTCAAAGTTAATTCTCAGAGACTATTGAGCTCCTATTCTCTTTTTTTTTTTTTTTTGAGAGGTTTGAGACTTGGAATTTTTTTGTTAATGGCCCATGCTTCTGGCTATGTTCTTAGTTGTGTGATTTGTATAGTGCTTTAATATTAACTCATCTATTATCATAGAACTAACTGAACTGAGACGGCAAGCTTATGTACCAAACAATAAAGTAAAAAAGTTCATGGCTTAAGTGAAAGTTTGGGAAATGGTCCTTCTTAACATATGATGACATTTCCCCATCCTTCTGCCCACATCCCCCTTCCCAAAAGAATAAATAAATATAGAAAAGGGAAAAATTTTGTATTATCACCTTATTAGTCATTAACTCATCCATATGAACTTAAGCTTGGCAACGATGTCGACTATATTCTGTATAATATTGACCAAGTCATAGAAAGCAAAGATATGTGATTTAACTGTATTTTCTATTGTTACCCTCTTCCTCTTTAGATTGCTTCTGTTAAAATTATTCCCATGCTTGTAGTATCCGGTGTTGTATTCTTAAGATAAGCTTTATAAAGTTGGTGACATTAGGCTCCTGAAAAGGCAACTGTTGTTTAGTTGAACCAACTGTTCAGGTAGTAGCAGCATTAGGAAGTTGTAAATGATAGGTATGAATATATACTTTGCAGAATATAAAATCATAGACATGTTGAGGGGTGGAAGAAATTAGGATCTGAAATCAAACACTAGACTTGAACAAATTATACACAACACAATTTCAAATTATATGCATTTATGTATGTTTGCATCTATGCATTTATATCTGTACATGTGTTATCCTTATGAATATATGTGTATAAAATGGATTATGAGCAGCAAACTTAACTTGAGAAGTAAATTTAATATTGGCATCAACCTAGGGGCATATCACGTGAGAGATATTGTATGTGCTGAAGTTTAAAAGTAACCAGTGAACAAAGTGAAATTGAAAAGAACATAAAAATGGTACTTACAGATTTCTAATGCCTTCAACTATTGGCAGTCCTCTACAACTACCAGATATGATTATTTAAATTTGGAAAACCATTCATCTATCATGCTGTATGATTCTTTTCACAAAAGCTTTAGGCAATCAAGATTTTCTTCTTTAACATCTGTGTGGTTGTATGTACATGCCATAAATTTCAACCTGTACTTGGTTTTGCAAATGTATGGCAAATCAATGGTGTTAAGAGTGAAATATATTGTTTGTGTTCATTTAAGTGTTTTCCTCTTTCAGTATGTTGCTGCTGTTGTAGAGCCTCCTCAGACTGAAACATCAGAATGTCGTCCTGATGTTCCAGGAATAAGTGACCGCAGAACAGGTTGACTTCTCTTGAACTTCTCCATACCTGAAAATTGTTGGGCTGTCCTGAACATGAATTTTCATATTCCGTTCAGCTTACTGTTGCATGCCATATATGAGAGAAATTATCTTTGATTAATGCATGGGATATTCATTAGGATAGTGTGAAATGACATCATTTTGCCTTCTATTATCGTATTGCTTCTAAAATGTTAAGTCTTCAGTTTGAAACAAATTCTCAATAATGTTTCTTCTATGAATGCATGGGATTTTATCTTGTTTACTATTAATCAAGTCGGAGATTGTTTCTCTTAAGCTTTGTGTCAAAATTAGCCATGTTTTTTGTCAGAAGAAGAAGAGTATGATTTGATGAAATTCTTTAAGGTTTTGACACTGGTTCTAATTTTAGTTTGTTTGATGGCTAGATTACTGCTTGCATTACATTCTTGTTTATTTTCTAATACTACAAGGGTGTTTCTTATTTGAGGCTTCCTTTACCATAAATAGCATTCTAGTTTACATGTTGTGAACTGGGATTGACTTCATGCTACTAGGAATAATCTCCATCTTCTCTCTAATCTATAGTTCATTACCATGCAAGCACTCTTTATCATGTCATAACATATCAATACAGGAACAGCATGGCTCTGATTCTTTTCTGGTTTCCAAATATTTTCCATTCATGGATTGCTCTTATAAAGAAGGTGTTGGAATGTTGGCAATATTTTGCAGGGCAATTTTCATCTGGTCCAAAGAAGAGTGAGCTAAAGATTGGTGAGTCGTCAGCCTTTTTTACTTATGTGAAGTCAAATGCAGTCAAAACCAGTACTCAAGTAGTCACCCCTCATGACGAAAATGCTGCTCAAAATAAGATCATTGAAGAGAATCTTCAGCAATCTGGTCAACAAGTGGTTAACGATGTCCAAGTACATGAGAATGGAGAAGCATGGGAAAACTGTTCACAAGGAGATGTCTTTCCCAGCAGCAGCAGTATACCAGATTCACTTTCCTTGGAGAGGTCCTCTACTCCTCCTGTGTCTATGGAGTTCTCACAACAAAGGAATTTTAAGGAAGAGAAGCTTTCTCAGGTGCTTGTGCCCCCAAGAAATGAACCTCAACATGATTTATCAGGTTTACCTACACAAACTGCTTACCCATACTATATGCCAGGAGTTGTAAATCAAGTTATGATGCAGCCATCAGGCCAGTTGTTTCAGAATAACCTTCATGACCTTCAAAATCATGCCGCTTCTTCTGTGCTACCTCAATACAGTCATCTTCAACAATGTCTTTCACATCCTCATGTAAGTGGGATGGCATCATTTCCATACTACCCAGTTAATATGTGTGTACAACCTGGTCAGATGCCAACTGGTCACTCATGGCCATCATTTGGAAATTCCTCTACCAGTGAAGTGAAATTAAGTAAGGTTGACAGAAGAGAGGCAGCATTAATCAAATTTAGGCAGAAAAGGAAGGAGCGCTGTTTTGATAAGAAGATTAGGTATGTTAATCGAAAAAGGCTAGCTGAAAGGAGGCCTCGTGTGAGGGGACAATTTGTCAGGAAGGTAAATGGTGTAACGGTAGATCTTAATGGGCAACCTGCTTCTGCTGATTATGATGAGGATGAAGAGGAGGAGGAGCAGGCATCAAGGGATTCTTCTCCTGAAGATGATACGTCAGGATGTTGATGTCAAGTTTGTACATTTTGAGGATCTTTTAGTTTATGTTTCCCTCTGCCTGTTTCCTCTGGAAGGATGAGAATGAGTGACACAGTGTTCCATTGAAGAAGTCTAAACATCAGTGTATTGATTGAAGAGCGCAGATCACAGATCAGAACAAATGTGCATCCCCAAATATCAATCAGGTGAAAGCAGCTGGATTAAGTTATTGCAAAGTGCTTCCATCAGGATGCCTAAATTGCCTGGTTCACCTTATTGAGGTAAGCATCAGCTCAAGGAACTAATATAAGGAAGCAATTGATGGAGCCAGTTCCCCTGTCGACTGCATGTCAGTGGAGATAGCACTTGGTGTTGTATTGTTTTCATGGTTCAAGTGTTAAAAAAAGGTTCCAATTCCAAAGGCTTTTCCAGTTTTTGAGAAGTGAAACTTTCTAAAATTGTTCTCAAAGGAGAATGCAATCTTGTAGGAGTTTTTCAAGGAAATGCGAAGCTTGTAGGCTTTTCCACTTCTACATATTTGTTTCTATTATTAACTTGTGGCCCCATTTGTCAACTAAATGAATCAGTGAACGGATTTTCAGGACCATGTGCCGTTTGATTATGATAGCTGGCAGGGGTGAAATCGTGTTTTGAATTAAATTCTTACGTTTGCGCTGATGTTGCCAGTGTCTGTTGAAGGGCGAAAACATGCAACCGTGGAATGCAGCTGGAGAATGACTTGAACAAATGAATGACCATCAGATAACTAAACCAGGGATGCAATCCGGTTCGGATGGCAACTAGAATTTCTCAAGTTAGGTCTTTCTTCAGTCCTACAACTTAGGTTATCTTACCTAATCTGACCAGACTGAATTCTAATTAAGCAAATTGAGCCTTCTTACAATCTAAGCATAAAACCTGGGATGCCTGAATTTTCCATGGTTTACATAGCTCGTTCAAAACACCGGCAGATCATCACACAATAGAAATGCAAAATATTTCTAGTCTTAGCTATGTGATTTAAGCAAGAAGCACAGAAGACAAAAGAAAATAAGAGACTTTCATAATGAGGCATAAGCGTATTATATAAAGTTAAGGTGGTAGCTGTAGTGCAGGCCTCGGGTGAACAAACAATAAGCAATTATGGCACACAAAACTCAGAAACGGATGACATACATGCCTTTTCTTTGATACTACAAACATCAAAAAATTGGAATTTTGAACCACCAAGGCCAGCACACTAATGAGTCAGCTTAAAATATAGGATAAATAGGATGGCAAGAACTAGGGCTGCAATTATGGAGCCAATTATCCATTTGTTCCTGCTCATCCTTCTTGACATGTTTGTCAGTATCTTTTTGCTCCTGCTAATGTTGTCATCTACTCCATGGAGCTGCAGAAGTAAGAAGCAAATTTGTTACATTTTCAGCTACATCTCTGCTGTTTGATTAGAGAAACGAAATTACCTACACACACACACACACTCTAAAGCCAGTGAACCCTATTTGGAACCCAAGAATGGGTGAAAAGCATACTGTGTTATGCGCATGGAGGAGAGATTCGCGTTGTTGATGCAAATCCTGTAGGATTGAAACACCCAGCTCTTCTGTTTCCAGCATTGCTTTTCTGCTTTCTTTAATTCTGTCAGTAGATTGGTTTAATCTCTCTGTTGACATCAACAATCTTCCTCTTTGATCAGCAGAGACCTATGCCATCATTCAACAATGAGTGTTCATAATAAAATGTTATTAAGATGTTTACCTTAAATTCAAAGGGGAGAAAAGTTTATATGTTATTACCTACAGAGACTGGCATTCTCCCAGTTCAATAAGATGCAAAGCCAAAATGTTAACAGATTTATATAGTAACATGTTTTTGCTTGTGCACATTTGCGTATGTGGCAATGGATTTGCGTACACGTGCATACACAAGTGTGCTAATACCTATTCCATAATTTCTTCCTCTAGATTCAAATCTCAGCATCCTGTAAGCAGAACATCTCATATATTTAATGCACAAAAGCCTGAAAAACAGGCAACATAGTTTTTTTCTATGGGTTGGTTTTTGTCAAAGGGCAAATGAAAGTTAATGGTGAACAATCAGATGAAGCTATAGGACATACAGGACATGCTTCACAAACTTTATTATGATATAAGAAGGAAAAAGAGTTTCATAGTAGATGGTTGCTTTACCATACCAACATTAAGTTCAAAATGATGGCACTTTGGAGAAAAGAAAGTAGTATCAATTACCATCCTTGCATCTGCCATTCCAGACCCCAACAACTCATCTCGGGCAGCCTGATTTGCGTTACCTGAGGTAATTCTTTTAACTTCACTTTTCAAGTTGTTTAGATCATTTCTATATTCTCTTAATTTAGAAAGAAGTGTTGCCTTTATGCTTGGCTGCAAACTCCTTGCTTCAAGGTCCATTTTCCGAATCTGGAACAATTCAGACAAAGGATCACATTACAAATCCAAGAATGTCAAAAGAAAAAACAAACTTAGCCACAGAAAATGTCTTTTTCATTACCAAAGCATCAGCATCATCCAATCCTGCTTTGATTTCAGTAAGTTTCTGCTTCTTCTGTTCTGTAAATCAAGAAAACAAGAAACTAAAGAAGTTACAGTATGTACAAAACAAATTACACAGTAGAAATATATTGATTATCTCCGAACCAATCTTTCTAGAATTACTATATATATAAACACATGATACTACAGATTAAGCATAAAAGTCAAACAATTCATTCACACAACCAGTGATTTGTGTTGGTTGCAGTGTTAAATGCATTTTTTCTTCCCATTCCACCCAAAAAAACCCATGGAAACACTGAACCTAATGCTTAAATAACCCTCAAATATCATATTTTATTTTTACCAATTAAGCAAAAACCTAAGCATATAGAACTAAGACATATTTCATCTCATTTGCTTATTCGTCATCAGCATAATCAAAATCAACACACTAAGTTCAACGCGGATACTCATATGAATGAAGAATCATAGAACCCTGCATGCCCAACTAATTTAAATTTCACTATTGTGCCTGCGTATATGTGTGTGTATTGAAAAATCAAAAATAAAAGTGTTCAAATTTCTCGAAAACCAAAATTTATGATTTTACCTTTTATAATTTCTAAAACAAATCAAATAAAATTATGCTGTATTACAATTTACAACCAAATCGACAAAGCAAATTCCAAATAGCAAAAGTAACAAAACCGACAATCAAATAGAGCCTTGAGCTAATCCGCTACAAATTAAAACATCAAACACAAAATTTTCGCCGATAAAGAAGGGATCAATGAGCAGAAATGCGACAGCGTTTCCTTACCTCCATCAAGAGCGCTGGCGGAGGCGCACTTGCGCGTCAAATTGGCGGAGAGCTCGCAGTACTGGCGCTCATAACCCTCGAACACCTGACTCATTTCGCCCCAATCTCTCGCCAACCTACATTCATCGCAATTCCTGTAATCTCAACCGATCGCTAAAAACCAATCTAGAAAACAAATACATAGGAAAACTAAATGTAAAAGATGGGTGACGTACGAACCGGAATGGCGCAGGAAGAATTACCGGAGAATGATCGGAGAAATGGAGATGAAGGATCGAACAGTGGAAGAAATTTTCAATAGTCTTATTACAGAAAATGCAATATTGCAATTTCAGTTGGGAGGTCGTTATTGCCCTTGGGCTTCCATTGGAATTTCCAGCATGCACACCGTAAGCCGTACCATAGATCACCTATTTATAAATAAAAATTAATATTTTTAAATATAAAATTTGAAGTAACGTTAAAATATTAAAATATTAATTTATAAATTATTTAAAGCAATTAAAGTTAAAATAATATTTGGTCAAAATATCCATTAAATTTTTATACCCATACATTTTATTTAATTTAATCTATATACTCAATATCGAACCAATTTAGTTTCTTAATTTTAAAAATTATTTAAATTTAGTTTCTCATATAATGACATCCAATCTTATCGTTAAACAAGATGACGTCAATGTTTGACATAACACATTCTGATAATGTGACACTAACATAATGATGTGACAGTGCCATATGGCACTAACGTGGTGACATGGAATTGATGTGATGATGTGTTTGTGTCACGTGACAATATTGACGTGACAAATCGAGAAAAAATTTCAAAAAAAAATGCCATTAGGGAGAAAGATTAAATTAGAGCAATTCTAAAAATCAAAGAATTAAATTTTTTTAATTTTGAATACAGGAATTAACTTTAAGAAAAATATGAGTACAGGGACTTATTAAGTATTTTGACCTATATATATATATATATATTATAAAGTAGCTAATTTTTTATCAAGTAAACTACTTCTAATAAAAATTAAAATAATTTTTAATGTAAAAGTGTCATAGCCCAATCCCAAGCCATGACCCGAGCATAGGCCTAATAAGCAAAGCCCACTACGCCCAAGCAAGTCTTTCCATGTAAACCTGTTCAGTAGTCCATCTATCACACCTCATTCTTTAATATCCATAATTCATAATTTCCAATAATAATTTCTTCGAAAATAAATCATGACAACCAAGCGTATACCATCCTCAAAATAGTGTTATCACTTGCCAACTTATGACGACCTTATTAATCAAATTAGACATATAGTGTTTACAAACAAATTTCATAATTTACATTAAAATATATATACACACATGCAAAAGACCCTTGATTACTAACAGAGTCACTTTGGGTGTGAGTAATATTATTGAGTGCCATGGTAAACCTAGACTATTAGACTGTTACTTCCACTTCTTAGATTAGAGTTAGTTAATTAGATTACTTTTTAATTATTGCTCAACATTTGGTATTTTGATAAAATTAACTTGTTTTAATTTTAGTAATTAGCAACAACAATTAGATCAACTCCTCGAGAGATTGACAAACTCAACTTATCACTTTGTTACTTATTGCGATCGTTTGCACTTGCACGTAGTCTTTCCTTGTATGTTGCATTTAAATTAAAGCATATCTTTTAACACACAAGCAAAAGATATTTACACAACAATCTTACTAATCTAACATCAACAAGAAGATCAACATCTTTAATTACCTCAAGACACCATATACCCATGTCATAGGTCGAGTCCGTAAGTTTCGCATCCTGCAATTTCATAATTAGTTCTCCACTATCCAAGTTTTCAAGATGTAATCATGATTACCTCCACATTCATAGATCGGATATCACGTAAGGTTTTACTCTTTAGAAAGGGTTATAACCACCTAACTCCAAAAAATTTCTCAACGTAACTTTATCTTATCAATTCCAATTATTTGAACCCTTCTATTGAGATAAAATTTATGGCCATCAATTAATAGCACCGTCTATTATCATAAATTTCTCAAAATTCTCTAGAATTGACTCCATACTTGAGGTCTTTGAATATATCATACCACCATTCAATCGTTGGGTCTCACCACCATGAAAATCTTTCCTTGTACTTTAACATAGTACAGTCATTCCCTGCAAGAACATAATTATGTAGTTTAGATTACTTGTTCCAAATCAACCTTCTCAATGAAAATCCTTGGTTGACTATATCCTTAACTTTCCTTTACACACTATTAATTTAAGTCTCTTACCATGAGAAGTAATACTTTTCGATCATACTTTAACTAAAAACTGTCATCATAAGTTATCACTTATCATATATAATTTCATATCTATCTAAGTCAATATTTAAACCCCAAAAATGGCTCAGCCATCCATTCACATTAGTTAGAGCAAGCGTTCTCTGTGCATTAAGTGTCAAGCTGTCTCAAGTGCAAGATTGAATCAAAATTCACCAAGATACTTAAAGTAATTAATACCAACACTTAAAACAAGTTTCAAAATTATTATCTATTGTTAACTCACAATATCTGACCTCATGTCACAAGTAAAGTTAAGAGTGATATCCATTAATATCATGGATCTTTCTTGAATCCTTGAAAGAATAAAATGTATATCCAAAGCTCTCGACTATATATGGCTATTATTCAATCGGCAAGTTTTACTACAGCAAGGATCACCCTTTATATTTTTCACTCAGTAGAGCTATTCCTAGCACAAATGCACTTATGTCTCTCAAATTACTTTATCAAAATCCATTTTTTCAATAGAATCCTTTAATACCATAACTTGGGATGTCATACTCTTTTTTTTTTTGGATGCACGCCTCACCCTATAAGAGGCAATGTTCTTTGATAAAGTATGATCCAATAACCTTGAATTGTATGTTAATTAAAAGCTAACTACTCATGACACTACAACCAAGATTTTTAATATTCAAGCTTTAAAAGATGGCTACAAATCTCAATCCTTATGACTTATACTAGGGCTTGATTATACCCACCATTCAAAAGTGTCACCTATAGTCTCATTGATTTCTCTCATATTCTTTTGAATTTGTAACTATAGTTAAGATTTCCAATTTCACAATTCTATGATTGATTGTTGGCCTTACCACGCTATTTAATGATATCTTATGTAATTACAATACTGTGAGACATTGACCTTTATAGACTCGTAAATAGAAATATACGCGATATCCCTAATCAGGGGTAATTTCGTCATTTTCTCAATAAGCCCATAAAAGTAAGTTTTAAACAATATTATGGCTTAAGTAGGCATAAAGCATAAATGAAGGATGAAAATATGGGTGAAATGACAAGGAAATAAATTTTTTGATGATTTTCATGTTATAGGGGCAAAATGGTAATTTTGTCACTCGAGGACAAAATGAAAATTTTTGGAATTTTACACCACTTGACACTTGTCATGCCCATGGATTTTAGCCATTAACATTTTACATTGTGGATAATTGAAACATCTAATGTGGTGGAGAGAGATTGCTTAATGGATAAGTATTACACATGGACCAATGGAAACATGCCATGTGTCAAGCTTGGATTAGTCTAGAATTTCCTTGTAAAATCTATTTAAAACTCTCTTAGTCTCACCCAAATGGCTGGCCAAAGCATGAAGTGAAGAGGAAAGGAAAGAACACAAACCCTAGGTGGGAAAATTGAAGAAAAAGTGTGGGATTTCAAGAATTAAGCTAATTTATGGAGGGGCATTTTAGTAATTTCCAAGGGAGTGGATAAGCTTGGGCCATAAATATCCTCTCCTTCTAGCAACTTCTTGGGATATCTAGTAGCTTCTTCTTCTTATTCTCTTCCCTTTCACGTTTTTTCAATTTCTCCATGGAAGCTTGATGTGAAGCTGTCATAACTTTCTCTCTCTAGTTCTAATTTTCATACCTTGGTGCCCTTTTGACTAGAACTCTTGTATTCTTCCACTCTCTCACTTTAAAACCCTTGAAAATGATGAAAATCTTATTTCCATAATCTCTCACTAGTTAGGTGTTTTAGGGAGAGAAAGAGGAAGCTTTATTAATAGCTTGAGAGCTTTTGGAAAGAAGTTCAAAGTTACAAAGCTATCAAGGTGAGTAGTAAACTAGTATTGGGTTTTAAGTGTTGAGAATGACTAGAGATTTGATTTGTGAATATTTTGTAGTTGAGATTGTTAATTCACTTTGGAGTGATAGGAAAGTGAAAATGGATGGCCATTTAAATGGCAATTGAAAGCTAGCTAAAAGATAGCTTTTAGGGTTTATAGTATGTAAATTGACATTATGGAAATATTAATTTGATGGTAGGTGCTAATGAAGCCCCATCAACCCAATTGGATCATTTGGGGGATTAAGAGTCGGCTAAAGGCTCAACGAATACCGGTGAGTGGACTGCCTATCAAAACTATTTTTGGGAATGTAATTGTTTTGTGCAAAGTGTTTGAATGATTTTATACAACTTTTCTTAAAAATGTACCTTGGGAACAAGCTTTTAGTAAAATGATTTTATATTGTGAAATGTGTGTTATACAATGGTTTATGTGTTATCACAATATGATAAAATGCATGATATGCATTGGATGCTTCTTTGCATGTTGATGTGGACTTGGCTATGTGCGAGTAGGAGTGCACATAAGCCGTTGCTGACCCGACTATGTACGAATGGGAGTGTACATAAGCCATTACTGACCCGGCTATATGCGAGTGGGAGTATGCATAAGCCGTTGCATATGAGATGATGATGATGGAAGGGTGTATATGATGATTGATATATGTATATATACATATATGGTATATGGTATATGGTTGTAAATGCAAATATGTGAGCATTTGATTTGTTGAAATTTGGGGAGTTTACATGAGTTGCATGTTGCTATTGTTATTTTAGCAGGATGGCTTGTTTTAAAGGAAAATGAGACTTTTTTCTTGATGTTTTGACTCTCGCTGTAGTGAGAAACTCTCGGGTTTGAGGGCCTTCACCAGACTTGGTTCTCACTGCAACGAGAGTGAAGTTCGCTGTAGCGAGAAACTTTCTGTCCATTTTGGCTAACTTGTGGGTTTTGCTATATTTTTCAATTCTTTGGTACCATAGTTGAGTATGGATCTTTTAAGTGATTTACTCATGAGGGGTTTACATGAGGGGTTCTACTAAGAACTAGAACAAATTGCATTGTTTTGAGAAAATGAGTACATCATGATTTCGATAAACATTCCTTATGGTATGCTTGTTCCCTTCTTGTTCACTCACTAATTTTATGCTCACCGCTTTCAACTTCATGTTTTCAGATTAAGAGACAGTCGGTAACTAGGACGAGGTGTCCTCGTGGACTTGTATCCATCTTTTGGTAGGTGTCTCGGCATTCAGTAACTGTACATTCGCTCGAGTCTCTCTGCTGGACATCGAGTCTCCTTTTGTTGTGTATAGACGAACCCAATGTGAATTATTAAGATACATGGGTAGAAAGTACATATACACTTGTTTGGTATGCCAGTATGAAGTGGTAATGCTTAATATTATTTTGATTCTAAGTTATGATATATGACTTAGTAGTTTATGACGGAATGATGAACTTGTTAGATTAATAGGCTTGCTTGGGCTTAGTGGACTACGTCCATTGGGCCCATACGTCGGTCATGACCCGGAATTTGGGTCGTGACAAATACATTGGACTTTCTTATTATAGCATAGTCCACTAGTTCAATATACTTACTCAAAAGTCAACTCCTTTGATACAACTTGCCCCATAATCTGTGACTTTATATTTTTTTTATTTTTTTGTATTCAAAATCATGACAAAAATGACATACTATGATAAATGATAATTCCTAATAAGCGCTATCAATTCAAATGTCATTTTGTACCTTGATAAAAACTAGGGTTACCATTCGAAAGTCAATCAGGTTAATTGGTAACCATTTCATAGTACTTCAAAATATGTTTATTGTCAAGTCTTGTAGTTGCTTGTACCATTAATGACTTTCTACGTCAACCTTTAATAATTGTCTAAGGCGACCAACCATGCCACTAAGGTGAATATCTTTCCTTAATCATTGTAATGCTAATCTATATTTGTCATACGTGAAAATTCCAATATGCATCAAGTCATTAAAATAACAACTTCATAATTCTTTTAAATCATATAAAAATCAAAGCCAAACTCTTAAATCCTTCATACAGATAACAACTACTACTTAATTCAAACCACATCTGCCTAGTCTTAAAGCTATATGAAATTCAATGAAAGTATTAGGCTTCACTAAAATCATCGTTGCCTTGATCCGAACACATTAACAGATCATAATCCGAGTAGTCCTCTATCACCCGAGGATTCTCCATATCTTCATCGTTCTCTCCTTGTTGTTTTCCCACATCTCTTTCCAAGTTGAGAGGTGTGACACCTCTCTCTCTATAAGGAGGAAAGTCTCGAACAACTGACACCTTTCTTGGACAATAACCCTTTGTAAATACCTCTTTCATCTTCTTCTTACCTTTTTCCTCAATAACCTTTTCCTTGTTTTCTACCCTTTCAGGGCTTTCCAAACTATGAAATATTATTTCCGCTCCTGGTGGAATCCATCCAATAGCAACCTAGGGTAGGCCACTTTCCCGACTTCTTCACTCAAGGTGACAACAGCTTATAATAGTGGAATTTAACGATTCCTCGCTAGTATTACAAGGGTTATCCTAACTACCACTGCTTTTAAACATGGCGTGTGTAACAGGTGCACCTCAAAACCTGTACACAACCAAGCATCAATTACTTAATCATTTATACATTATAGGAATAGGTAGGGTTTTAATGAATTGGGGGCTTATGTAGCCTTCAGTCCTTGGCTTGTGTTGCGCACCCATAATCCAAGGATAAGACTCTACACGAACTCCAACAATCTTTGTTGATAGCCACAAGAATCCCTAGGACTCGACTAAACCTAGAGCTTTGATACCAACTTTGTCATAGCCCAATCCTAAGCCATGACAAGCGTATATGCCTAATAGGCATAGCCCATTAGGCCTAAGCAAACCTCTTTATGTAAACCTGTTCATTAGTCCATCTATCACACCTTATTCTTTAAAATCCATAATTCATAATTTTCAAAAATAATTTCTTCGAGAATAAATCATGACAACCAAGCGTATGCCATCCTCAAAATAGTGTTATCACTTGCCAACTTATGATGACCTTATTAATCAAACTAGACATATAGTGTTTATAAACAAATTTCACGATTTACATTAAAACATCTATTTACACATGCAAAAAACCCTTGACTACTAACGAAATGACTCTGGGTGTGGGTACTATTATTAAGTGCCATAATAAACCTATCGAAAGATGAACGAGGAGGCGCCTCAATCTAGGATCCAACTACCTCCGGATCTAAAAATCAAAATATGAAGTTGAAAAGAATAAGTATAAACCCAGTGAGTGAACATAGGAAGGGAACAAGCAAACGATACATAAGGTTTTATTTAACACGATGCACTTATGTTAGGAACAATGCAATTTATATAAAAAAAAAAACCAAACCCGATGATATGCTGTCCTTTAAACCATTTTGAAAACATTTGGAAGTTCCAACCTTCAACATTCAATGCAATCACATTACATTTCTCACACATCCTTACTTTATGATGTATGTACACGTGTATAAGTATTTATATATATATATATATATGTATACATATATTCTCAAATATGCGTCTCATTCTTAAAAATATTCAACATGGTTCGGTACATGCAGCTGTCGACCTCAATTCAAGTCATGTGCACTTTCACACCGCACATAGCTATTATTGTCATGTGCATTCTCACACTGCACACGGTCATCGGATCATGAGCTCACCCATACCGTACCCCACCATTACTGTCATGTGCCTTCCCACACTACACATACAAGGTTATAAATGTCATTTGGGAACATCTCCTAAGGCAATAGCATACATGACAACATGTAAACAGGAATCTTTATATATTAATACCTTCCACATAGTTCATTATTTTTGGTCATATACATGGTTACACAATCCAACTTCTAAGGAAAATAATATTAGCTATCATACCATTAGTTTCAACATCCCAAGATTCTCAATGTATCACACACCATAATTCACTTAGCAATTCAATATAATAATTCAAATATATGGTTCATCACATTATACATTTACAACATAAGGATATCACTCATCAAAGGCTTGTTCCCACGCATATTTTAAAAGATTCAAATAAGTGTTTTCAAGTATTTTCTTCAAACACATATGCATTTCTTTCCAAAATATTTTTATATACAAGCTCACTCACTTTTGTGATGCCACCCTACAAAACTAGCGCCAATAAGATTTCAATCTAAGTTAAGTCTTAAAGTACCATTAGAACCTATATTTACCAATAAACAATAATAGCCTCAAATATATCATAAATTTGAACTTAATAATTTTAATAAATATACACTAGAGAAACTACATTCTAACCTATTATTTAACCTAGAATTCTAGTCTAATTCATAAACCCATTAAACTAACTATTGAAATTTAAGGTTTCCTTAACTTGGTGAGCTTGAAGGTGTAAAAATCAACAAAACCTAATATTTTCAAGAAAAAAAATCAGAAAAATTAGAAAATAAATTCTAAAAATATAAATAAATTTGAAAGTTTTAAGGCTAAAAATATTACCTTACTTAGCTCAAATTTAAAGGATTTAAAGTTCAAACCTTGGCATTTAAAATAGGTGAGGAATAAAAGGAAGAATGGAGAAGAGAGAGAGAGAGAGAGAGACTTTCTCTCTCTTAAGGTTCGACCCAAAGGAAGTGAGGGTAAAGTGTTGACCTTTTTTTTATATATATATGTTGACTTTGCATTTCCAATAATCCCACATGGGATGGCCGGTCCTTATGATATAATACACATACTTTTCATTATTTTTGAAAGCTTATATTTCACTTATTTAACGCAAAGCAAATTGCTCATCACTTTATTGGCCAAACATTAATTTAATTTAATTTTAATTTATTTATTTATTTTTTCTTACTCTCCCCCACTTTGGTCATAACCAACTCATTGAAATTGACTTTCAATATTACACTGTTTTATTCACCTGTCATCAATAAACTAATATTATTTTATAACGAAAATATTATTATAATTCTACCTCAACTTCTCCACTTCCACAAAATTTTTCTCATCAACAATAGCCACAAGTCATCTTTATTGGCATTTATTATCTTAATTTAATTAACATCCCAAGGAACGAGTGTTACAAGAAGAATGTAAGAAAATATCTAAAGTGCATTAGTATTTGGTAAATACTTGTTTCATTTAAAATTAAAATGTTTGAAAAAAAGAAACAAGTTTAGTACTATTGATTTTGAAACATTCTATATAATGGGAAAAATAAAATTCATTTCCTCTTATTGTGTATATTTATAATCAAGATTTTGTCAATTTAAAGCACTTTTAAGACTAGTTAATATAATTTATAAAAATATTTTTGTATTCAATGTAATAATTAGTAGGTAACCTGATGATTTTCAGTGCGTTGAAAAAATATTACTTAATATGGTAATTTTTAAGAGTGCTTTTAAGAAAAATAAAATTAAATGCAATAAAGTAAATAAAGGATAAAACATGATATTAATATAATTAAATTTCAAAAAATACAATGTAAGATAGTAGTACAATGAGTTGGTTTATTTTTTTTTTCAATTTTTTTGTACAAAATTTTTTTATTTTAATACTAAGAGTTTAAAAGTCTAGTAATTGAATATCAATAAACATTTATCATTTTGTTGGTTTTATAAAAATATTTTATATTATTTTAGCATGTAAACTAATTATGTTATAACCGTATTAATTTAAGCAAATTGCCGTTATTTATAACCTACATAAAAATGAGATCCAAAACTGACTTTATGTTTAGCCACAATGTTATCCTCTTAAGTTGCCACTTGGAAAGTTATGAAAATAAGAAAAAGAAGCTGGCCTTTGACCTTTTTAGGTTTAGGAATTGCAGCATGTTGTTTGAGTGTGCAACAAGTTAGATGGGCTGCGTGAACTTTTCTTCTTTCATTGGGAATTGCATCTAATCGTTCCTCTGTGTACCACATGCTAACGTGTGTGCCTTGAAATGATTCGCGTATTTCCTTCTTCCATTTGATACCTCCTATATATCTATCAATTGTTTTCTACATTGGTTTTATCGCCTTTGCTTGGACTTCTCTTCCTTTCCAAAAATTTCTTTTGTTATTTTCAAGTTTCTTTACTTTTGTTTCTTACCTCTTGATCTTTTATTTACCGTTTTGTAGTGCTTTTGTTTTTGGTCTGTTCTTTGTTGATCTTTGTTATTTGCCCAACTGTAAGTGCTTACCTTGCTTTGTTCTTGGTAATTCCTTACCTTACCATGTTAGCCCTTTTCATCAGCCTAGTTGTGATTAATTTTTAATGGGTTATCATTTTAATGGGTTTTTTGGTACAGAAAAACTATTGTATGAAAGTAAGTCATAGTGATTAAACAAAAAGGTTTCCGCCCAGAAGACATAATCATCTTAATTTGATGACAAATTTCATCTCTGTCAATACCATTAATGACTTGGAATTCCCATACATATCAAGTCTATTTTAAGTTTACCCTTGAATCCATTTGACTTGTTTCTCTTACAACCCAAATCGTTTGACCCGACCCTTTCTTTGTTTATTTTTTATTCGGCATTTGAGTTTTATTTTTGCTGTTCTATAGTCTAACATTTTGCTTTTGATTGTGTAGATTTGTGCTACATGAATTGCTTTAGAAAAAGTTTGTTTTGTTTCTTTCCTAATGTTTAAATAAATTAAAAAAGTTTTACTTTGAGAGATTTAATCTCCTTCATTTAAATCATCCAATTTCTCTGCATCAAAGTTCTCAACAACGTCTATGTTTATTTTGTACGTAATGATCCTTAATAAAAGGACTATCTACTTCAAGAATCTATCTTTGTTTATATTTGCAATAAGATTCTTGGTGATCTTTTTCTTTATTTTGGTATAGTAGGGATTACTAATAAGGGCCTGTTTGACAACGTCCAGATCTGATCTAAAGAGCTTCATAGACTTAAAGCTTGACAATAAGCCCACTAAGGTGATTAAAGAAAGCCATCTAAAATTCCTTGGGTAGTTGACTTATTAAATCAGCCCATTACAAGTAACTATAGTCCATTCCTCCATGGTTAGAAAAAGTCCACTTGCTTGGTTTTAAGTTGTTATAACTAACAAGGATTGAAATGCCTTTTGTCTATATCCAACCCATGACAGTTATCATTAAATCATAACCAACTATTTTCTTGAAATTTATGATTTAGTTTTTTTTAGGATTGAGTCGGATTTATTAGTATTTTATTATTATTCCATTAAATGTGAACCAAAGTATTTACACTTATACCTAAATTTTCAATTACTTTTCCTAATTATCGCACTAATTATACTAATTGAAAGTTGTTCAGTCATAGCTATCACTCTTTTTATGTTTTAGTATCTTTCATTGTATTTTGAATGTTTTTAACAAGTTCCTTTTTTTGCATGTGTGCATTTATGTTTTGGAAATTTGGATGAGTTACGTATCATTCACTATTGTTTCTTTAATTTTTACAGCAGGTTGCAATTTCTTTCTTCAGTCAATGGCATGCATTAGCATAGAGTTGTGAAATTCATTATGATATTCAATGCGAGCATTCATGTTATAACTTTATATTCTTCAATTGTTATTTTATTTAATAAC
This sequence comes from Theobroma cacao, assembly GCF_000208745.1. NCBI lineage: Eukaryota > Viridiplantae > Streptophyta > Magnoliopsida > Malvales > Malvaceae > Theobroma > Theobroma cacao. Next base: position 22,336,873 of record NC_030852.1, read on the forward strand.
TTTTATTATAAAATGTAATGTTCATAATTTTACCTTGATATTTTTGGCAGGTTATTGCTATGTTTATTGCAAGATCTCAAAGGACCAGACTAAGTAGAGTTATCCTAGAAAATTCAAACTCAAGCATTGATTAAAATGAGCAACAAACGTCTATTCAAATAGATGAAATAAAAACATATTTAGATTGTAGATATTTATAGCATGTTGGAGACTTTTTGCTTTTCTAATACACAATCGAGAACCAACAATTCAAAGATTAGTCATACGTTTACCAAAACAACAAAACATTTACTTGCATGATAATGAAAATTTATCTAGAGTCATGCATAGTGTCATCACGTGCCAGGTCCTGGAACCTGACCGCTAGACGTGGTTAACTTGGGGAATCACCACCAATCTTTTTTATACCTAAGTGTGATTGGCCACCTAATAAATTTGTTCTATTCGACGAAATCCTAAATTAATTTTAGGTCTATCGAAAGAACGATAAACCGGTCTACGTATTTTTAAGAGTTAGGTTCGGGAGTGCAGTTACGCACAAGGAAGGATTAGCACCCCCGTGATGTCTGTTCCACGAACAGTACCATTTAATCATATATTATCCTAACCCATTAATTTTATTCTTATATTTTCTTAATTATTATTTATTGAATTTATCTTTTATTCTATTAACCAAGTTAAAATATTTTACAGGTTTGATGTACACGTGATGCAATTGTAAAATGCATGGCATAACATCGAGATAATGCTAAACGAAAATTTTTTATTGAGCGTACTTTTCGAATCTGCCCATCATACTGGTGGGATCAGAGAGTATTCTCTCACCTAGGAAAATACTTGAGAAACTCGTCTTCGCAAGTTTGCTAGGTAAATTCCATTATCGAAATAGTCGTTTGCGAGTAAAAATAGTATTTTCGTGAATGTAAATCCTAATGTGGCAAAAACTTTTCATCAAACATATTTCTCTGAACCCTCCTATCGAATCGGTGGGATTCGAGGGTATCTTTTCACCTAAGGAGTTTACTGGATAAACTCGCCTTCGTAAGCTTCCTCAAAAAGTCTCATCATTGGACTTATACTCGTATACAGAATATTTCTATATGCCATGACATTTAACAATGCAACAATGGTACATGATGCAGTCATGAGTGTGATGTTCATTACTTTCACGAAATTTACTACTTTTCTTTGTGTGCATTTTTTTTTATCATGAACAAATATGTTTATATTTATTTATTATGCTGTTTTATTTCGTTATGCATTTTGCTATATAAATACTTATTTATTTTACTATATGAAATTTTTCAGAATCATATTTTTAGACCAAGTATTTTCTATTATCCGTGATTATTATTATTCATGCATATGTATTTTCTATTTTTGTATTATTATGATTAACAAATTTATTGTTATCATTAATTTCTTATTTCTTTTATTTTGTATATTTTGATTAATTGGTAATTGCATATATAATTTTTATTTCATTTAAAAACATTGGAATTCCAAATTAAGACCCTCTCATCATATTGGTGGAGTTTTAATCGAAACCCCTAACCTTGAGAAGTTCACTTGGAATTGCGACTTCTCGAGTTCCAAATATATCGGTATTGATTCTAAAGTGATTATTATATATTTCATATCGTTTTTATTGTTATTGTTATTTATTATTATTTTCTTAATTATCATTTTTTTTGTTTATTACTTTTATTATTATTCATTTTTATTCTAAAACATTCTATATTTTTTTATTGATTTTTTTTATTTCTATTTAAGCTAAGCAGATTTTTAATTAAATAGAATGGATAAGCCCTAAATAACAAGTCCAAATCCACAATAAATGGGAAAGGCCTCACCTTGCTTGGGCTAGAATGATGGCCCAAGTTATCTTATCTGCATAGGAGCGTCTTGAGCTTGCTTTGTTGGTTCGCTAGGCTCCACTCCAAACGCATAGTTGGTGCTCTAGGGACTCCTTCAAACGACGCTGTTTAGGCTTTGATCCCTTTTAATTCCTTACTCTACTGAAATGGCGTCGTTTAGACTCTAAACCTGGGTATATAAGCCCCCCTTTTTTCTTTTCTCTTATTTTCACCTTTCACTTCTCTCTTTAGCCTATCACCTTCTCCATTCTCTCTAAAAGTTTTCTTTTTCCCTTTTCTCCTCTCTAACTCTGATCGGATCTATCTTCCTTTCTTAGCCGGTGGCTTTAGCCTCGTTGGTCTCTCTCACCGTTGGACCTAGCCAAACGCCCCTTTCTTCTAGCCTTAAAACAGGTCAGATATCTTTTTCCTTCTTTCCCACTCTTTCCCCTTTTTCGGCTACCCAAGTGACCGTGTAAAGCCCGACCTTATAAAATACTATTCATGACATACATGTGATGATAGCATGATTGCATGCTAGGAGAGTCTCGAAAAATTTATAAAAATCGGTATTGTACCTAGAAGTACAACAAAGTTTATTTAATCCTCGAACTAGATCAAATAGGAATTTTAAGGTGAGATTAAGAGTTTCACAGTTCATGGATGACTTAAAATGGTAATTTGGAGTTTGAGGATCAATTTGGAGTCAAATCGAAATTTTCACTAACCAGGGGTAAAATGGTCATTTGCCACCTGGGGACAAAATGGAAATTTTAGAAAAGATTTTTTTGACCCCATTTGACTTATTGGAGTATAATTTGATTTATTCGAGTATGATTTGAGGTTTAGAAGTGAAAAATTTTAAATTTCGGTATAATTTGGAGTAAAAGAGTAAAATGGTAATTTTGCCACCTTAGGGGCAAAATTGTAATTTTCCACCACCAAGATATTTTTCCAGCACATGGTCTTCCTTTATCTTCATCTTTGACCCTTGACTAATCATGTGGTGGAGATAAAATGTTTAAATTTTTAAAATTTTAAAAACGGGCCAATGACATGATGCCATGTGTCATGCCTTTATTAATTTATTATTTTCCTTTTTAAAAGGCACAAAATCAGCCCATCTTCCACCCCATGGCCGGCCAAACCAGCAAGAAGAGAGAGAAAACAAAAACAAAACCCTAGAGAGAGAAAATCAAAGAAAAAGTGTGAATTTTCAAGGAAATTAAGTGAAAAAGGTGAGTTTTTTCTATTAAGCTTGAGTTTTCTTATTCCCAAGCATTTCTCTTTATTTTCCATGATTAAATTACATGTTTTCATGATGAATTCAATTCTGAAAAAATGGGTTAGGAGAGAGAAAGTTGTTGGATTTATTTGATTTTAATTTATGTTAGTGTTTTTAGTTAGTTTAGCATATTTAGAAACAAAACAACAAGAAAAGAATTTATTTTCTCCCCCAACCATTAATGGCTGAATTTACCATGTAGTGAGTGAGGATGAGTTTGATTTTATTCTAGGAGAATTGGTTAAGGAATAATGAATTATGAGCCTAGAAAAATAATGGGAATTTTCGGAGCAAAAATACGAATTTTTACCCACTAGGGGTATTTTCGTAATTTGCTGTTGGGACTGATAATTTGCACCACACTGAGGGACATTAAGTTAATTTGGGTGCAATTGAGGTATAGAAACTGAAAAGAATTAAATTGGAGTTTAAACGGACCCGTTAGGAATTTAATCGGGTGATAAGACGAATTAGGCCAATACCGGGTTTAGATAGTTACCAGTGCATTTTTGCATTCCATATCATGCATTGGTAGTCTAAATTAGTTTAATTTTGATTTAGTACCAACTTGGTGAAACTCTCGATTTTGTACTGTGTCAAGGTGGTGAGTCCTCCGATAAAGGCAAGGAAATTGCATCCGAGGACCAGTAGACAGAGTGCTTCGAAAGTCTGCATTCTAGACATTGTGAGTAAACTTACTGTCATTTTAATTATCTAGGGTGGTTTTTAGATGCTTTCATGAATTCTATGGAAAAAGGAATTTAAAAAGATAAATTTTCATGTTTTATGAATAAATGAGTTTCAATGAAATTAAATTATAAATTGTTTTGAAATTAATAGTGATTTTGAAAAATAGAGTACACGGAGACTGTTAATTGTGGCAATTTGATTGTTTAAATTAACTGGCTTATGATAAATCGAGCATGATTGGCTAGTTGGCAATTGTATTGAAATGCGAATTGTTTGGTTACCTTGAAAAACTACGAATTACAAAATTGCCATATCATGTTATTGAGTTTTATTATATGGTGGATTATATATTAATTAATCACTGCAGTAGGGGGTTTCTGTGGACCAGCCTTTTAGAGGGGCACGGTAAACCCCATTATATTCTTACCTCGAACGGAGAGGCGCGTAGGGTATCTCCTGGGGTAAAGTTTAGGGTTCACTTCACGCTAAACCACCACGTGAGGGGGAACTCAGCCAACGCCAAGGAACGGCTATGTTTTCAAAACAAAAACATGATTTATGTGAAATGTGAATTTTAATAGCCTTGGCGGTCTCGGTAGGATGCCTCGGCCAAGGTGTCCCCGAGAATGGATTTATGGCACAAGCCTAGATTTTTATGAGATTCATAAGCCTCTTTACGTGTTTTGAACAAAATGTGTTCTAATGCTATAACCCAGTTTATGATGATTTACTTTATTGTCTCCATGTACTCAACTCTAGATGTTTATGATGATGTTTGTTTACTCATTGGGATTTTATAATCTCACCACCCTCCTTTCCACCCATTTCAGGTTCAGTATAGACTGTAGATAGCTGATCTCATCGAGGACTACAGTGGGATCTGCATTTTCCAAACCGTAGGTTCACAGTCCTCTTTACTTTTGTTTATTCGGGGGCACTCTTGTTATTGTAAATTAAATTAAATATTTTGGCTTACTGTATTTAAGTATGTATAAATTTATTTAGCTTTTACGTTATAAAAATTATTCACGTATAACTCTATAAATATTGTTTTATAAGAAAATAAAATATTTTACTTAATATTTTTTTTATTTTCTTATTATATTCAGATAACCATAATTTCATTTTAAATGAAGATTTTAGACTTTTAAACTCATTTTGAATATGAATTATGTGTTTTGTACTTGTATATTACGTTTTAGCCAGTTTCAAAATTTTTGAAAAAAATGACCAAAATACCCCTATGAGACGAAAAATTAATATTTTATTTGTTTAAAGTTGGAAACAGCTTAAAATCTTTTAGAACACGATATTTGACAATGGTTGCTCACAAGGGAACAGAGAAACTGATAGTAAAGCCTTGCGGGGTTTCGGGTTGACATCTCGGGCAATAGTGTCTACCGGAACACCGCGACGGTTGTCACGGGCTTGAGGGGAGTACCGGGTCGTGACAGACCGACTCTCACTCTTTTTGTCGACCTTTTCCTCTTCTCCCTCTTCATCGTCGGCTACCTAACCGAGTATCCCTTTCGTCACCGATCACCCAAAACTCTAGCTTCCCAATCAGATCTCTCTTTATCTCTTTTAGCCAGTCATGCCACTTTCAAACCCTCCAAAAAGCTCACAAATCTCCCTCACCCAAACAAATCCAAACCCAAAATCCTAAGCCACTGTCGCTTCTCTCATTTTCTTTTTTTTTTGTATATATATTTTTTTGTATTTTGTTTGTTAGTTGTTGTTATGGTTATACTGGTTGCAAGATTTTAGGGTTTTTTTTGCTTGCTTTGGGTTTTATTTTTTTGGTTTAGAGAATAAAATTTTTGTTGTTTTTGGGTCTAGTTTCTTTGTTTATGGACGATTGTTTTTTTTTTTTGGGATCATTTATCTGGTTTTCAAAATCTTCTCCTTTTTTTGTTGAATCTGCCTTCATTTTAAAAGATCCGTATTGTCCAAAATTTTGGACAATCTCAGGAGTGCAATCATGTGATTTCACAGGGTTCCTGGCACAAGCAAGCCAGGGGCAAGCAGTTGGAGGTGACTAGAGAGGGAGGCTGAACAAACGTTTAGTCTTTTCCCTTCTCTATTCCTCTTTTTTTTTAATTTTAATATTTATTATACTATTTAATTATTTTATTTATTTATTTTGATTAATTTTTTATTATATATATTTTTATTTAGGGAATAAGTGTCTACACATAGGCCAGATATCAATAAAACGACCTTTACTGAATGGATGGATGCAATCAAAATGATCAAAATGGTAAGTATGTACTTTATGCAGACTATTTTACTGAATATGTTCGGCATTAATAAGAAACAAAATGGATGAAAAGGGAGAAAGGATTAGGTATAGATAGAATAAACTATGTACATCCAGCATCAAGAGAATTGTATTTCCTACGATTGTTATGGAATGTAGTAAAAGGAGCAACTAGTTATGAATATATCAGAACAATTGATGGCATTACTTATCAAACCTTCCAAAAAACATATAAGGCACTTGGATTTTTAGGAAACGGCCAAGAATGGCATGATGCATTAATTCAGCTTCACAATGGACTACAAGTCAACAATTAAGACAATTATTTGTAACCATTGTCATGTTTTACCAAGTAGCAAATTCATTAGCCCTTTAGGAAAGTAATTGGAGATTATTTTTGAAAGTTATTGAACATAGATTAAAATATGCATTTGGATCAATGCAATATACAATTCTAGAAAAGATCTAAAACATTATGTTCTAATAGCTTTGGAAGACCTGTTCAATAAAAATTGTAGCTTTTTATCAGAATTTAAATTACTTATGCCTAATCAACAAATCTTTACCGTGGAGAAAATAGGTTGATACATGAAGAAATTAATTATGACTTAATAGATCTCCAACTACACCTAATCGTGCTTTCAAACTTAAACCCCGAACAAATGCAAATTTATCAATGTGTTAAACAATTAATAGACAATGAAAAAGGACAAATGATCTTTGTACATGGACATGGAGGAACAAGCAAGACTTACTTATGGAATACAATTATATCTGGAATAAGATCAACAGGAAAAATTATTTTGGCTATTCTGCCATATGGTATTGCATCATTGTTATTGCCAAGTGGTAGAACAGTTCACTTAAGGTTTAAAATACCTCTCAATATCAATGAGTACTCCACATGTCAAATAAAAAAAAGAACACAACTTGCTAGGTTAGTTCAAGCATGTAGCTTAATAGTGTGGGATGAAGCACTTATGGTACATAGACATTGCTTTGAAGTTTTGGACAAAACTTTAAGAGATTTACTTGATACTGATTCTATTCGAGTACTAAACAAACCCTTTGGAGGAAAAACTATTCTATTAGGAGGTGATTTTAGACAAATTCTTCTTGTTGTTGAGTTTGGAAACAAAACAAATATTATTAACGTTACAATAAATCAATCACAATTATGGCACAAATGTAAGTTTTTCGTCTTAAAAACTAACACTAGACTATTAAGGGATAACCTTGATGAGGAATTGAAGAAAGAAATTGAAGAGTTTGCACAATGGTTGCTAAATCTTGGTGATAGAAACTTAGAATCTTTGACTATGGAAAACAACGGTGACTCAAATTATATACCATTACCACAAGTACATACCATTCCATAAGCATTAAACCAATCACTGTATAACATACATACATATATATATATATAACCATATCTTAACAGAGTTTCCCCTTAAAATTTATTACAAATAGTTTGACCGTTTCTCAATTAGGAAAGAGCATTCTACAATTTTATAAACAACAATCAAATTGATATTTCTTTGTAATTCTTACTTATAATTAAATAAAAATGTTAACAAAGAAATATTTAATTATTTCATTCTCTACTATTATAAAATATCAAGGTTAATTGGTGCTAACTAAATAGCTAATCCAAAATACTAATAAATATAATTCCAAGTTACCATGTGGTCGAATTTTTCTTAAACACTTGACCTTGTCTTGCTACGGCACTAAACTTATTATATAGAAATCTTGAGGATATTCCTTTCTATTATTAGTTATTATTACAATGATAGGAGAATGTAAATGATTACCATACAAACTTTGAACTTTGTTTATATTATGAAGAAGGTAGAATGCAACCTGGTTGGTTAGTAAACAAGTTATGGTGGATTGCTGCTCCTTTGTATGGGATCAAACAATTTTTTGATGCCATACATATTTTTAATTCCTCCAACCTATATTAATGTAAATTGATTTATATATTCATTTAGTTGTCAGAATTCTGAGATATTAACAAAACACAGATTTTTCTTTATTTAAATATTAACAAAACATACATTTTTGTTTCATTTCAAAATTTAGGTACTTCACATATCAAGATAATAAAATTTTGCTTCAATCTCTGTATGGTTGACTATTGAAAAATAATTTTAATGTTAAAATTGCATTTTGCATTCTTGGAGTTACAAATTGGTAATAACATTTTGAATTCTTCATTTAATAGAGAAATGCATTGCATTTTATGGTAAGAACCCTGAACGTGCCATAATTTCGACCTCAATCTAAAGAAGGATTTTTATATCAAATCAACAAGTTTCAAACAAGTGATAAAAAGTCCAATTTTAACACCATTCCCTCAAATATAATAAGGATATTTACAAAGAACACACAAATCCAAAAGCTTCATGAAGATTTGGCCCCATACCCTTCATCATATTTTACTTTTGCATCATTTAATTAACTTAATGCAAGGATCAGATATGATGCTGTCTTAACAAGTACAACTAAGTCAATTATTTCCTAAATTGCTAAAGCATGATTTCTATAGCATCTTTCGTTATTGACACTGCAAATAATCACTAACCCTAATTAAAATGATATTTCAAAACCTCATAGATTTTATTGGGGCTTTAAAATAGACGACCAATATTGCAAAGGTTCGCTTGCATAACAAAACATATGATTTTAAAAAATGTGACCTTTACATTGAAGATCTTATGTAAAAAAAAAAAAACACTAATGAACGCATTTGATCTTATGGGTGAATAAATTTTTACATCAAATCTCATACTTGATATTTTTATGTATAGTGGCAACAACTTAAAAGTGTTTTATACACTAATAAAGTTAAAGACATAAATGAAGACCACTTTCTTGATGAAGTGATCAACCCTGTTATTATCTTGACCGTAATAATAATGAAGAAATACATGAGCAAGAATATCATTTACTATTAGTTATATAATTCAGTATTTATCATATTTTTTTATAACTGTTTGCTTCTTTTACAAACACCATTTACCTTGCATCTTGTTCAGCCATGAAGATATATATCGATCCAAATATACATGAAACTGCAGCATTTAAACAGAGATAATATCAATATTATAATTATAAATGGCAATTCAAATATAAAATATCAGCTCACAAATGTTTTAACTCACAGATATCAAGAAAAACCATTTAACATGCAAATCATAAGCATGGAAATGGACTCATAACCACAAATTGGAAACAATAACAAGATTGAAAAATCAACCATTGTAGCAATTAATGGAGTTGGCCCAACCAAACCCAAGTAAAAGCAATCTAGAACAAACGATTTTTGAAACAAAATGTTAAACACAAACATACTGATAATAAACGTATATTGCAGAACATCAAATTCCATATACGTGCAACGATTACTGATATTGATTGCAGTAATGGATGGTTTTGCACTTCATGTAACGAATGTGGGTTGGCCTTACTATTTTGTGCTGAAAAGTATTAGTGCACTCAACATGATGAAAAGACACCATTGCCAACGTAAGTAAATAATGAAACTCTTATATTCTTAGTTATCTTCATTTCATGAATTCAATGCTTTCTTAAATTCTTTTTATAATACCACGTTGAGGAAAAATTTTTTTGGTGGATATGTGCTGATCTAGCTCAAATCGAGCAAACATTCACATATTCTTAACATTTAAAACATTAACATTTTGGTCATTTCTTTTGTTCTAGAATATGGATGTTTATGATCGAATACCTTTTGTCTCATATTCTAAAAATCACTGCTAAATCCAATCCAATCTTCTTCATGCAGTCAAAATCTTCATTTTTGTCTTCTTAACAATGAATTAAAACAAACAAATATACATGAACACAAGTTTCTGTGTTTGTATATTAATTTTATAAACATGTTTTATAAGTCATTGTGTTAGTATTTGAAAAATTTTAAAATTATTATTATACAATACATGTACTGCTGGTATAAATATCTTTCAAGTTCATTACCAACTCCATATCTCCATCTGTAAAAAACTCAAATTCAATTTTGTAGATATTCCATACAACTGATTATGCAAGATAGCATTAGGCAAATGAGATTAGTAGCCTTCGGTAAAGTGGCAAAGAAGTTAGTTAGAGCGAGTATCACAAAACTTGCAACACTCAATACTATCCATCGCATGACATTGCCTAAACCTGTCAGGGCCTTGATCAACCATACAAGGACATTTGTAATAGGTTTGACATTAAAGGCAATTAAAACAGGAATTTTAAATTACAAACTGTTCGATAATGATGCGATGGCAAACCAAGAACTTATCACTCCAACTTTTACAAGCATTGTTGTATCCTCAACACCTCCATTAACAATTGAACAACTAGAGGAGTAGCTCCTATCATCACCAATTAACACACAAGTGGCCAAAGAACTTTTCCTAGAAAACTCTTCTCAGGAAAGTGCTGTCATCAACCAAAGACAAGAATCACCCCAGAAAATATACAAAACCAAGTTAGGATTACAATACAATAAACTTCATTTTACATATTTGCTCTTCATCTAATTGTTATTAGGTTATTTTTTCCTTTTTTCATATAGTTTGAATTGCAAGCATTAGATGAAAATGATGCATTTTGAAATACATCTATCTTCATTTGAACATTCAACATTTTCAAAATTGACACACATTCCTAGCACTTTTCATGAACGATTTATAGTTGAGATATCAACACTAAAGTTTTAAATAAATTAGATTCTTCTGTGCATTGGTTAAAGATGATGGAAAATTGTAAGTAAAATATTCATGTATTTGCATATGCATTTATGTAATATTTTCATTAAGAGATTTGATAAAAAATTTCAAACAATATATGATACTCCTTAATTGCTCTGCCATTATTTGCAAACACGGCACACACTAGACTAAAACCTCGATAGAAGCGCAACATTATTGACACTTTTTGTTCATGTATAGCTAATATGAAATCTTGATGTCTAATTGCCAGTTATATATTAAGATGCCTCATTCTTTTGTTCTAGGTGGCATGTAATATTACACATTATAATTATATCTTTTTGGTATATGCTTCAAATGCTGGCTAAATATTGAAACACTATTTTACCCAATTACATATATTTTGTAACAACAACAATGACATCTTTTGTGAAGCTTTACAAAAGCCTTATGTTGATTTCTACTTACAGGCACTATCTTTTCTACTTAACCTTACAATGATGGTATAAAATTATAAATTTTCATAATATTGCTTTACGTTTTGTGCTAATATCTATATATCTATACATTATATTATGACCCTAGGTTATAATATTCCAAGACTTTCTACTACCGACTATAACATTTTGTATATGTAATTTTTAGTACATGGACTTGTTTTAGTTCTCATCTACAAAAATTTAATAAAATAAAAAATATGATAAACATAACTATTATAACATGTATTATTATATTCGTGTGTAACGTACAAGTACATTTCTAGTAGGTTTAATTAGGTTAATATTTGAAATATATAAATATAAAATATACAGTAAATTTTACAGTACAATCATGAAATTTAACTTTAGTGTAAGGTTATTGAATGATGACACAAGTTATATCAGTGCAAAATCACAACATTAACATATAGGAATATCATTTTGTGATAAATACGTTAAAAATAAAAATATTTTTTTATATTAATTTATAATTATAATATGACAATATGACATTTTTCACATTCTACATCAACCTTATATCAATGCTGACTAATAATAATTAATCAATTATTAGTTGATTAATTAAACACAATAAAATTTATTTATATTTTCTTAAATAATTTAAAAATTTATTTAAATATTATACCTAAATACAAATTCCTTGTACTCAGCCAAATTCCAAATCCAGAGAAAGGTTATACGTAGTCCTTCTGTTTCCATGACAAATGTCCCATGGCTGTGTTCGACTCCGAGACACAAATGTCTCTCCTCAATATTCTTACGCTTATCACTTTCCTACTTTTTCTTCCCTTGCAATTACATTACTGCATAAACTGCATTTCCAATGAAGACAATACTTAATAACTCAATGCTGTTTTCCTTCCTTAGTGTAGAATACAAGTTTGATACTACGCACACAACTCGTTTGATGAATTTCCTCAGATATGATGCATTTCTTGTTTCGACCAGATCGGCACCGCTTTTTGACGCAAGTTATCACTACCCAGAAACCCAAAAATCTTTTTCACTCTCCACATTCAACAATAACAACACCACCGGAATTTGAGGAGCTTTGTAAAGTTGTTTCGAGCTCAATGGGTGGTTTGGATGACTTGGAATCGAGTTTAAATCGGTTTAAGCTTTCCTTATCACCATTACTTGTTACTCAAGTTATAAATTCTTGCGAGAATGAAGCTCCCACTAGAAGGTTATTGAGATTTTTCTTGTGGTCAGTTAAGAATTTAAGTTCTAGTTTGGAGGATAAAGACTTAAACAATGTGGTTCGAGTTTTTGCAAAAAAGAAGGATCATACTGCAATGGGGATATTGGTTTCAGATATTAGGAATCGGGGGCGCACAATGGAGAGCCAGACTTTTAGTGTTGTAGCTGAGATGTTGGTTAAATTAGGGAGAGAAGATGAGGCATTGGGTATATTCAAGAACTTGGAAAAGTTTAAGTGCCCACGAGATAGTTTCAGTTTGACTGCTATTGTTAATGCTTTATGTGCTAAAGGGCATGCTAGGAAAGCTGAAGGTGTAGTTTATCATCACAAGGATACGATTGCCGGTGTTGAGCCTTGTATATATAGGTGTCTCCTCTATGGGTGGTCTGTGCAGGAGAATGTGAAGGAAGCGCGCAGAGTTATCAAGGAGATGAAGTCGGCTGGTTTTGAGCTTGATTTGTACTGCTATAATACATTCCTTAGGTGCCTTTGTGGGAAAAATGCTAAACGTAATCCTTCTGGCCTTGTTCCTGAGGCTCTGAATGTGATGATGGAAATGAGGTCCCAGAGAATTGCTCCAACATCAGTCAGTTATAATATATTGCTTTCTTGTTTGGGGAGGACAAGAAGAGTGAAAGAATCATGTCAGATTCTGGAGTTGATGAAAAAGGCTGGTTGTGCTCCAGACTGGATCAGCTATTATCTTGTTGCTAGAGTATTGTACTTGACTGGGAGATTTGGCAAGGGTAATAAGATAGTGGATGAGATGATAGAACAGGGGCTGACTCCCGATCGTAAGTTCTACTATGATCTGATCGGTGTCCTTTGTGGAGTTGAGAGAGTGAATTTTGCTCTCGAGCTGTTTGAGCGGATGAAGAGAAGTTCATTGGGTGGGTATGGGCCAGTTTATGATGTCCTCATACCAAAACTTTGCAGGGGAGGGGACTTTGAGAAGGGTAGAGAGCTATGGGACGAGGCTGTGGCTACGGGTGTTAGTCTTTCCTGTTCAAGTGATGTGTTAGACCCCTCAATCACTGAAGTTTTCAAGCCAACAAGAAAGGCGGAGAAAGTCCATCTCAAGGGCTGTACCATGGCTAAGAGTCCAGTAAAAAATAAGCAGAACACCATGAAGGGAAAGAAGTATAAGAAAATAAAGAAGAAAAAGAAGAAGTCATCTTCAAAATAAAATGGTAATAGACATCTTTCTGTTGCAGCACCTTAGCACCTGTTATTTCTAATAAGTGTCTTATTCTTGTAACTGACTTCACTGATAAGTAATCAGAAAAATGTTACTATTTTTAACCAATTGGTGAGTTATTTCTTTACAGAATATTGAAGATGTTATTTTTTTGAACAAAATGTGTTCGCTTTTTGACAATCTGGCATCTCTAAGCTGCTTGTTTATCTCATTGGAGTTGGTGTGTCTGTCCATGTTCTTTAAAATCCTATTCTATAATAAAGAGTTTGCTTTTCAACAACCTGACATTACCGAGCTGCGCATTTATCTTTAAGTTATGTGTCTGCATGCCCTATTAATATCTGTATTGAGCAATTTAAACTCCTGTCCAATCTATTAAATCATGTCATGTAAAGACATTGCCAAGTGTATTTAGTTACAACAATAAAACTGGCTTTTTGACGAGAGACGTTGGCTTAACTGAACTTACACTACTTTTGCTGTTCATTCTTACATAACCATTTGAAATGATGCCAAATTTGTAGCTTATAATTTTTAATTAACTCCATTTCATGGGTCTCTATTACTTTATGGCTTGCTAGACATGGTTAAGTTTTTTGTGTGTTCTCCATTGCCCTTAGAGGTAAGGGCACCATAATATTTGCCCAACTATGGGTGTAACTAAATTTGTTGGGATGTACATATTACTGGATGATGCGAAACACTTTTAATAGGCTCTTCCTTGTCATTGTACACATAAATACATCACATGCCCTCCCTTATACAAGTTTGTGAATTACATGTTGTATTTTAAACCTTTTTTTCCTCCTCGTGATTTAACAAGTTCCAGAAATTTTGGAATTCTGCAGTTGGTAGAAAAAGAAGCCAGATACAGTGGACAATTCAATGTGCTTGAAGCACACTTCCAAAAACTTGTGGCTTGTGTCTGATACAGTTTGCAGAAAAAGTGCATGTGGCAGCAAGCAAACCATTGGAAGTCACGGGTACAATGCATGTAGATTCAGAATGGGCAGTCTCACTTCACCATAGTTGGAAGTGATGGGTCTGGTGTCAACACAATGTTTGGGGACTTAATTAATGAGGGAGGGGGCAGTGACCATCAGTGAGTGAGACTGTGAGAGGTGAAGCTGAGTGCAAGTAAGCACCGTTTTGCACATGGGCATATGGAACAGGGCCTTAAGGCAGCAGTTGAGATTGGATCCTGTCCAACATGCCCCCACCCCCCGCCACCATCACTCACGTGGCATGTCCAGGCAATGGCAATGCAACAGACGACAGTGAATGTTTCGGAACGTGCGAACCACGCTCTCTTAAGTAGCGTGGTGGTTGTTGTTGGCAATAGGCACAAGAATAAAATAGATGGAGGACACCACACCAGCTTAGTTGGGGACAAGTTGGATCCTCAAAATCAACGCGTCGAGGCTTAGCTGTGCAGTGCAAAGAACCAGTACGCCAACACCGGGAGGGTCCATTTTGACAGCCCCCGTTGGAAGGCATTTAATTTAAGGATTAAAACCCAAACTTGGTTACAGTTTTGCTTTGACCTTTTCAATGCAATAATTGATCATGAATGTGCTGCTGATTTTACATTTTTTTTCTTTTTCAATAAATAACTTAACAAACACCCTTTCTAATATTACTTAGAAATTCATATAAATATATATATATATATATATATATATATATATATTACACTTTTTTTTTTAAGTTCATAAAGAAGGATGATGTCTCCAATTGGCGCTAGTTCAAAATCAATAAAAAATTTTAGTAAAATGATGATAAATTCTTTAGAACAAAAAAAAAATTAATATAAAGAATTAAAGTAAACAAAGTGATAAGTCGGCAGGAAAAATGGTGCGTTGCATTGCATGAGGGGGATGCATGATCATCATTTGAAATTGACCTCCCACTTCTTCCCACTCATATTCTAATTCTACTTCACATTTTTATTTCCTCGTGCCTGCCCTGCTTCTTGTTTTTATTTTATTTGGTCCAGTCAAAAAAACTAAATTTAGAAACATAAATTACTTTGAAACAAGAATTTAATTAATACTGCACCTGAATATTTAATTCATTAGTTAATGTATAATCATGTTCCCTTGCTCAATTAAATAAAAAAAAAAGCTTAATTAATGCTACTAATTACTATAATTATGGAATATAAAAATACAATAAAGCCCAAAATAAATAATAAGATACTACCATTAGCACAAAAGCTTTTGTCTGTCCAATTACTTCACAGTCTGTGTTTGAACACACGTTTTCTCCACTCTTTATGAATTCCAATCTCAATCTCAATCTCTCCCTTCTTCTTCTTCGTCTTCTTCTTCTTCAAATTCAATTATTCCTTTTCTAGGGTTTTACATTTCCACTCAGATCTCTCAATACCCATTTTTGATAACCCAACAGAAGAACAAGATATGCCATGCGTGCCATTGATGGCCTAGGCATATACATAACGGGGGATTCATAGAGCAAAAGAGAGAGAAGAAGAAAAGTTGGGCCTCTCTCTCTCTCTCTCTGTTTGTGTGTGTAAAAACACCCGAAAAGGCCAGTTTCTTTTTGGTGGGAGAGAATAACCCTTATGGGTCAAGATAATTTCACTCCGCAGAAGAGATCTTCCACTGGCGGTGGAGGTGGGTTACCTACAACCAATAACGCGGCGGCAGGAGGCGGAAGAAACCGTGGATTTCCTGCAATGCCGCGTGGCAGGCAGATCCACAAGACCTTCAACAACATTAAAATCACAATCCTTTGTGGCTTCGTTACGATCCTCGTCCTACGTGGCACCATCGGCGTCGGCAATCTGGGGAGTTCCGAAGCCGAAGCTGTCAACCAAAACCTGATAGAAGAAACCAACCGGATCCTAGCCGAGATCCGCTCCGACTCCGACCCTACCGATCCGGACGAACCCCCCGAAACTGAGATCAACCCCAATATAACCTTCACTCTCGGACCTAAAATCTCGGACTGGGATCAGCAGCGTAAGGTTTGGATTTCCCAAAACCCTGAATTCCCTAATTTTGTTAATGGAAAAGCTCGAATCTTGCTCGTTACTGGGTCGCCCCCAAACCCGTGTGATAATGCCATAGGAGACCATTATTTGTTGAAATCCATAAAGAATAAGATTGATTATTGTAGGCTTCATGGGATTGAAATTGTTTATAATATGGCTCATTTAGATAGGGAACTCGCCGGGTACTGGGCGAAGTTGCCTTTGATTAGGAGGTTAATGTTGTCTCATCCGGAGGTTGAGTGGATTTGGTGGATGGATAGTGATGCTTTTTTTACGGATATGGTGTTTGAGATTCCGTTATCGAAGTATGATAAGTATAATTTGGTTGTTCATGGATACCCCGATTTGATGTTCGAGCAGAAGTCATGGATTGCTTTGAATACGGGGAGTTTTCTGTTTAGGAATTGTCAGTGGTCATTGGATTTGCTTGATGCTTGGGCACCAATGGGACCTAAGGGTGTTATTCGTGAGGAAGCAGGGAAGGTTTTGACTGCTAATTTGAAAGGAAGGCCAGCATTTGAAGCAGATGATCAATCGGCTTTGATTTATTTGTTGCTCTCGCAGAAGGATCAATGGATGGATAAGGTGTTTCTTGAGAATCAGTATTATTTGCATGGGTATTGGGCAGGGTTGGTTGATAGGTATGAGGAGATGATTGAGAAATATCATCCAGGCTTGGGAGATGAGAGGTGGCCGTTTGTGACTCATTTTGTTGGTTGCAAGCCTTGTGGGAGTTATGGAGATTACCCTGTTGAGAGGTGCTTGCGCAGCATGCAAAGGGCTTTCAATTTTGCTGATAACCAGGTGCTTAAGCTGTATGGATTTAGACATAGGGGATTGTTAGGCCCCAACATTAAGAGGATCAGGAATGAGACAGTGACTCCTTTGGAGATTGTTGATCAGCTTGATATTCGCCGTTCAGTGCATGGAAAAAGTGGATCACAGAGCTAGTGATTGAAACATATTTAATGTGTCATAATGTGTAGGTGATGTAATTCCTCAGTTGAAAAGCAAATTTGAATTTGATAACAGTTGAAGTTTGAGTAAGTTTTCATTGATCTGTTGTCATTGTGCTGCTTTGAGATCATGAGAGTAGAATTCTTTTATTAACATCAATTTGTCTTCCTTCGATATTTGAGTGATTTATGAAGGAAATTTTAGTCAACATTACATCACTTGTTTTTGCATATTCTTTTATGGCGCTTGGAATAGTTTCACTTGCGATAAATTTCTCCTTGCTTGGTATTGAATGAAATGAAAGTTGTGGTTTCCGTGTCTTTAGCGGTCAAGCGGCAAAAAGAGTGGCAAAATCCAATATGTGAAGATGCCATTTTCAAATTGATCAATCTGCCTTTGTGTTTTTAATCCTACCTCACTATGTCAGGATGAAGAGCATATTCATACCTCTGGTATGCGTTGCCATGTGCATGCAATGTATGTGGTTTATTCATGTTCAGAGCGACCATGCACTGAAAACGTGTGTGATGAGGAGTCGCTTATTTGAATGTGAACTGTGAAAGAAGCTTGACAATGCTAGAGCACCTAACTAAGGAAGTATCACTTTCAATTGATCTATTTTGTTTTGTCTGATGTATGCAATAGAATCAAGATTATTGGAAGTGGTGACCTTTGGACATAACTAAACTGGTCTGTTTTGGTTGCTACTTATCTTACATCCATACTTAAAATTGAGAGTGGTTCAAATAACTTGTATATTTCTAGTCACGCATTACCTTTTTTCTTAGTTGAAGCTCTTCGTGCATTAGCTTATTTCTGTTTCTTCTGAAGCAATTAGTAAAATGATGGAAAATTTGTCTTCTTAAAGGCTAGACGCCAAGACTTTCGTTATTTTCGTGGGAACCACTTTATCTGCTTGAAGTGGCATGTCCTCTCTAGTGTGTTAGGCGGGATGGGATGGGATTGGAGGAACTTTAGATGCTCTTTGATAGATTGCTCACCCCCTGGTTCACACGTCTTTAAGGTGTTTTTAGTTCTCCCAAGAGTGGGTTTAGAAGATTTCATAGGTTAGACAGTAATTTTGAGTTCCTCTGGCTCTCACGTAGCATAGTTTACATCCATTTCTAGATTCACATGAACAAAATGTTGATGTAACCCCAATCAGTTGGCCATGCCTCAATACTTGTGAGCTGAAAGCAACCTGGCTACAATGTAGATGAGAATTTGTATATCTTTTCTTGTCTTGTGGGATTTGGTTTTGAACGCGGTTCATTAGGTGAATTTGTCATGATTACTCTAATAAGCAGGGCAGCAAATGATTGGCATTGATTCATGAACAAATAATAGAAGGGAGATTCAATTCAACATTTTTCACATAGTAAAGGCGATTAAATTCAGAATTTGAACATTACAGAATGGTTTTCCTTTCAATAGTTCCTATTGTTTTTTGGCAGTGAACATATGAGCCCTTTACCTGTCTGTGGCATGTAGTACTCCATAGGAAGTCAAGAATATTTCACTCCCCAGTCCCCATATAAAAGAAAAAGAAAAGAGCATTCCACGCCCAAGAATCAAGAAGCCTTTCTATTATTCTCTTTTCTTCATTCTACAATTTGCTTTCCTCCTAACTCTGGGAATCCTTTAGAAGCAGGAACTTACTAAATTTGAGCCTTGTGAGGCCGCATGTTTCTTCTACCAAAGGCTCGAAAACTAGGCTTCTTACTGATAAATGAACCATAATCCAAAAGTACCAGTTTGTGGAGTATTGTTTTAATCTGGGTCTATGTTGAATGAGACAGCATGTCATCCATGATATATTTTTCTTTTCTTTATTAAAGGCATCAATCTTTATTAATTTTAAAGCCAAAGGGAGGCGAAAGGGTGTTGATGGTGCAATGGTAAGAAAACACAAAAAAAAAAGAAAAAGAAAGAAAATGATGATGTGTTTGTGATTTTATAAAGAAATTGATATGGCGAAAGCAAGGAAGGGATGATCATGACTGAGGGCTAAAATGATTGTCAGATGAAGAAACAACCAAGTCTACAAATATACACTAGTTCATGCTAATATATATTACATATATTATTTTATGAATTTCGGAAAATTTACCTAACATCTCAAACAGATGCTATAAATGGGTCCGGTTTGAAGCTAAAGCTTTATGACGTGCTACCAATAGTTGATTCATTTCAGCAATCTGGTTTAACAGTCCTCTAATTTTCTGCAACACAACATGTTTGAATCCAATGAATTTTCCCATCAAATTCACATCCATATACAAACACACACAAGCATTTCCACAAACACCTTACCTCATCTTTCTCCTTTATACTCCTCTTCAACTGCTCCACGCTCTCTTTCCTACACGTCCGCCGCCTGCAAAGCCACCACAACACCGCCGCCACCGCTACCCCAATAACCCTTCCAAGAGACCCAAATGCCCTCCCCATTGTCCCATTTTTGTAACCGAAATAACAAGCGATGCTCACCATCTTGGCGCGCAAAATCTCAAGCCCGATTCCCAACCATTCTCCGATCCCGCCACCAGCGGATGCTGGGATGACCTCGCTGGCACCTGGCCGTGGTGGTGAAAGAGTTGAACTGGAAGGCGGGTTATGTTGTTGTTGAATTTGATTGGGAAGATTTTCGTGGTCGACGGGAGGGAAGATGGAGAGGTCGTCGTGTGGAAGAGAGTCTCTGATCATGACCATCGACCATTGCTGCTTTATTTGAGGATTGGGTTTGGGTTTTGATGGTTGTTTGTGATTGATGGAATGGAATTTTTCCCATCCAAATAGAAAGCCTTCCAAAATTCTGTCATTTTCTAGCATTTTTGTAGCTTGAAGAAGAAAAAGCGAAGAGCTGAGAGCTGCTCCCAAACTCAAAAAACAGGGAAGATGGCATGTTGTTTGACCCCAACACATTACACCCTGGTAAGGCTAAATCCAGCATTGTAAGACTTTGTGCTATAGCCCGGAATGGCCCATTTAGTGTGTCATTCTAAGCATGGCCCAAGTGTGTTGTGTTTGACATGAATGACAGGAATAGTTCATTTATTCAACCATTGGTTTTGCAGTGGCATTGAAAATTGAGAAAGAATTGTCGGGAAATGTTTTCTCAAAAGCACTGTTTCAAGGGGCAAATGCAAACATTGCTGATTTGGAGTTTTACACAGCATGAATCCATTAAGAGTACGTTGTTTATTTATTTTTTATTTGAATTTTAGGGAATTATAGAAACATAAAGAGTACATTGTTTATTGAAACTCTACTAAAAGTGCTGCTATACATCAATTATTGAACTCCAAGCTCACAAGATGTTTTGTGTTTCCATTACTATTCAACAATAAGATAAAAGGGGAGGCCGGGAAGGGGGGGGGGGAGGTGGGTGGGATGGAAAATTAAAATGAAAGGGGAAGTCATTAAATCTGCACAACACATTCTACAAATAAAACATAAGCGTTTTTAGGATTGAATTTGGAACCTCAACCAAAGGACAAGCTGTTGTCTGCTAAAAAATCAACCAATTGATCTTTATCTTCCCTTGATGTTTCCCGTATGAGGAAAATGTAACTGAGAACTAACTGTCATATCAGAATCATCACTAGCAGCAGCAGGGTTGGCTTTGGGGTCATCATCGTCACTTGGTTTTTCCAAAGCAATAAGATTACTCTTATCTTCTGGTACATCAATCTGTGAGGAAGCATCTTGAAGCTGCAATGAATATTCTAAGTTCCATAACACATCTCCCATGCTAGGTCTATCAACTCCATATTCTGCTAAACATTTCTCCGCAGCTTCCACAAACTTTTTGAGTGATTCTTCACTTATACTCTCAGCAATTTTAGGGTCAACTATCTTCTCAATCATGCCCTTTCTGTGCCACTGCATGGCCCACTCAGCCAAACTAACCTGCTCCCTTGGCAGCGCTGGGCAAATAACTGCCCTTGCGCATAAAACCTCAAAGAGGACTACACCAAAAGAGTAGACATCAGATTTCTCTGTAAGCTGTTGACTTCTGAAGTATTCAGGATCAAGATACCCGAAGCTACCCTTCACTGCAGTGCTAACATGGCCTTGCTCCATAGGTGCGGCTTTCGAGAGGCCGAAATCCGACACTTTAGCTACAAAATTCTCATCAAGAAGAATATTTGTGGTCTTTACATCACGGTGGATAATTCCTTGCGCGGCACCGGTATGGAGATAATGCAATCCTCGAGCTGCACCAATGCAAATATCAAGCCGTTGTTTCCAGGACAAAGTTGGTTTGTTTGAGCCATATAGATGGTCACGAAGTGGACCATTAGCCATGTACTCATAAACCAGAATCATCTCTGATTCCTCATCGCAAAACCCAATGAGTGATACAAGGTGGCGATGCCTGAGCTTCGAAAGCATTTGTATTTCCGTCTGGAATTCGTTTATGCCTTGTTCTGATCCCGGGTTTCCTCTTTTTATAGCGATCTTGGTTCCATCTTCTAGAACCCCAAGAAACACTTTTCCAAACCCGCCCACACCAATCACTGTCTTTTCATCAAAATTCTGTGTTGCATTTTGTAACTCATTGAAACTGAAGAATCTGCCAAGACCTTGATTTGAGTAAAAACTGGAGTGTCCAGTACTCTTACTTTTTCTGGAGCCAAAGATGCTAGATTTCCTAGAGCTACTCTTGCTGCTTAAGAAACTAGTGTGGCTACCATGAATAGGTAGAAGCCATGCTGAGAAGCTGTTCCGCTTTTGCCAATCATGAGGCCGTCTTTTCCACCTAACACAAACTATTCCAAGTAACAGCATTGCAAAGAACGCCATAGCAAGCCCTGAAATTGCAACAACTTTCAATTTGCTAGATCCTCCCTTGTATGAGCCATCAACAGCAAAAAATCCATCCAAGCTATCTGCTATGTTGCTCATCTTCATGACCTCCAAGCCATTTAGAATAGCATTAGGTAGACCGCCATTGGACGCTGGGCCGACCTGAACCATAATGGAACCATTTGTGATTGCTGAGGCATTGAGCAAAAAATCTGTGTAATATGCAGTGGCCAAGCCACCAGCTTTGGTTGTGAGATCAAGACCAGACAACCCGATTAAGCCGTTTATATATACATTGAAGTACAAGTCATTGCGGGACTTGCTTACAATGTCACAAAAGTGCATCCTGATGAGATAGGAAAAGCTTGCATCAATATCCATCACCCAAGTGAGATTGAAATTTGGTTCCATGGATTGAGCATAGGCCTCAGTTGTCATCCTTTGCGCAGTTGCATAAACTAAATCTGGTGCAACCAATGGAGTCATCCGTTTATCAGGCTGGTATTTGATATTAGAACCTGTCACAGCTTCAGCTCCTTGTGGGAACACATTAAATGGGGCATCAGGTAGCCATGTCCTTGACAATGTATCATTTTTTGGTGTTAATGTCGGCCCTCCCATATTCAATCGATAGGACACTTCTAAAGCATAATTCAACAAGCCATTGACGGTTTTACCTTGGGGTACTGAAGATGCTGAATCAGAGAGAAGTTCATCAGGAATAGCCACGATCTCAATGGCATTGATGAATGCATAAGAATTCTTCTTGGGCTTGAAGATGAGGGAGAAACGTTCAGTAGCGTTAACAAGATATTCCTTGAAAACCACTCTATTATCATCACTCACAGAGAAGTCATGCAAAAGGACAAACTTGTCTGTATGGACAGTGAAAACTGCAGTTTTCAGATCATACTGAGGGTGAGGAAGCGGGTAGAAGTAGAGACGAACCCAATGTTTCCCTGGCTTGGAGATGAAAAACGTATATGTTGAGTGAGCAGGAAAAATCCTTGCAGTTTTACATAAATCTTGCATGGACGAAGGGGTAGAATTGGAAAAGGCACTGCTGGGAATGGAATCTATTGAAGCTTGTACATCTTCACTGGTAGATAGGTAACTACTTGTTTGAGAGTCTGACTTGAATGTTCGTCCATCATCAAGCTTTGTTTCACTAGAAGATCCACAATCGATAAGATAGTTATCGGGAGGCCGATATGCAGCCGGAGAAGAAGAAACAATAAGAGAAGGGGCAGGAGCGGAAGGTTTTTGATTAGCATGTTTTGCCAAAATAAAGTTTGCATGGTTTAACAAAAGGAAAATGGAGAGAAAAGAAAGGGAGGAGACATGTAGAGGCCTTGCTGGCCTATGATGATCTCCCCCCATAGCTCAAGGCGGCGGCCAGAAACCGCGGCACTAGCTAACACGGCGGTGACCGTGGTAGTGATGGTGTGGACATGGTGGTGGTGGTCGTGAATGGCAAAAGGCTAGGGAAAGAGGGAGAGAGTACCAACAAGGGATTTGTACGTAGAAAAATGGTTGGCGGGCAGTTAGGCAAAAGGGTAGTTTGTTGGAAGCATGTAGGGAGGGACGTGCAAAGGTGTAATGTGTATGTTAATGGGCACTCTTCATCTGTTTCAATTTTGTTATCATTTGTTGAAGGGGGGAAGAAGACTTGGTAAAAGGAGATAGATACAAGTATTATATACAACAAACAGCGAGCTATGCGTTGGGCCTTAAAAAGCCACTTTGTCACAGCTTATCTTGACAACAAACTAACAAAGCAGGAGGGGCAAAAGGGAAGTTGACAGCGCGTACCGTCGTGGGCATTCTCTTTATTTCAGCAGCGTTGAATACAGCGTTTTCAGTCTCCTCCTCTATTTCTACTTTCTATTTGGTGAGAAGCCGAAGCCGCCTGCTCCTCCTTGACTATATAATTATATGTTTTTATTATTAATAACATGAAAGAAATTGGTTTCAGCTACTGATTTTTACAACCAAAAAATAAATAAATAGGGATCCACAATCTTTATTAATGTGGCCCAAAGAATATTGAATTAATGTCAAAAACAAATAAAAAAAAGATTACAAACTCGTATACCACTGTACGCTACGACCTTGTGCTTCTGCTGTGAGGTATATTAGACCCCGTCTTATCCTCTGCAACAGAGAGTGGTGATTAGTGAGCATTTCACAGTGGAGTGCTATGTTGCCTGCCTTACATGCATAACACAATACAAGTGCAAAATCATACCTCTGCTGTGTCTCTGATTCGCAGCAGTTCCAATCTTTCTGAAGGCCTTCGATTGGACAACGTAGCAAGCTGCACCCAGCCCAGGTATCAACAAAACGTTAGCAGCCACCTTAAATATTATAACCATACCCTACCCTGCACATTTATCAAATAAATAACTAGACCATACGTGCACAACTATATAATGGGAGCAAGCACTGTACCCAGAAACTGAAGCGCTCTGGATCCTGTGTATTGGGCATCATTACTTCAATATTATAGAGTGCTTCAAGCACTCTTCGTTCTGTCCGCAAGGCAGGAATTGTTTGTATTAGCATGCATGCCATAAAGGAAGCAAAACTACAAATGTTTAATGTGATTTAATAGGTTTCAATTCCAGTAATTCAGATCAACTTGCAGTAACCAAGAAATGTCTTAACAATTTCATCAGTAACTAGACCCTTCATGTCAGAGAAAACTCAAGGCTGTAAAGTTACCATGTTTGAGAACAACTATTTCCCTCTACCTTAAAGAAACATGGGATTTTATTTTGCTCTACATCCCAGCAATTTTTAACGGCTCAAACAACTGACATCACGGACAACTCAGCTAAAAGAGGATTTTCAGAAAGAGTAAAAACATCGGAGAAAAGAACCCTAAACCTTAAGTTTGACACAGGTGATTGCACGTGTCAGTGCTTGCCCATCTTCAATACATAGTAAGATAAAATCACGTCAATTTGCCTCAAGAATATGGGGGAGAAGTGACATGAGACTGTAGCTCAATTTCATAGAAAATTTATCTTAAATGAATTGATATTAGACAAGTAACAATAACAGAACGACAAGCTGAGCTAGGACTTTTAACCTCTAACTATCCTACTAAAGAGTTTTACCATGCGTTGCTTCTTTTGCTGAACTCAACCATGACCGAGCATATGCTGCTGCATTATTTGTCGACTCCTGCAACTGTTAATATCAAAGACATTACACAAATACTGATAAATATATATATAAATAAAATAAAATAAAAACAATATGAATACCATGAGGTGGGTATGCTTGTATACTGCCATATTCAAGCTATCAAATTTTAATGGTTACACAAAATTAAACCTCTGATAATACTTGTAAGATCATATTCGATGTGAAAAATAAATCTTACTGTTTTTTATGAGTTAAGAACCAAAAAAGTACAGGCATCAAGCAGTTACTAACCCATGTAGGCTAAGGATTACATAACAAATTAGTCAAATCTACCAAACAAGTAAGTGTGAAACCATGCATCTAAAAGCTCCGGCAAGCATGAATCTAACCCCTTCAGAAGCCCATCTATCTCTTTCCCTCCCAATAAAAAAAGGGGTGGAGAGAGAGAGAGAGAGAGAGGAAGGTAATAATCTNTAAGGAGAGAGAGAGAGAGAGAGAGAGGGAAATTAAATCTCACTTCACTACAGTCTGCATAAGCATAACCATCCCAACCCCTAACCTGCCACTACCAAGAGATGCCCAACCAGTGCAAGCTAAAGGCCAAAGCTGTCTCGGCCATGAGCAATTGAAAAGAAGATAATGAGCATTGCACTGCTGCCTTACATACAAAGCATCCACTAAATATGAATTTCCCCTCTTTTTGAGGTTATAAATGGTTAATATTCCTTCCCAAGATGATTCCCTTTAGTAAAAGAAGCAAACTGAAAACTGAGAAAAGGCAAATTTCACCTCCTTGCAGTCTATTGTTTTTGAAATTTGATGTATCTTGCTTCATTTATTCTTTCATTGATAAGGAAAACTAATACAGATGGGAAATAAGAATAGAGATAATCATACATCTTCTCTATCTCTTGCATATGTTGGGAGTATGTCTTGTATCCACTCAACCTCTGCCATTCGATATCTGCATTGAACATAACTAAGGTATGAGGTCCCACGACAAAATCAAGTAGGCATGAATAATGGGAATTGTGAGTAAAACTGTATGATATACAGGAGCCAATGATGAGAAAACTAACCCATCTTGGTCCCAAGATCTGAGGATGCGAAATCTCCTGCGACTTTCAATCTGTATGCCAAATAGTTTATATAAATATATGAACATGTTTTTTTTTTAATTAAATATGAACATATTATGTAAGAGCCAGAAGTTGCTAAATATTTTGGGTCCAACATAAGCATGAAAGACGAGGAAACTGTTTTTTCACAGACCAAATTATCAATCATTCACCAAAAAGAAAAAGGCTTTCTCTAGGAGCCTTTTACTACCAGCTGCTACATTAATAAACTAGAGAATAAAAAAGATTCAAATACTACTGATCGATCTCCTGAATAGAAAACTCACAAATTTGTTTCTGTTTTTCATAATTAAAAAAAAAAAAGCTTAGTGATCTACTCATATACCTAAAACTATGCTAGTATTGCACAAGAAAACATGAAAGTTCAATTCTAGAAGACAAGTTTGCTGATTATAGGACATGACGGTCTAGTTGCCAACAAGCACCATACAAAGCATTTACACTTGCAGAAATTTCTAAAGCTAGGTGGCAATAAAGTGAAAACCCCACCCGTTTTGATGGTGAATATATCCATGGGGAATCAAACCAAAATATAATTTGCATGTAAGTGAGATCTAAATAACCGTTTATTCTTGAAGCAACCTCCAAAATTGAAGCAATCAAAATCCTTTCACCCTTTTGGGAGGGTAGCACAGGCTACAAAATTTTGCTTCTAGTGAAAACACAAACTATATCTCAGCTTTCCAAAACTATCTGCAGGTTCTTCAAAATTTCCTACTTAAATCCTCTCAAATGTGCAATGACTAATTGAAGATGGTCATTGTTACATTAAATGGAAGGAAAGTGGTCTGTCAAAGCTTCATAAGAAAGGATATGCCTTGTTAAAGTTCTATAAATAAAGGCTCTTTTGATCATGGAGAAAGAAGATAAAAAAAAATCATTAGTATGCAAAAGTAATAGTTGAGAACAGAAAGCAGAAGAAAGATTTCTTTTTCAAATCATCTTGCCTGAACCACAAGCTAGTGAGAGTCCACCATATGAATGACCTCATCCGATCATTTGATTTCAAATGATACTCCCATTATTTGTTTGTCTATCCAATATTATTTGTCCACTGTGAAAGCTCAATAAGAATTTGTCTAAGGACTTACTACTCAACATTTCTCTTATTGTGGATTGCAACTTGAAAACCCATCTATGACCAAGCTAAAAATGTGATGCTGCACTATAGTCAATGCATTTATTATTTTTTTCCCTCAAATTTGTGCCTTTCCAAAAGGAACAAAAACTTTGGGATGGAGGAATGGCAAATAAATAAAAGCTATTTTACAACTTTATGTGCACATATCACAGAAAAAGTGTCACTGAATCAGAGGCAAAGGAAAGTCGATAATGTTTCACCTCTAGAACAAAGCGTCCATCAGGAAGTGGCTCACACCTACATATTTAAAACAAGTGATAAGATCATGCAATTAAAAAACAAAATCTTCTCAAAATATAAGCTACTTTGCAAAGCTTTTGGATTACAAAAAAAAAAGTGTACAAGCCACCTACTCAGTGATCTCCACTTCACAAGCAAATTCAGCAACAGAATCTGTAGCAGGATCACGGATGACCTACAAATATAATGGACCAACCAAAAACAGAAAAAAAGTGAGGAACTTTTGGTCACTGAACATGTTTGACAAAAGGAAGAAGAAAAAACCAGTTAAAAAGAAATCTACCATTCCCATGCGATGATTTCCTTCCATTATTCTCCTTACCTGTTTTGAAGCAAATAAAAAGTAAATCCTCGTGATCAAGGGCAAAACATATGCACATAGGCTGAAAGGTAAATGAACAATTCAAACTGCTTTTAATTATGAAAACTGAGCTAACAATTTGGTTTTCCACATTCCAAATCCAAAAGCAGTCCCCCCAAGACACAGAAACTAATCAGCTTCAACATTATGATGCACCAAAAGTATGACACAGTGATTAAAAACTGCTAGCCAATACTTCAGCTATCAACAGCAAGTATACAGCTCATAAAGCGTTACAAACATTAGAACTAGAGTTGAGTATCTACTTAGAAGGAAGGGTATAGCCTGCCTCGACAACCAAATGGAAAAACAGACCAATTAATTCATCACCGAGAAACCAGGCTAACTAGCCTGTAAGCCTTGCCCAATTAAAAAATTAAATAATATCTGACAGAACGATTCCGTTAAAAAGTTACATATGGAGTTTATAATATAAAAGATTGCCAAGATATGTTAAAAGGAAAGAGGGAATGGTAGTGACATAGATGGAGCTTGTTCCAACAAGCAAACACAGCCCAACTCAAATTTAGAACAAGAGCAACTCTGCCAAAAGCCTCACAAGCATAGTAAGAAGCCACGGAATTTTGCACTGCCAACTTAGATTTGGATGGAAAAACAACTATGATCTACCCATTTTTCTACACTTTATCCTAATATACAACATGATTAAGATTAGAGAATGTATGAAACTCACCATAAGTCTGTACCGGGGTTCAAATATGTGGAGTGGAAACTTCTGACAAGGGATGACAACATCCATGACGAAAAGAGGTATCAGATCATTACCAAAATTTATCAGACTGTCATGCTCCGACTTCCTTTCAGCATATTCCTCTGGGAAGGTTTTTTGTATGATGTTGTTTAGCGTTACACTATCAGACAAAATGTTATTTATAATAGTCAATAAAACAGAATACCCTAACAAAGCTTTATTGAAACCTTTCAAAGATGATAACATCAAATTAGCACTTAGCAGAAAGTAAAAAGTTCAGATAGAAGACAATTTCCATGCTCGAAAGCATGGACCATATGCAGATATGCCTAGTATTTAACGTTTTAATAGATCCACCAAAAGATTTTTCTTAAACCAACTGAATCAAATGGGATCTTAAGATTCTTAATTTCTATCATTGTGCCCCATGAAAACAACAAGAACAGCAGTCTCCTAGTTCAAGGGCAGTGGTAAACTAGTCATTATTAGCCTATTGCAACTCTACATGGATGCGACGAATGGTTGCTTCTCAACTAATTACATGAGCTAGTGCAAACAGCAGCAGTTGAAGAACATGATTGTTCTCATTATCTGAACAAAAGAACTTCAGTTAATAATCACTGGTCAGAAGCTTACCTGATTGCACATGTTCTAGGACTAATGAAGAGCACTGTTCGGCACAACGGACATTTGTTGCCTATCGTTTTAGTACAAGGTCAGATATTAGTATATTGATAAAAATACTACTAGAATTGGAATCAACAACCACAAATACTCACTACGATCCATTGTCTGAAATAAACATGAGCGACAAAAAGAATGTCCGCAAGGTGTTGTTATAGGTTGATATAGTAACTTCAGACAAAGTGTGCAATCAAAGTCATCAGTACGTTCAGGCAACTCATGGCCTCTAATCCGCAACAAACTGGATGGCATTCTCTCCAAACTCCGAAAAGAAGCCCGAAGAATGTCACTATGTATTACCAGCAAAACAATCATTCAGATTGGCAAAATTCCTAGTCACCGCATGTCAAATTAAAATATCATAAACTACCTGAACGGATCAAGTTGAAGACCAGAAAGAATAATATCCCGTGCCATCTCATATCTTTCCAACTGCATGGTCAAAACAACACATATATTGGAGAAACCAAGGCAGCATAGACATAAAAATGTGCATGTGCATGTGTAAATTAAGCAGAATGAGATGTATTGAAAGAGGCCCACTGGAATTTAGCTTGGACCCCTTTGTATGCATCTTGTTCAATGAAACAAAAAGGAAAAAAAAAAACACATAATGCAATCTATCACTCACCAAAATGAGAGCATTGGCCTTTAAGATGTAGGATCTTACTGCATTATTCTGCAGGCTCATCAGCCTCTCAGCATCCTTAAGAGCAAGCTGAAATAAATGTTAAAAAGTTTCACTCTTTCAGAATGTCTGTAATCGCGATAAAATCCAAAATGCAAAATGTTCTTCTCAGCCATTTAAGGAGTGAAGAAACAGGCATACTTCAGCAAGTGTTGTCATATCCAGCCCATTCAATGGTCTACATTCAGAAGCTGTTGGAGATCTACTTTTCAGAAATTGACTAATCCTGCATAAGAATTACCACAAATCCTCCATCATGATTGACTGGTAGTACAGAACTTGTTCAAAGGATGCCAAACAAATATGTGAATAAAAAGAAAAGCAAAAACTATATACATGCGCATGTGTAAATGCTATATCTATTTATGTACAAATCTTTACAACACAATGACATTAGACATGGATAAAACCTAACCTCATGTAGGCAGCACTTCTGTTACCAAGAATAACATGATCACCAGGTTTGATATTATTGGCCCTAGTGTAATTGTTGATTGCCTGAATGAAGAATGCTATTTATCAGCAACAGAACAACATAAAATATAAACATGTAATTAAAAAGATAATTCTTATGAAAAATTCACCCTTGTTGTTTTAGTCATCAGAAGAAACAGGCACAGAAAAAGTAGCAAAAAAATATTGAGCACATTTTATTAGGAAACTTTAATCCATCTAGTTAAGCCCTTCAAAGTATTTGGGTTTGCATTTCCATGTTCAAGAACTAAAGAGATAAAGTACCTTACTAGTGATATCTTTTAGTTTAAAATGCAAAGAAACACAGCATGAAAATTCAACAAAATTGCAGAATGCAATTAAAATTATAAGAGCCATTATGCAAAGAAAAATTTAACCTCCTCAAAACGATTATCTCGGAATGCTCGATTTCCGTTCTCCATGTAATCATAAACATGACTGTATCGGTCCCATGGCAATGATCCCACTCCTTCATTTGCCTACACTTCAACCAATGTTTGTTAAATCCCCAAATGTAGTCTTAAAGTCACAAACTCTCCACAGAAACTATGCACAATAACTAGAGTAGATTTTTCCATAAATTAATAGAAAACACATGAATATACTAAAATCTCAACTCCTATAGTCATCAAGGTTTGCCAACGAAACACAAACTTCAAAGGTAAAGATCATCATTTTTTTTTCTTTTGTCACAGTCGAGCAGTCATTACAGCCATATATGAGAACAAACCAGCTATTTTCTTTTTAGATTAATTTTGACCAAAATTTAATGTGCCAATAAAGTAAAAACATTTGCTGGTTAAAAGTAGCAGATTCATAAAGTAAAGGAACGAAATTTCAATTTTTATGTTAGCTTCCTAGGAATTCTCAGCAGCCAAACAGATAGTGAAAGAGAAAACAAATGAAGAAGACAGTTAAATTTTGTGTCCTTTCCCACATTGTCCTCAGCTACCAAACAATTCTAAGATAACCACAACTAACACAAACAAGTTTGAAGGAGTAACCAAAAACACATTGAATGCAACTGTTTGCTCTCCAAGAAAATGCAGGAAACTGATGGAAACTTCATTATTTCTTTCAATCTTAGCTCCTTAGTTTCTTTTAAAGAAACAATAAAACATGAAAATGAAAATTTATCTCAACTACGAAAAATAGCTCAACAGAACATATATTCTTGTTTTCTCAGCCCACAAAAAAAGATCAACTTCATTAAATATAATTTTACGCGCTTTTATTCAAAAATAAATAAATAAATTTTCATTTTTTATTCTCCAAAATTCAGTAGTTAGGAAAGAAAGGAACTAAACAATCTTGATTAGACCAAATAAGAAAACAATTATTTATTGAAAAAACTGCATTTTCTTTATTTTCTTTTTCTACATTTTCTCAGCATACTAACAGACCTCCTGAGAAGTACAAGAAGTACTCACCCAAACGTAGTCTTCCACGTCATCAATTCCTTCCAGGACGATTCCAGAAGACGACGCCGTCTCGCCGGACATTGCCCCAAAACCAAAACAGAAACTCCAAAACAAAAAAAAAAACACTTGAAACAGAAAGAAGAAGTATCAGCTGGGAAACTGAAATTGAAACGGAGAAGTTGAAGAGAATCTCCGGCGAATCGCGTTTCGTTCTCCGTCCTTCGTTTCTCGCATGGACCAAATTCCTCTACGTGTTCTCCTTTCTTCCCTCCTCCAATCTTCCTCTACAAGGGTCACTAACATTAAAATGTCGATTTTTTGCTCTTTTTTTTTTCTTTTTTAATGTTTTAGAGGCTGAGAGCTCCCCTGGCAACTCAGCCCCCCCACCTTTTTTTTTTTTTTCACAGTTCTTTTTCTGCCAGGAAGTTTTATCTCTCGTAGGCCGGCTTTTATATGCAAAGAAGAGCCGGTCCAGTGTTTTAGTCTTTATCCTTGAACGGGTGCATTCCTTAGAGAATCAGCGCTGGTGAAATAAGGAGTTGTGAATGTGTATGTTTTTGATTGGGCTATGGAGTCGACTGTTACGGTTTATTCTGTGGACGTGATGAGGTTAGCGTACTTTTGTAATGTGCGTGTATTACAGACTCGTTGTTTTGTGAGTGGTGGTTGCACGTGCATTACCTTAACTAGGAAGTCTAGGAGTGATGGTTGGCTGTTGGCCTTGTAAGAAAATGTTGAGTTTGTCATGGATAAATAAACAAAAGTAAACTAATAATAAAATAATTGGACATCCATTAACAGTACATGGTCCATGGTTGAACTTCAAACGTTCCTACAATTGAAGTGAAATCGATTTTATTTTGACACCACACTATACACTTAATATACATAATCTTGATTCTTTAACTCATTAATATAGTTACATAACTATATCTAAATTGTTTATTTATATAGTAAATCTTATTAAAAAAAATCAAATGTTAGATCGATGAGTTGATTTATTGAGATTGATTGACATAGGTTTTTATAGGAAATATAAATCTTTTTATATACTATGAGATGATAATTATCAGTACACGTGACTTATTTTTTAGTAGTAGATAAAATCTTATTTAAATCTTATCTACAACTTAAATTACTCACGCGCTTAAAATCTATGCCGCTTGAGTATCTTGAATGCATATATACCATATGGAGTGTCTAGGTTGGCAATGAGAATCTAGCAGGAGAATGGGGATGCAGATGAGGAGAGTGAGTTAGAGCCAGAAATAGTAATAAAGAAAGCCGACCGGATTTGTGTGAAGATCGGCAACCTTCGAGCCTGAGACCACCACCACCTTATAACAAACACCAGATGACAAAACTTTATATGCTTTGAAGTCTTAAGACAAAATTAATCTCCCAACATATGCAACCGCCAGCCTTAGATTCAACCACCTGGAACAGTCCACAGAGATACAAATCCTTTTTCTTTTCCTTTAGATTGGGATAAGTTAGTGACAAGAATCAAGATTTTAAGTTTGAAAGGATGAAAATGAAAATTTTAATATTTGAAAAGATGAAATTATAAAATATTTAAATAATAAAAATAAAATTTTAAAATAAAACAAAGAAAAAAATATGAATTTTTAGGCAGTTTGGGATAAGCGGTCTTCATGAAGGTTTGGAAAATTTAGGAGTGAGTGGTTTGTACGGGGTAAGGTGTGTTGGCTTATAATAAAAGCCACGTTCCAGGGATGATATCCACACTTTAAAGAGTTGATCAAGACTTATCTCTATTGTGGGGATGCGAAAGTAGCCAACATCAAAATATAATATATATATAAAAGGTGTTACGGCTTTGTGTGGCTTTCTTTGTTTATATGTGGCATTCCCATTTGGATCTTTTCACCCATACGGTTGGATGTTTTTTTAAACTTTTAGACTGCAACAATCCACTTACGGATTTTGGTTGTAGTACAACATACGTACTTTGCATACGGTAAGAAAAGTTAACCATCACTTCTGCTGCTATGCATATCCTTTCCTAAAGTAGCAAGTTAAGGGCATCTACTTCTACTTAACTCATATTAGCTGTTTGAGCTTATTTATTTACTTTGGATTTTTAGGGTTTATCCAAAAATAGAATATGATGTGATATGACTATTCAAAATCCCCTTTATTCCATAATATATATATATATATATGTATATATTTTTTTTTTCACTAAGATTAAATTGATAATGAAAGGTGCCGCAAGATAATTGGCTTGTGCGCCCCACAATGATTTAGCAAAAGAAAATTAAAAGTAAAAATAAAAATAGTAGATGAGGAACACTAAATCTATGTTGGTTTCCGCTTATTACTGCTCTAGGTGCCTGCCTGCCTGGTCTTATTGAGTTTTGTCCCTTGTTTTTGTTTTCTTCTTCCTGCTTTTGAGTTGTTCTGGGTCTTTTGTGAGTACAGCTGCTCTGGGTGCATTGCTTTTTTTCACACCTGCTGGAGCTGGGGAATTGTATATTTGACAAGGTTTTTTGCTCCCCTTCTCTTAATTGTACACCTTACTTAATCTATCAATGAAATGATGCCTTCCAAAAAACCAAAAATAAGCACTAAATTTACGTACCATTATAGTATACATAATTGGGTAACATGTCTAATTTTTTTTAATGAATAAAAAAATTTAATTTTAAATATATTATAATTAATGTTCGATATTCAATGTAGAAAGAATTAAACAAAAAATTAAAGTCTAACTACTAACTAAAAGAGGCCTAGGATTGCTCTTTTTAAGAGAAGTTAAACATACAAATTTTTTTTCTTTATTTTGGAATTAACACTATATATGAAATGTCAACACGAAATATAATAAGACTAAACACAAACACAACACGAATAATTATTCGTGTTAATATCTAAAATACGTATATAGATATGTTTAATAACTGTGTAACATGACACAACACGACTAACATGTTTGTTAAATGTGTCAGACATGACACGATTAAACAATTAACATAATTTCTTCTTAACGCGATTAACTTAAAATATTTATGATTAAATATAATTTTATTATTAAAATTTAAAATCAATAATTATAAGAATAATTATAACAAAATAATAACATCAAATATAATAAAATTTAACAAAAATAACATACATAAAATTCATTACCATACTAATAAAATCCATCATTAATATTAAACGTGTCATTTATACATATTTAAATACAATAACACTATTCATTAATTGTATTTAAACCTGTTAATCATGTCAACATGATTAAAATATGAAACACGATAAGACTAAACTCAAATTTGTTTAATTTCGTATCTTCTTGTGTCTTGTTTAAAATTATCATGTCTAATTTTATTATTGTACTTCCACATGCATTAAAAAATAAAATAAAATAAGGCTAGGAAAATATAAGAGTTTAACCTTTTTACACCTAGATAAAAAGGAATCATAAAAAAATAAAAGTCCAAGGAAAAATCTAAAATACCCCTACAAGGTGAAAAATGGATATTGCTATCTACTTCAATATATATATTCTTTTAAAAGTAAGCTTGCCTTTGATTATTGATATTTGATACAAGTAATTAAATTCCTAATTTTTTTTATTAACCAGTGATCTAGCTTTAAAGACGATGATTCATCTCCAACACAAATCTTTTTCTTTTTTGATCCATAATTAATTTAATAAACAAATCACTCGAAATCGATTACGAGTTCTCTATCCAAAATATTGCTAATTAATTATATATCCATAAGACTAGGTCAATGGCTCAATGTCAATGTCCAAATTTAAAAAATAAAAATTAAAACAGTTTTAATCAATACTATTGTATGAGGGCAAGAAATTGTTTTTATAATTATTCTTTGAATTTGTCTTCAAGTAATTGGAATGAACCACTTTGAACTGAGAGTCATCACCATTGGCGGCCAATGAACGGACTTGTATAAAAAGTGAGATGTAGGTGAAATTCTCTTCAAATAAAGTAAGTTTGTGAATATTCTCTAATATGAAATCTCATCAACTTAATTAATTGAAGCACATGTAAGAGAAAAGCTTAGAGCAATTCGGGACCACTTTAAACGTGAAAATGGGCAGATGTTGTTGTCATATTGATCAGTTGGCGGCCCAATTATAAAGGAATGAAGGGCATGGATGGCCGTAAGAGGAATCTAAAGGCTTTTGCTTTTGATGGAATTAACTTATGTATTGGGCGGCCACACTCTTCAATAATATTTGAATCATCATATATATATATTATTGTACATATTTGAAGGTGAAGGGAATTCCAAGTGCAGACTGTTTGATCTTCATCTTCTGTTATATATAAACTTATTATCCGAACTCATTTCAAATTTGAATATAGAGCATTTTTATCTTATATAATTGAATTGGGTACATATAAATACCCGATTAAAGGATACCCATTATCATCCCTAATTATATAATTTTGACATATAATGCATATAATACTATTTGATAATTGCTTTTGATTAAGTGATGATAGAGCCTTGCAACTATTTTTAGATTTTATTTTGTTCCACTCTTACATATATGTCCTACGACTATGACAAAAACATATCATAGAGTTTAGATTCCAATTCTCTTCAAAAGTAGACATCTAGTTTACGCAACTAAAAGCAGTGCAAAAAAGTAGCTTTTTATGATCTCCATACAAATCAAAAATTGACCCTCCTTTGCTGGCTTTATCCAATGCCTAACTAAGCAACTTGTTTAGAATAAAATCTATGAAACTAGGCATCTTAACTTTGGGATTAATGATTCTTTAGATTGTTGACCTTTTCTTGCAATAGATAAACAAACAATTGAGACGAAATCTCTTTTTGATTTCTTTAACATTTGCAAATCTTTGACTCTCATTAGGTTTTTTTTCTCCCAATGTTTAACAAAAGTAAAAGCAGGTGGAAAGGCAAATTAATCAAGTGAAAAGATGTGAACGGGATTGTTGTTTACAAAGATGCGCAAGGAGTTTTCCATATTCTTATATATAATGTGAGCCTGTTTGCTGTCTTAATACAGGGACAGCTGAACCCAATGGTTTCAGTTGGGCCTGGCTTTGTTTCATTCTTCTACCAAGATTTTGACTCGACATTTTTTTTTTAATTAAAGGAAAAGTGTAATATCACCTACTATGAATTAAAGTACAAAAAATTTAATTACATTTTTATTCTGTTATTGTATTTAATTAAATTTTTATATTTTTATTTTAAATTAAATAAATTTTTATAATTAACCGTTAATTAAATATTATTAATTGAAATGTCACTTGTCATTTTTTTTATTAAAAAAAAAAAGAAAGAAAAGTTTGCTCATCCAACATTGAATGCTGCAAATTAAAATATAAAAAAAATTTCCAAATTAGACATTATTGCTTGTAAATTGAAAATAAAATAAAAGTATTGCAACAATTTTCCATTGATTACAAAGAAAACAAAGATTTTTTATTTTATGATTCCTTTGGAACCCTTAAGCGACACTTTTAATTTCCAAAGCAGCATAAGTTGGCCGCAAACAGCCTATGTATGTGTCGGTGCTTCATCCATTCCATTTGAGTGGTTAAAATAAAACTTTGCTTCGGAATTAAAAAAAAAAAACATTCGGCAAAAAACCAAGACAGCTGAAAGGTATATAAGTTTTGTTTCTTAGTTAACCTACTTAAGCTGCGTTTTCAATATATAATCATTATTGAGGCAAAAGGAATGGAATGCTGATTGCTTTCATGTTAAGACAGCAATGCTTCAACAGTCTGCTACAACACAAGTTGTTGAAACCCTTCTGTCTATTTTTATTTCTGATATGACCTTCGAGTCATTAATTGTATACTCGGAAATTGGCAATGGCTATTTGGGAAGATGGACGGACATGTACAGCAATTAGCATTCTTGTTTGAGCTACTTAAGCTTAATTGAAAACTATAATTCAAGCCTACTTTTTGTTTATCCTTTCCTTGGTTAATTTACTCTTTCAACCCATTTGAGCAACAAAGCCAAAATTTCAAGTAAAACATCAATTCCTTCTTTAACCCAAAATATAGAATCCCATGCCAAGGTCAGAAGTTGGAGCACGGGTACAAATCAATCATATGTTTTTTTTAAAAAAAAAATAAATAATCCACATGGAAATACAAGGGAAAAACTCAAGTTTGAACTTTACTCAACCTTTAGGCTTTGCTGCTTGTATTTCCCAATCCATTATCTATAGTGCAATCACATTATTGCACGTGATTGTTGATTACTTTGGACTTATCAAATTGGTTAAATGTATCTTTCTTTGTCCTTTGGGCCAAAGGCTTAATCCATTGACCAGCAAGTCCCAACTAATCTAATCAATTTTTTTTAAAAAAAAGTATATATATTTTCATAAAACAGTTGAAGTATTTTAAAAAGAAAGTTTTCCAAATTTCTTTTGTTTTTATTTAAATATTTATTGCAATATGTGGGTTCCTATCCATTGGATGGAATATGTTTAGGACAATGGATTGAGCCCTAGGTGCTGTTAGTTAAAGCAACAAGCAGAATAACACTTTAATTATTGTTCATTCAGCAAATTCTATGAAACCTCTCGTGGCTGCTGCACATGATTATGCACTTTCTTTTCTTGCTCAAAATCTTATATAATGAACTTTGCCTTAAGGATGAAATGATAATTGTATATTTTTTATTTAATTATAAATTATAAATTTATTGTTTAAAGAGTTAAATTCAAAATCTTTTCTCCATCAATTAAAAAAAACTCTTAATTTTTTAAAAAAATTGAAATAATTTTTTATTTTTTTATTATATTCAATCGAACTTTTATATTTTTTTTTTGAGATCAAATAGACTGGTATGATTGACAATTGATTAACTGTTATTAGTTCACTTTTTATTTTATGTCACATAGTGTTGACATGACATAATGATATGTTATAATGAATAATGATGTGATAACAGTGTTACATGTTATAAAAAAATATAAGTAGTATTTTGACTAATAACAGTTAGTCAATCATTAATTTTTTTTTTTTTTGTAATTGAGAGAAAAGGGATTTGAATCTTGCTTTTTAAATAGGAGATCATGCACCAATTAATAGGTCAAATGCTCAGGTGCTAATCAACCATTAGTTAGTTATAAAGGTTTATTTGCTTAAAAATAAAAAAAAATTTAATTAAATATATGAGAAAAATAAAAATTTATTTAATTTTTTAAAAATAATTCAAGGACTTTTTAAAACATTATGTCATTAAAAAAGTATAAGATTAATTGGCGGTATTTTATGGATGGACATATCCTTTTAAGTCTTAAGCCTAATTAAATTTAAACCCTTAACAAGAAACTCTTGACATCTATTAGATATAGCATTTAGAGAGGTAACTATGTTTATAATTTTTGCATAGAGGCATTAAATGCAAATGTATACTATTATTTTCCACATGCCAATGTATTCATCAATCTAAATAGAAAGAAGATTCTCAATATTTGAATAAAATACCCTTCCTCTTGTTTATATATATATAAAAAAAAACAGCTGAATAGTCAAAATTGTTACACATAAATATTAATCACATGTATCTGTTTTTTATGATTAAGAAATGGACTCCATAACCACCACTTGATTAATGAAAACCACACCTACTTTGAAAAGCATGTATACATATTACTATACACCAACAATACTATTTTTGTTTTTTAATCTTTGTATGAGAATAAAAAAAAAATTAACAATTATACTTGATTTTTTTGGTTATTATATTTCATTTTAAAAAATTTAGGATTTAAGATTTGAATCTCTCTGTTTTAAACTATACTATATAAAAAAATATAATCAAAAATTTTTTTTCTTTGAAATGATAAATGGACTTTAATTTCCTTTTTCAAAAACGTAAATTTGAGAAAATTCAATTACAATCGACTATTATATATTATATTAAAAATAAATCAAATAGATTAAAATATAACTAGACAAAATTTAACATAAAATTGAAGCAAATTTACACGTGATAAAACTTGAATGGAATCTTAAAAAATAAAATTAAGTCTTTTAACGCTTGTATATATTAAGGAAACAACTCATTATTTCTCGACCTACCAC
Source organism: Theobroma cacao (assembly GCF_000208745.1). Taxonomy (NCBI): domain Eukaryota; kingdom Viridiplantae; phylum Streptophyta; class Magnoliopsida; order Malvales; family Malvaceae; genus Theobroma; species Theobroma cacao. The sequence continues at coordinate 22,377,472 of NC_030852.1, forward strand.
TGTTGTTTGAAAATTGGACATCATATATGCAATTATTACCTATTTTTGTTATTGGCACTTGAGGATATTAATTTAAATTGATTTACAAATTAAATAAATAGAGAGATTAAGTGATTAATCTCGATGGGAGATAACCTTACCGACAAAGCTTTTCTAAGTAACTATAATTTTGTATTAGGTCCAACTAGAAAGTAATTTACAGTACTGAGTAATAATTACATGTTACATAATATTAAATTACTATTGAGTTATTATATGAGATTTTACATTGCAATTTGAAGTCATAATCCTATATATTTAATTTCTTTTGGGAAGAAGAATCCAAACTCGTCCTTATCCACCAATCAAATTTTGCTTTTAGTTAAGTCATTAATTAATTTTGATTTTTAATTATAATTAATTCTGCAACAAATCTTTTATAGTTAGAAGGTCACGTAATACATAAATTTTGACCCTTCACCAATGGGGACGCAACTATCATCCTTTTATATCCCTTCCTACTTAAACAACTACTCTTTAAGGCATACACCATAATTAAGAACAAATTGCCAAATAAGATATATAGATATATATATATATATATAATGCCATATTATTTTGTGAGGATCCCTTAACAAACCAACCATATGAGGTCAAAACGACTGCGCACCAACTTCATCATCTTGGGACCCATACACCTAAGTCAAGTCATTCCAAACCCACCTCAATTGCCCTGGATGGCTTCATTACCTTAATTTCCATTATTTTATTTTAGTAATATGATTAGGAGTATTTTTCATATTTTATTTGAACCTAATTTTTTTTTCCAACCATTTTAAAAATACATTTTTTTATATCAAAACAGAGGGTTCGAGATTTTACTCATAAAATATTTTTCACGAGGTTAAAAATAAAATAAAAATAAAACTCTCTTTACCAATTAAACTAACCCATGTAAGTGATTTTCCATTAATAAATTATATATATGTTCAATTACTTAATTAATTACAACAAGTTTTTAAAATATGTTAATACATACATAAAAACCATGAGAATGGTATGTTTAAGAGGGAGGGCCCACACCCATGAATGGTCATGATTTGGTGATTAAACAAGGGTGTGGGATGGGGTCCTATTCTCATCATAATTATTAGATTGATGAGAGGGGAAGCCTAAAGCCAATCCTCCCCATCTTGGTATTTAAGATTTCTCCCCATTTCATTTTCCTTTTCCTTTTCCTTTTCCTTTGTAGAGAGTTATTATTATCTATTTCCTTGAAAGCAAAGAATCAATCCCTTACCATGTGAACCATAACTAAATAAGAGGTTGTCCCTACTCCATATGCAAAGCTGATCCATTATCTATATTTAACAAATAATTTATTCTTTTTGGGTTTGATTTTTAAAATTAATTAATGCCCATCATAAGATTTATAGTTTTTTTTTTTTTTCACAAACCCTTATCTAAAAATTATATATCCTCAATAATTTTCTTCTTTTTATTAAATGAATGTTTAGGATTTATTAAATATATATAAATGTTGATATTGAGGAATTGAGACCACATGAAAGGTATGAAATATCATATGATTGAAGATCCATTAAACATTAAATAAATAGGAAGGAGACTAGCATTAATACATATAATAATAATAATGAGTTTCATGTAGACCATCAAAAAACAAGCCACTCTCTTTGCATTAGCAATGGAGTAAAAATAAAGGCATAAATAAGATAATGGTTTCTTTTGCTTTTGGTATAGTGTATTTACATCAAGGAATGGGGCTTTTATTTTTATTTTATTCCCATGAGTTCTTATATTGGCCAACTACTATGGGTGGATTGGATATTACAAAGATGGAAACCCAAATGAGTCCAAAGAGTCTCATCGGTATAAACAATCCCCAAACAACTACACCTCTGCAAATTTGTTAGTTTTTAGTTTGTTGGCCAATCTTATTCATTTTCCCCCAAACCCACCCTCCTCGTACTCTTCTAACCCACCATAACAAAAAAGAGGGAGAGGGAGAGGGAGAGCAAAGAAACCATTTCAAGAAAACTTAAAAGAAGGGAGGGGTGGGGGGGAGACATCAAGGCTTTGGATACAGGGGCACTCGGTGGTGAGACATACATTCCATGCTTTTCTCCCTCTCAGCAATGGAAGACAGCCCAAGAATTCAGATGGAGAAGGCCAGCAAGATCATAAGAAGATCAATCTACACCTTCCTTCAAAACTATCACTACCTCACGGCCACTGCTGCACTTCTTGCTTTTCCCTACTCCGCCTCAATTCTCCTTTCGCAACTCTTTGTTCCCTCCTCTCCTCTCTTGCCGACTATTCACAACCGTCTCAGGATTCTTTTCCAGGCTGCTGGCTTCCCTCCTTCCTCAGAGTTCTTCACAGTTCTCAGTTTCAAGATTTCCCAAACCATCTCTTCCTCCATCTTTGCGCTCCCTTTCACCCTCTCTTTCCTCCTCATAGCCAAAGCCTCCATAATTCAGCTTCTCAACCACCATAAACCAAACCTGCCGCCTTCCTTCTCTTCAGTTATACCCCTTTACAAGCCTCTCCTGGCCACATACATATGCAATTTTCTTTTACTGCTCTCAGCAAATGCGACAGCCTTCTCCCTCCTCTTCTTTGCCTTCAATTTTCTCGAAGGGTTTGGATTCACGTCTCCCAGCTGGCTCCTCTTCCTGTCAGCTGCAGGGGCTGTTCTTTATTCCATCATTCTTGCCAATGCCCTCATAATATGCAACTTAGCGTTGGTTTCATCAGGGATGGAAAGATCCGGTGGATATATGGCAATTCTCAAGGCTTGTGTTCTGATAAGGGGAAGAACTTCAACTGCTTTAACATTGGCAGTACCTGTCAATCTGGTCCTGGCAGCTATCGAAGCCCTGTTCCATTACCGCGTTGTGAGAGCTTTTCATACTGGAGATGTGACCAGCTTTCCAATGGCTTCAGAAGGGATTTTAATTGCTTTCTTGTACTCCACATTTGTTGTTCTTGATAGTGTTGTGAGTTGCATGTTCTTCAAAAGCTGCAAGACGGGTTCTTTAGTAGACCAGGAAGGCAGACACTCTTACAGGATTGAAATTGCAGAGGAAGATGGTAATGCTTATGTGAAGTTGAAGAATATTGAACAACTCCCATAAAAGACATAGAAAGAAACAACCAGGGATCATCAAATTCTTTTCTTGAATTTCACAGCGAGAGACCAAAGACTGCCCGTATAAATTCATACAAGTAATATTTGTATTCAAGATTCATTTCTGTTGCTTGAAGAGAAACCAGGCAACTTCTGAAACATAAAGATCTCTCCATACATGGGATAAAGACTCAAGGAGCAGAAGAGGAAAATTTTTTTACAGTGTAATCAATTTATCTATCACATACCCCTAGTTTTGTGTTTTTTTTTTTGGTCATCCCTTCTAAAATTCTACTGTTCATGTATGTTCTGTAAACAAAAGTATACCAGAAAAGAAGAATGAAAATTTCGTGTCAAAATGTACCTAGCATGCCATGATCAAGGAAGTATATAATCTCAGAAAAGTTCAATTAAGCTCTGCTCTGGCCTCTGGGTTAAAATTTTTACTATAACAAACAAATTCATGATTTTTGTGTTTTTTACTCAAATATTTGTATTGGGTGAAGCAAGAATTATCAGAGGAGAGATCTCAACATCAAACCAGAGATGAGAGCAGCAAAAAACTCTGTTATTCATTAAAGTATTCTTGATATTTGGCGCATTAAGGTAGAGGGTTTTAACCTAGTCCTGCTGACTACATACAAAATGAGTCGTTTACCATGGTTAAGGAAACAATGGAACATTGGCTTTGGTTTCCGCTGCATCATTAGACCTTTTGATCAAGTCAACCAAGGTGTTTGACGACTATTGCTACTAAAAGGGTAGAGAGGCTTTCGGACTGGATAAAAGTAGTCCACCTCCACCGTTGATTTGCACATGATGCAGGGGTTTGCTTAATAATTTCAGCAAACAGGAATTAAGAAGGATTTGGGTAGAGATCTTAATTCAAATTGTAAAGCTCTCTCCCCCTTTGAAAGCTAAAGAAAAATGCTTAGGAAGAAATGAGCCAAAATGTAAGAAAGAGGAAAATGAATAAAGTGCATCGAGCAGAGATGTTGACAAGGAGACGTTCTCCAACAATGCAATTGCTGAGAGGTTGACCTGGAAAGTAGAAACAAGGAGATGGAGATGGTTCTCTCTATCTCCATTCACTATGGATGGAATCTCTTCTGAATCAGCAGAAAGATGAGGAATTATGAAGAAAGAGTAGAGAGGGAGAGAGAGAAAGGGAACAGACAATTTCATAAATTACTTGTTGATTCAGGAATCAAATCAAATGAAAGAAACAATGCGGTTTACAATTGGCAGCTATATTCTGGTGCTATATTACAAGTACACCAAGAGAGCCCGTCCTCTAATTTCTCTTTTTCTAAAACCTAACAACCTATACAACATCTCCTATGATGGGCTACTGTCAAAAATCTCAATTCTCAGGAAAGAAAAATAAAAGCAAACCAAAAAAAAAAAGGGTGGCTATGTTACAAGATAAAGAATTGAATTCTACTGTAAGTGGATGGTTAGAGCTTTGTACACTACAGGTTTTCATGGTACAGTGGGACTTTCCGCTTCACAATCCCACAGGCACCCAGTCAGGTGCTGTAAAAACTATTCCAAATGAATCGAGGAAGCTGAAAAGAAATCACCTATCATAGCCAACTGCTGGCCCACGACTACAAAATTCCCTCCGAAAATAATGCTACAAGGGCCACATCACTGACCTTGATAACTAGCATTCACAACCTCTACTACTCGGTTGTGATCATAACCACTCTGCATAGAAGCTTGGTCCATCTGACATCTACTCGGAGAATTTCGTTGCTCATTCACCATCATGGGATAGAACATCTTCCCATCAAAAATGTGTCCTGAAGCCTTATGCATAGTTCAAGGCCTGCTAGCCGCCTGGACAAGGCCCCTTGCCTCATTTACAACATCTCCGAAGGCTTCAAATTGCACCAATAACAGAGAATGGGAGGCATCTCAGCAGTCCTCAAAAGCAGCATTTCCTGTCATTCGGTCAAACTCATTGGCACAGATATCTGCTGCTAGGCAGGAGCATATTACCTTGTAGGAAATAGTGAAACTGATCCTCAACTATTTGGCACCCTTCTTTGTAAGGTTAATTCCCTTAGCCTTCTCCATTTCAGCCTCCTTGTCAGCTTTCTTCTTCTCCAATTCAGCCTGCTTCACATTCTCTTCATGTGCTTTTCGAAACAACCTCACAAAGTTTAATAGTGTTGCAGTAACTGCATTGATCAATACAGCATCAGACATGAGGGAACATGTTTATTCAGATTGAAATAAACAAAATCCTAACTAAGATTTAGATGTAAACTGTAATACATAAATATTAACAAAATCCTAAGAAAGATAAAACTAGGTTCTTTATGTTTGTTGCTTTTGCTGTTCACTATTTGCTTTGGGAAGTACAAAGCAAAAGATGAGCATTGGTACAGAAGCAAATACATTTTTGAAGATCTAAAAACTAAAGAGTCAAATTTTATGAATAACAAAAGCATGATATCACTTTTTTTTCAACATAAAACCATTATGTCTATGGCAGTGGTATTTTTAAGCCATTTATTCCTTTTTGAACAAGTATACTTTTAGGCTTTGCCATCTGCTTTTGCTTCATAGCAAAACTGAGGAAGCAAAAGGCAACTAGCAAAGAACCATAAAAAATAAAAAATCTTAGGGCTTGTTTTGTTTTGGAAACTAGTTTCCATTTTACAACTAAACTTTTACTCCATATATAATTAATGAAATAAGACAAATAAAAGGTTTAGAAACCATAATTCTCTAATTTTCTAAACAAACTGGACAACTATTTTAAATTGTCTTTTTACCTATTTACTAAGTTTGAAAGTCCTTTTCTACAAAATTTCAAATATGGTTATTTACTTTATTTTATTGATCATAGTTAGAGTCAATGTGGAGACGGAAAACAGAAAAATTTCCCAAAACTAAACAGGCCCCTACTTTCCTGCCTCTTTTCTGATCTCAGTTAACACTCCTTCACCTTTCTCCATAATTTATTTACTAGTATTTGAGTATCCTAAGACTCTAAGTCCAATCATGAAATCGCCTTTATCCTTCTCTACCATAAGATCCTCATGCTCATCCTTCCTTTTTTACTTCTTCCAGTAGATTTTCCTTCCCTTTAGGCCCTAACAAGACAACTTCATGAAACATTTGACCCATTAACCATATGATGACTGACATTTCCTTTTCCCATTTGTTGGGGAAAAAGAAAAAGGAAAATGAAAGGGGGCAGTGGGTGGAGTGTAGGAGAAAAAGGAAAGAAAGATCGGTTATTAAAAAACCTTATCTAACATTCTCATTAAACACATTGTAGGTAACTACTCAGGCACAATAGGTACAGAAGGTATTACATCCACAATCTACCTTGCTCAAACGGGCATCGGGCAGGATCCTCACCAAAATAGAGTGCAAGTGCATCTGCATTTCTACCCTGTCCACCAAAAAGCAAAAAAAAAAAAAAAAAATCAATGATTGAATGAATGATCAAAAGAGTTGAACAACATCAGATGACATATAAAAAAAAACGTCAACAGTTAGCAAATTACCACCACAGAATATAGAGTTTTTACGGATTCAACCTCCATTTCAGCAACAGAAATGAATTCCTTCAAGGTCTAAATTAAAAGAAAAATATTAGAACAATGAACTTATTCCCTTGACAAATAAAAAGCAGTTGATAGAATTTGATGGAGGTCACAAGGCCATACTCATGCTTACTCCATTGCATCAAAAAACAATATAAAACCCAATAATGAAACAATTGGAAAGGACTAATATGTAGGATGAGAGAACGCTAAGTGAAGGAACTTTTAAAAGGAAAGAATCATTTCTAAACATATCATTTGATAAATATTCCACTATATTAGCAATAATCACTTGTGCCTCAAAGCACATGTCGTTGCAGTAACTTGTACTACACCTGTTCTTTATTTAGTGACCCTCACTTTTAGGGTATGTCATGTTTACAAAACATTTCTCTTATTCTTTTTTCTAAAATAATTACAACATGCAATGGGTGGGGGAAAAAAAAGCTAGCAGCCAATCAGGAATTCCATTGATGGTCAACCAACAGAATGTGGCTGAATAAACAAGTTATGTGGTAAAATACATTGAAGACCATGCAACAACCCTTGAATATGTATGTTGAATAATAAAAAGTAATGAAACAATTATGTACCTTCCGGAAAACTTCGGACACAGGACCGTCATTTTGAGAGGCATCCAACTCCTGCTTAACCTTTTCTAAGCCCTTAATTATAGCTTGCATTTCTTCTGCTAAAGATTTTAATTGAATCTGCAAGGACACAAGGCTTCAAACTAAACATAATGTTACTAAACTACAAACCTCAAACACTGAACAACTGATCGGTACCTTAGTTGCAGCCTCAAGGCTAACAAATTCCAGGTGAACATCTAAAAGTGCTGGCGTCTTGGCAGCTAGGACCTGCACCACAGTAAGACACAGTTGAAACTCAATTTAAATTGACAGTTGCTGTTTGCATCAGAAGCAAATGTCCGGTGATAATGTAACATATAAACTGGGTGTTACACTTAATTCAGAAAAATCTTATAAGAAACAAAAGACCACAGAGAAAAGAAAATTAGTAACCAAACCTTGCAAAGATAATGCATTAGCGTCATCTTGCTGTTAGAAGCACGTGTATCTGTGAGCTTTAGAAGACTGTCCAACTTAAATCCAATAGCAGAACCTGTACAAATAGGAATGGTTTGAAACTTCGTATTAAAGAAAAACACAGCAGTTAAAAATTTTTCACCAGCACAACTCTTAAAAGTTTATCAGCATTAAAGGCATAGACGACCGACACCAACCTGGAACTAGTAGCATAATGGGAATAAACATTGACAATAAAAGACATAAATGCATAATGTGGAAATTGAAATTAGAGGACATAAATGCATAACCCACTTAAACCCCTAGCTGTTAACAAAACTGTGTTGATGATTTGTACCATTGAAATAGTCTTCCTTCGATTTAGATTTAAAGCACATGCCTTAGGAATCACATTGCTCAAGCACTATCAAAAGTACTATTTACTAGACATCCATGGAATTGGAACCCACAAAAACACCAAGACTCTAAGATACCCAGCCACTTCCAAATTAAGACACAAACAAGGAACAAATATGAAAAGTTCAGAACAAATAAGCTTCACTTTTCTTATGACATCCAAATAATATTTGGCATTTCTTTTAAAGAACAGGAAGTTAGCACATGAGGTCATAAAGTAAGCCTTAATAACATCTGATAGCAACTATCAGAAATGAAAGGCATGCTTTGCAGTTTTTACACTGCATGGTATGCCCAAGGACTATACCGACCAACAAGATTTCCAGTTTAAAATGTGAGAATGCCGCTCAAAATATAGTAAGTCAACCTTACCTGCGAAAGTGCAGGTAAACATCAAAATGAGTATTATTAACATGCATGAGTCTAGACAAACCCCAAAATAAGGACAATAGACACGCTTTAGCTAGTCAGTCTCTTCTCTACATAATCTTTTATCAGCTGCAGTTCTAACATCAGAGACTGAAGCGAAAAGGAAAATTGAATATCTCACTTACCCCTTGCAGTTCCTTGGTTCAAAGTATTTCCCAGATAGAGAATTTTCTTCATAATCTCCTTCAATTTAATGGAATTTCGAACCTAAATAACCAATACAAAAGTACTAAGACAAAATGAATGAATAAAAACCGCATTCAAGTCTGTTCAGCAGCATTAATGATTTACCTCATCACACGCAGAATTTACAGTGTTTAAGCTCTTCTTAAATTCAGAAATCTACAGGTGGTAGAAAGTATAAGAACACAGGTCAAAAGTGGATTCAAACAGAGAAAGCAAGCAAGAGATTAAGTATAAAATAATATTGTAAATTTATCAAATCAGACTATGGAGATACCGCCAAACCTGAGAGCCAAACTGAATCTTGAAAGAAAACACTCTTAATTTTGACTCTACTCGTGGCACTTTCATCAGCTCCAAGAAGTACTGAACATGGAAAAATCAAAAGCCAATCAGGGTTTGAAAGTTTATGCAGAGATGGATCAAAAAAGATGTAATTGGAGAAGCATCCAGGAACCAATTGTTTTAGTTACAGTTTCTTCATACAAAAAAATAATGGAATGTCGTTATCTTGTATGTAATACAATGCTATATAATTCATTGTTCTCTACTGCTTCATTTATATTCTTAATGTTGGATCAACCAAAATTTAGTAATTTAACAGATAAAACTTTATTGGGCCTTTCTTTCTTTTTTACCCCCTTTAATAATAAGCAAAGAACCCATATCACTAAAAAGTACCAAGAGAGTTCCAACTAAAGTACAAAGCTAACTTTAACCAAACAACAGATATAATAAAGTCAATAGCCTCCTGCACTTTCCCTCACCACTGCCTGTTTAAAAAAAAAAATAGGACCATAAAAACACAGGAGCTTGTTAAGGCTAATTCTTCCCTGACATATCCTTCTATTTCTCCTTCCACAAAAGCCACAAAACCAAGAGAGGGATCAAATATATCACTGTCCCCTAACTGAACTAACATATACACCCTTTGAAGAGCACACTCCTTTCCCAAGGCAAGTATGTACTTTTCTGATATCTATTTCAGTCAGTGAACTAGCTTATGACCTCTCAGAATCAGAACAAAAAGAATATGTAAACAATGAAAATTTTACAGAAGAAATTGATCAATAGTTAAATAACATAATTAATGCTCCATCTGTTTTAAACAATGATCCACATTACCAAACTTTTAGGCAGCAATCTTAAATGCATTCACACTCATGAATAATGCTGCACTTTCTCAATGAAGCCATTAATGATGATATATAATACTTACAAAATATAATTTACAGACACAAACACACCCACAAGGAAAAAGAAAAAGGGTATTAGAGACCAAGTACTCTTCAACAATGTGATTTAGAAAAAATTACAAGACGCTAAAGAATGCAACTCCATATGCCTATAAAAGACAAACCTACCCTTTTTCTCAAATCCAACAGCTTCTGCTGCTAGGTCAAGTAAATTGCTGCTAAGACATTGAGATTCTCTCACATATTTCAGTTACTGCTTAAGCATCTTCCTTGATAGGGCTTTACATTTACTAGCACTACAGATTCATCTAGATCCATATTTTAATTCATAAGTACACACAGTGGTACAACACAACCAGTGGCTTAAAAACCTTTAAAAATTCTCAACCGAGAGGCTCCACAACCTTCTATTGCTAAAGCTAGCTGGGGTTACTATCTTCATTAAGGAGTTTTCAGGCATCAATCACTCCAAAAATAATCATAAAATAATACTAGCAAAAAATAGAAGCTATGACAAGTACAAACTTCATCCTAGTTTACATGTCCTTATTAAAAATGCCAAAAGATAAAAGATAAAAGATAAAAGAAATTAACGCAGAGACATCAATTACCATCTTTAACCTAAAAATTGAAAAGAATTTAGGATTATGCCAAAGGGTCTTAAAAATTATAAAATTGAAAAGTTAAGAACAAATTATTCTGGATTATTGAAAATAAACACTTAATTTGATACATCTAGAAAAGGAAAAAGAGACACTTAAACAAAAGACAAAGTAATACATGGTATAAATGCATACATAAATACACAAAATCATAGTCTCCTTTCAGTGCAAGAGGGAAGGGTGGAAAAAGGAAACAAAGAACTTGGGGGCGTAGAGGGGGTTTTATTTATGTATTTCTTTCACACTCCCTAAAAGAACTGACTTCAGTACAAATGGTAATATGTCTCAATCAAAGACACTTTGAATAACCCAGGATATTGTATTTCAACATCATAAAAGCGTCTCGATTATTTTAAAAAAAAAAAAAATCTTAAACTTGACGGTATAAAGATATTAGATGGTCAGAATTAAGAAGAACATGAAGATAAAGCCAAATCAATTTTTAGAATTGTGCATTTGTAAGAGGTCAATGGCAATGCAATCATCTATGAATCTACCAAAGTATGAAACCCAAGTCCAACAATTTGACAGAGTTCCCCAGATTCAATTTCACCAGCAAATGACAATTCAGAAGATATGGTTAAAGAAAAATTTGCAGACCTGTTCACACTTCCCTAGATTCTCCTTGTCACCAGTGTAGCCCTAAAAAATCACAAGATGGGTAAATCACAACCAAAGAAGACAAACTTGTAAAGGTAAATGAATTCCTACACTATGTAAAAGCAATTCTGAATCACTTAAAATCTGATGCAGAATCTTTATACATGCTAAAGCTTCACCTTGAGAAGTTCCATTTCCTCTTTAGTTGGACAAAATTTTATGAGATTTTCCACCTGATCAACATCTAATACCGTATCATCCATCGCTAGCACTGCAGCCTGAAAAAATGCATAAAGCTGTACATTGTTAGTAAACAAATACCATTGACAACCTTCAAATAAAACTAAGGAGAAAAAGGTAAAAAAAAAAGAAGCAAGAGAATCCTAAGAATTTGCATTACACCAAAATAGATTCTGCTGAAGAAGCCAATGGCCCTAAGGACACTACATATCAGGGCCATAGCAGATTCTATTTTGCATTACACCAAAATAGAATCTGCTGAAGAAGTCAATGGCCCCAAGGACGCTACATATCAGGGTCCTCAAGTGCAATCATTAGCATAACAACAGAATCAAATGACCTCGGTTTTCTGTTCATAAATATTATTGGGTAAACTTCCATATTCCAAGTTGACATTTATATTAATGAGAATACCATACACAGTTCCTCTAGTTGTGCAAAAAGCACTACGAAATGCAAAAACATGACCATATCCAGCTTACCATCATATCAGAAAGTGGCATCTTAACTTTAGTGAGCATAATTTCAGTGTTGTTGGCCCTCCTCAAGTCAATCTATAGTGCAATAAACAAAATTTATCAGTAATGACAGTGGAGAAAGGGGAAATAATCATCATTATGATGGTCTTATAAAGTTAAAGACAGGAAATAAATGCATAAATTAATTAATAAATTTCAGAAAGGCATGTCTTATGTCAACATCATGTTTTCAAATTCAAAGCAGCAAAATATGAAACCATCAGGGCTATAAATCATTGAAGAATGTACATGGTCCCCAACAGGACACCCAAGCAGTTAGAACTGAGACTATCCTGGAGGCCTCCAGTTCGAATCTTGAGATGGGTGGGGTGGGATTTAAGGGATGAGAGAGGGCTACCTCCCATTGTGTAGCTCAAAATCCTTATGTACCAAGAAAATAAAGGATATATATAGAATCAAAACTCTGTTAATATCTTAACTTGCAGCTCCTTTTAGAAAACTTCCAAGAATCAGAAAAAAAAAAAAGCATATACATTAATGTGAACCACAACGACAAAGATTAGAATAACTTTTTCCATGACAAAGTGGAATCCTTGCACTTTATGCTTAAATTACAAAGTCTTCAATTTCTAGGACTGCAGCCCTGGAACTCATCCAGCTTATAGACTAGAAGGTGGTTCAAGTAACAGTATCACAATCACCTTAAAAGGGCATATATGTATAGGGTTTATTCAGAAAAATGAAATTCCAGATTACCAGGTGGACTTTGTCAGTTTTTGATCCAACTGACTTGCGCCGCCCTCCAGATTTACCCCCTGAATCAGCAGGTTTAGGAACAACTGCAGAGAAAAGAGTCTCAAGTTCTGACACATCAAATTCTGGCGCACTAAGAGAAGAAGGCAACGTCAGTGAATACAAATGGGAAATTAATAAATGTAAAACAGTAATGCAAACATATGGTTCCCTAAAATCTTAGCATAAATATTTAGTCAGAAATTTATCACTCATGGAAGTGTACTGTAAAAAATCTAAATCAGTAAAAGAAGATAAAATACATTTGAGGCTCTCCATGTCTTTGCAATTCTTCCCACAAGCTTCCTTGTATTGCCCTCGTGACCTTGCTCCAATGTAAAGGCTTTAAGGAAGATCTCCGAGGTGCTGTAGCCGCTGCTGGACGCGAGAGCCCACGCCCTCTTCCTCTCATGTCACCTGCTCTGGCACCCAAGGGTGGAGGTGGAGGAGGTGCACCACCAGGAGTTCCAGGCGGAGGTGGAGGGCCAGGAGCTCGACCTCCAGGAGGTGGCGGTGGAGGTGGTGCTCCACCTACAGGAGGTGGAGGAGCTCCACGTAAAGGAGGTGGGGGTGGTGCTGGTGTGCCACGAGCAGGGGGAGGTGGTGGGGGTGGGGATCCAAATGGAGGAGGCAGAGGTGGCACTCCACGCACTGGGGGAGGGGGTGGAGGAGGGGCTCCTGATTTGGGAGGAGGTGGGCCACCAGACATTGGTGGGGGTGGTGATGGTGGTTGAGAAGCTCCATGACGAGGAGGTGGTGGTGGTGGTGCAGGTGGCAAGACTCCGTACTGAGGAGGAGGTGGCGGTGGGGGTGGGAATGGAGCAACTCCATGTCTAGTAAGCAGTGGTGGTGGTGGTGGTGGTGGTGGTGCAGGTGGAGATGGAGCTCCACGCAATGGAGGGGGTGGGGGTGGAGGGGGCGATGGCACTCCACGAATGGAAGACGAAGCCATAGCACCTTGAATTGGGGAAGGGGGAGGGGGAGGGGGAGGAGGAACATTACCAAGTTTTGATGTACCTAATGCACTGACAGGAGGAGGAGGGGGTGGTGGAGGAGGAGGAGGTGGAGAACATATTATGGTAGGGGAAGCTGAAGAATACCCAGAATTCCAAGGTGGTGGAGGAGGCAACACCGGTGCAGCAGTCTGCTTTTTAGAAAATGGGGGAGGGGGAGGGGGAGGAGGAGGAGCTGCCAGTGCACTTTGTGAAACCATCCCAATACTCAGTACATTTGCTGCTCTGTAAGGTGGAGGGGGAGGTGGAGGTGGAGGTGGCGCTGCAAGAGACATTCTAGAAACAGCATTACCTATCACTGGAGGGGGAGGAGGTGGGGGAGGTATGGTTGTTGCATTTTCCTGAAAAGATGGGGAAACCAAGAACAAAGATCTCAGTGGAGGTGGGGGAGGAGGAGGTGGTGGGGATGATGAAGGTTGAGGTGGAGGGCTAGGTGGAACAGACACCGTTTGTTGCAAACCAGGTGGTGATGTTGGAACTATTGGAGTTGTAGGTATTTCCTTTGGAGAGTCTGAAGGCTTAGTAGGGTCGGCCTTCTGACTTCTTTGCTCAGATGAAACATCCTTTGAAATCACAGCTCCAGTAGAGCCTTTTAGATTGGCATTTGAATTAGATTCCTTCAAAGCCACACTACTGGAAAGGACAGGCGGTGCACTATTATATCTTGACGGTGGATATGATACATGCATTGAATTGGTATAAGAGCCTTTGTTTGGAGGGATCCACCGAGATATGGCATTTGCCTTTGCTTGTCTTGCAGGAGGACCCTGAGGTTCTAGTTGCTTGCTCTTTGGCTTCACCAGAACTGAATCTGAAGCTGGTTTTGGACCCAGCCCAGCCTGTTTTTTTGAAACAAGCAGTACTTTCTCAGAATTAGGTTTGGAAACATCAGTTTTTAACCTTTGCTGTGTCATCTTAGATTCTGAATTCTTCAGTGGAACAGTGTCTTCTGTATTGCCCTTATCTTCCATCTCTTCCAATTTGCCAAGCACATCTTCTGTCACTTCCTTGGTTTCTTTGTCTCTCAGCACATCAACGGTAAATACCACTGAACTGACCTTGATGTCTCCATCATCAACAGCTATGTCTTTCACTGCATTTAGGTCAGAATCCATCTTCTTATTTAATTTATAATTCACATCATCCACAGCTATGTCCTTCACCGCATCTACACTAGAATCAACCTTCACATCCTGTTTGTGATTCCCATCATCTGATGCACAATCTTGAAATGTAGGAGGATCCACATCCTCCCTCCAGACATCTTTCTGCTCTCTACTATCTGGCTTGTTGTTGTGAACTATAGGACTCTCATCATCCACCTTTCCTTCAAGCACATCAACTGCATTGCTGAAGATCTCTTCCACCTCAAAAAATTCCTCTGGTGAAGCACTTTCTATCTCATTCCCATCTTCACTTGCCACGACTTTGGTGAGACGAGGAACAACTGCATCAGGGTCCGTAAAAAGTACCTGACACAGATTTGAGCATGCATTCAACTCCTACAGCTTCAGGAGAAAAAAAAAAACCATTCACAGAATAATAATGTTAAACTACCTCTGTTCTAAAGTCCTTTGGGAATTGGTCCTTGGCATCCCACAACACATCAATTTCATCACGGTTGAGCATTAAAATATTTGCTCGAACAAACGCTGTGTGAAACATAACTCTGAATATCATCTCTTCACGTAACAAATCTTCATCCAAATTGATGCACTCAAGCACCACATCCCCTTGAACACGGCAATGAATATCTATTTTCACCAACGCACACTCTTCCTGCAAACAAACCTTATCAGAACATCTCAAACTTAGGTCAATTTATCTTTTCAGTATCAATTGTTTGACTTAGGCATCACCTGTGGGAAGTGACGAACTTGTTTTTTTGTCTTTGAGGTTGAAAACAGAAGCTTAGAACTTCTATTGGCTGGTGTTTTGGGGTCCTGGCCATAAACTCGTATAACTGGCATGCACCCTTTTCTCCCTTCAAAGAGCGGAAGAACTCTAAGAATTAGGCAATCCAAAAATAGAGGAGTATCTGAGGGAGGCCAATCAGAACTCAAATTTCTTCTTGAAATATACTGAAGATATCTCAACTGTGAAGGCTGCGGGTTCAAAGGAGACAAAAGCTGGAGAAGCTCCCTAGGAGCTTGCTTGTAGACCATTTCGAGAGTCTTCTGCTCACCATTGTACTGCTTTCGATATAACAGAAGACCAGCAAGCATGAAAGCAAGTACGGGCCATCCTCCTCTTTCACAGTGCATCAAAAGGACATTCTGCTGCCCTTCCAATGACAACCAGCTTTCACTTGATCGAAGGAAGTGATGAATCATTTCAAGAGGCAGCAGCGGACAACCCTCATATTGCCGTGGGTAATCCATAACAGTCATGTCATACTGGGACAAAATGTCTGAAATTTGGCTCCGCCTCTCCCCTTCTCTGAAATTAAACACCATGAAAGAAGCATCAGGAAAGTAGTCTTGTAGCTGCGCCACAATGCCACCCATATACACCTTGTACTCATCTTCTTCCAATACATCCGTGGAGAAGCAACAGTCAAATACTGCAAAACAACCAAAATGAAAATTGAAACTAATAAGCAAAACATGATATTGTAAGTCCATAACTGTAAAGGTCATTACAAAAACTAACAAAACAGAAATTATTAACTTTCCTTAAAAAGAGGAAAAGCAAATTACAGTTTAAAAAAGAAAAACATGCACATCTAAAATGTTACAAAAAACCTTTTACGCATTAATAATAGAGATCTAGCCTATCAGTTTCTAAGCTCTAAGTGATTAGTTACGAAGTTCAAAAGTCAATCAATTCAGTAATCTACCTTAAGGTAACTATGCCGCCCTATTTCAGCTTATCTCCCCGATAACCACGAAACAAAGCAAGCTAAAAATCCTCAAGAGTTTCTTCATTGTAATAAAATAACCCAAGATTACTCAACAAAACCCTAAAAATCAAGAAATTAAGCAGTGCATTGTCCGTAGAAATGAATATAAAATAAAAAAACGAGCTAAGAATGTAGAATAGAAAATTTTCGATACGGAATCGGAGAATTCGAAACACTTGTCTCCATTGGCATTTCTCTTGGTAGGGTAGAATGAAGATGATTTCGACATTTTAAAGCTAAATTGAACGATACATTAAACAGAAAAGAATGGAAAAGAATAAGGAAGGTAGAAAAGATTACCGTAGACACGTTCGGAGATCTCGAGAAGCCGATCCGGCGGCTTCCGATAAAAGAAGCGTCTGAACAGCGCCATCTGATGGCGCTGTTACTTCCCTGATCGGATCCAAAACCCTTTATTTCTGTTCCCACCAATCAAATCACATTTCAATTCGATTATCCTTTCTTTCAACAAAAACCACCAGAGATCCCTGATTCGGATTCTCAAATTCAATAATAATTGACCCAATTCCGACGTAAAATGAACAGAATTTCCGTGAATGACCTCCCCAGACTCACGAACTAATTCAAATAAATGAAGCTTTCTGGTGACAGAATTATTAAAATTGAATTCCTTTGCCAAAAGAAAACCGAAACGGTAAATTAGAGGTGGAGAAAAAGGAGAAAAAGAAAAAGAAATGTTGGGGGAAAATGAGAGAAGCTTGGTGCAAAGAAAAATTAAAATAATAAGAAAACAAAAAAATAAAGTAAGAGAGAAGTGACAGTAGGTGATGAAGGTGGGGATTATGATGAGAAAAAACATAAAAATAAAAAAGAAAAAGAAAATGTTTGGATTAAAGAATCCAGAGCTGTAATAAATTGTGATGATTCCATTTGTTTTTGGTTTTTTTTTTTTCTTTTTATTTCTTGTTTAAGCAAATCACATGGAACGAAAAAAGAGAGACTAGACTGAAAAGGAGAATACACTTTGGACAGTTGGACCCGGTTTTTTTTTTCTCTCTCTCTTTCTTCTGTTTTCGTTGTCTCTTGCTTACGTGTCTGCCACGTGTACATCATTCAAAGTACAAAACTTTTGAATTTACTGAGCGATTAATGGGGGATCAATGCACGTTTAGTTTAAAAAACAAAAAAAGCACAAGAGAAAGAAAAAGACATGACAGGAAAAGAGAGAGAAGGATTGGGATTGTACATGTCTGGACAAAGGCGGTAGTGCGTTTCTAATAGCCACGTGGAATTACGGTGGATAAATACGTTTTTTTAAAATAAAAAACAAAAACGTGTAAATATACTTTAAAAAGGGTTAAAATATTATTTCCATTTTACCCTTTTGATGTCGTGTAAGTAAGCCTCGGTGGAGTGTAGAATTGTCTAGATTTTAAGGTTTCAATGTCGCATTCATGTATTCCACTTTTCTTTCGTTTTCCGATTGGGTAAAACCCGATGAATAAAAGCATTAAATATGATAGGGCAATGAGGGATTGCGACTTGTTTTGAGGGAGGATCAGCTACCTGATTTTATGTCGTCAAAAATAACAAAGACTTAAAGGGATGGTGAGATTTTAGGACTACAATTCTCTATATGGCAATTTGCAATTTAGATCATGGCAAGTTGGAAGTTATAAAATCCAAATAAAATTACCCAGATTTGGGAAAGAACTTGATTTCAGTGACATGAACAGATGAAGAATTAAATGCTGCGTTACATAACTACTGCACTAAGTATACTTGTTATTTTGCTCTTAAGTAGTTGTACCAATCTTTTGCTGTTAAAATGTCATTAGAAATCTTCAAGAGGTAAACATGTTACTGTTTCATAAAAAAAAAACCCCATTATTTACTTGGATTTATACATATACAACTCGTTATAAAGTAAAGTAAATATTTATCCCTCAATCCTTGGAATGAGTATAATGCTCATCAAGAAGAATTATATGAAAAATGTAAATAAAGGGTCTTTGCTTTTTTATTTCCTCTTTCTTATTCCATTGATTACTAGTCCTTGATTGCTGCAGCAGAGGCAGCCTCCCCCTTTTTGGATATTCTCTGTGCTTTCCAGTTTTCAAACCATTAATTTTTGGATAAAATATCTTCACTTTATAAAATTTTAATCGAAATTTTAAACAGATCCATTAATATTCGAAATGAACATTTCGTTTTAAAAAATATCTTCTTTTGGACACGTGGGACTAATCGTTAGTCAACTGTTAGTGTTTCTGTTAGTTTGATAATGTGATAATATTAAAAGATAATGTCACCCTTTATTAATTTTTAAAATTACTATTATATAATTTTTATTAATTTTAAAAAAATAGGGAGCATTGAGAGAGAAGCAACAGATCTGTGCTTCCCAAGGGAGAGAAGCATCGATCGGTGCTCTTTTTTTTTTAAGATTTTTTTTAAAAAATTATATAATAATAATTTTTAAATTAATAAAGAAAAAATGATATTTTAGTTTTTTCTTTTTTTTTTTAAAAAGCTGATAGTTCATTCAACAAAAGAAACGTAACTACAAACCATCAAGGAGGAAGCCCAACCTCCAATCCAACAAGGAAAGCTACAGAGGAATAAAAAAACAATCTGCAGCATCAACACCACCCCTGCCATCCCCACAAAGGCAGCTTAAACATCCCCCATCAAACAAAAGGAGGTTTACAAAACCTCAAACAAACATACATATCTCATAACAAAACATCTAAACAGTCAGGCTATTCATAAACAAAATCTGCAAAGGTAAAAGCAAGAAACTCCCTTTCACACTTTAATCATCTTTTTTGGCCATTGGTTGTCAACACAGAGCTCCACTTTTTCAGCCTCTTGAGATCAACCAGTCCAAAGCACCTCCAATTATCCACCAACCAAAAAAGTACACAACGGGCATAAAGGGGCCGTAGTCCACTTAGTGCAGGGACAGGAACCAGCAATACACAACCATTCAAAAAAATCAGCATTCCAAGAAGAAGTCGTAGAAACTGGTAGAACCAACATCTAAGAGGTGAGAACATGCACTTGAAATAAAGGGGAAAGGAGTTCCTTACTCAAAAACACGAAGGATATCATGTGAAAGATGCACCTCATCTTTTGCAAGCCTGTCTGCTCTTTGATTGGCATCTCTCTTAGTATGCTTAATATTCTAGTTGCCAATAATATCTTTAAATCTCTCAATCTGTAAAGTCCATTTCCTGAGTCTCCAAAGTGTCGAAGCAGGGGCTTTTATCCATTTAACCACATTACATGAGTCGCTTTTGATTAACAGGCTGTAATCCTCTTTCCATTTAGATGCAGCAAAGATGGCAAAAGCTTCCCTGACAGCTCTATATTCGGCAAGGTTGAAGTTGACTTCACCAATGTGTTTGGAAAAAATAATTTTAACCTCCCCATTACAGTTTCGTAACAAGCCACCTATACCAGCAGGTCCGAGGCATCCATGAGCTGCTCCGTCAACATTAAACTTCAGTGTTCTCTCATCAGGAGCAGTCTACAAAATGTTTTTAATATCCTTCCTATTCTTCCTAGGTTGATCGTGAGCTAACGATTCCTTATAAGTGTCTAGAACTGAAAAGTAATCAGCTGGCCATTTGGCATTAGACCAAGAAACAACTCTCACTTTAACTAAGTCAAGACATTGATCAACATTCCATTCCTTGCCACTGAAGATGACTTCATTTCTGCATTTCCAAATATACCAAGCAATAGCAAAAAACACCATTTTCCAAATTCTAATGTCACGACCCAAATTTCGGGCCATGACCGGTGCATGGGCCCAATGGACGTAGTCCACTAAGCCCAAGCAAGCCTATTAATTTGACATGTTCATCCTTCCATCATAAACTACTAAGTCATATTTCATAACTTATGATCAAAGTAATATTAAACAATGCCAACTCATATTGGCATACCAATCAAGTGTACATTGCCTACAACATGTATCTTAATAATTTACATCAAGTTTGTCTATACATCTCAAAAAGAATACTCGATTTCCAACGAAGGGACTCGGACGAATGTACTGTTACTGAATGTTGAGACACCTACCAAAAGATGGATACAAGTCTACGAGGACACCTTATCCTAATTACCGGCTACCTCGTGATCTGAAAACATGAAGTTGAAAATGGTGAGTATAAATCCAGTGAGTGAACAATAAAGGGAACAAGCATATCATAAGAAATGTTTAACGAAATCATGATGCATTCTTTTTCAAAACAATGCAATTTGTTTTTATTCTTATTAAAACTTCTCATGTAAACCCCACATGAGTAAATAACTTTATGAAAGGGTTTATATTCAACAAAAAATTTGAAAAGTGAAAACTTTAATAGCATTCATGCGAATTAGGTCAAATAAATGACGGGTCCTCGCTACAGCGGAAAGGCATTCTCGCTGTAGTGTGGCTGCAACGAGTATGAATTTTTGCTGTAGCGACACTTGATTTAAATTATCAACAAACCGAGGGTTTCTTGATTGGCCGAGGGTTTCTTGACCGGCCGAGGGTTTCTCACCAAACCTCCTCATATTAAGCTTAATTCATTTATTCCTTAATGTTGGAAATCCATGCACAAATATGGTAGCAAAGAAGTGGAAAATAAGGCAACAATTTATTAAAATGAGGTGAAAAATAGAAAGTTTTTCGCTATAGCTGGATTCAATCTCGCTGCAGCGAGAAGTTATAGTACCTTTCTCACTGCAACGAGAATCGATTTTCGTTGCAGCGAATTTCTGGCCAAACCAACCCCTTCAAAACCCGAGAATTTCTCGCTGCAGCGAGAATCAAAATATCAAGAAAAAGGTTTCCTTTTCCCTTAAAATAAAGCCATCCTGCTAAATAATAAAAGCAACATGTAACACATGCAAACTCCCAAATTTCAACAAATCAAATGTTCACATTTTTGCATTACAACCATATACCATATGTGTGTGTGTGTGTGTATATATATATATATATATATATATATATATATATATATATATATATATATATCAATCATCATGTACACCATCCCATCATCATCATCTCATATGCAATGGCTTATGCACACTCCCACTCGCACATAGCCGGGTCCACATCAACATACAAAGAAGCACCCAATGCATATCATGCATATCATGCATATTATCATATTGTGATAACACATAAAACGTTGTATATCACATTTTCACAATATAAAATCACTTCACCCAAAGCTTGTTCCCAAGGTACATTTTCAAAGACAAGTTGGATAAAATCATTCACATTCCCCAAAACAAGTTAAAAATGCAAGTCCACTCACCGGTATATTGTTGAGCCTTTCGCCGACTCTAATTCTCCTAATTGTCCAAATGGGATGATGGGGCTTCTTTGGAACCTACCATCACATTAACATCACTATTATGTTAATTCACATACTATAAACCCTAAAAGCTATCTCTTAACTAGCTTTCAATTGCCATTTTAAATGGCTATCTATGTTCACTACCGAATCGCATTAGAGTCAATACACAATCTCAACAATAAATTCACAAATCGATCACTAAACATTATCAACACTTAAAACTCAATTCTAATTTACTACTCACCTTGATAGTTTTGTAACTTTAAAATTCTTTTCAACAATTTCCAAGCTTATTATAGGACTTTCTTTCTCTCTCTCTCTCTCTCTCTAAACACTTAACTAGTGAGAGAAAGTATGGAAGTAGAATTTTTCAAGGGTTTTAAAGTGAGAGAGTGAAAGAATACAAGGATTCTAGTCAAAAGGGCACAAAGATATGAAAACTAAAGCTAGAGAGAGAAAATTATGCAAGCTCCATATCAAGTTTTCATGGAGGTTGGAAGCAACGTGAGATTGGAAGAGAAGAAGAAGAAGAAGCTGCTGGAAGGAGAAGATATTTATAGCCCAAGCTTATCCACTCCCTTAGAAATTACGAAAATGCCCTTAGTAAGTTAGCTTGTCCTTCTCCACCCCTATATGCAATCTTTTTACTCTTTTGACACTGGGACAAGGTCCATGATGGTCTAGACATGCTTGAGTTTACGAAACTTGAAAAATTTTGACCCGAGGTAAAAATGACCATTTTGCCCCTATTGTGAAAATTATTGTTATTTCTAGTTTTCTTCGTGTTTTCATCATTATGCATCACTTATGTGGTCTTATGCCTATTTAGACCTTAAAATATCATAAAACCACCTTCTGGGAGCTTATTAGAAGAAATGACGAAACTACCCCTAGCTTGTGTTATTACCTCTATGCTTAGTTACAAGCTTATAGAGGTTGAGGTCTCACATATAACATTAATATTGTCCCAGTTACAGTTATTCCAAACTTCAAAGAAGGTTCTAATGTCAATGGAGACAACCCATTCGCAACCGCACAACTTCCACCAACCAGCCCAAACTTTCCACGTTTCTTTACATTCAATAAACAAGTGACAACAAGTTTCTCTACAGAGATTACACAGAACACAGAGCAGGGGGTTATTTTGTAACATACTTCTTTTTTTCAGCTCGTCTTTGATAGCAATCTTACCATGCATTAATAGCTAGATAAACGCTTCCACTCTAAAAGGTGCCAGTCTTGTCCAAACATACTTCCATATCTTGTCGATTTTATCTTTGGGAGCTATGATTTGTTTACAAAATGATTTGACAGTGTACACACCATTTACCTCATATTTCCAGATTAATTCATCCTTTAGCACTTTACTCAGCTGGAATTCCTTGAGAACAGACCCTAATTGCTCTTATTGCTCATTTTCCCAATTGAAAAGCCGTCTTCGCAACCTAACATTCCAAACCCAAGAGTCTTCCTCCCATTGTCCGAAATCAATAACCTTGCCATTTTTATTAACAGTCAGTGCGAAAATTCTCGAGAAATCTTGACTCAGAATGATCTCGTCGATCCATTCATCATTTTAAAAGAGCATATTATCACCTTTACCCACTACAAAACCAAAGTTAGGAACAACCTGCAAGTAAAACTTGTTAGAAAGGGAAAAGGGACTAATAATGTGCCTCCATAAAGTGGAAACTCTCCTGTTTACACACGTGTTTGGCAAAGAATGGAAGGGTCACCGCCGATTGTTAACTATCACCTTTCTTCAAAAGTTGTCAGTCTCCATTCCATACCTCCAAATCCATTTGTTAAGCAGAGCATGATTTTTAACCTCAATGTCCGTAATATCAATACCTCTACAATCCTTGTAGTTACAAACCTTATCCCATTTGACAAGATGAATTTTTCTTTTTTGGTCATCCCCTCCCCACAAGAATCTACGTTGTAATTTTTCAAGCTCGTTCTTTATCTTGTGAAGAACTTGAAATAGGGACATAAAGAACACGGGCATGCTAGTCAAGACAGATTTGAGTAAAGTGATCCTACCTTCAAATGAAAGCATTTTAGTCTTCCAACCAGCAAGCTTTCTCTTCACTTTTTCCAAGATTGGATCCCAAAATCTAGTTGAGTTATGCTTGGCACCTAAGGGGAGCCCGAGATAAGTGGTGGGTAAATATCCTACCTTGCACATGATCTTCTCAGCCTATCTTCCCACCAACATTTGATCAATCTCAATCCCGATAAAATGACTTTTTGTGAAGTTGACTTTAAGGCCGGAAACACTTTGATAACATTTAAGGATCCTCTTCATAATTAATAAACTTTCAAGATCCGCATCACAAAATATGATTGTGTCATCTGCATATTGTAGATGTGTAAGAGACAAGCCATTTCTCCCAATCATGACTCCTTTGCAAATCTCGATACTTTCAACTTTACATAGCATGGCATTAAAGGCTTCACCCGCAATGTTGAACAAGAGAGGAGAAAGAGGACATCCTTGTCGGAGGCCCCTTTCCATACCGAATTGTCTCGATGGTGAACCATTGACAAGAATAGAAATTTTAGCTGTGGAAATACACTCCTTAATCCATCACCTCCATTTAACTCCAAAACCCATAAATCCCATCACGTGATCAAGAAAGTTCCAACTGATGCTATCAAAGGCTTTTTCAAAGTCAAGTTTAAGAACCATACCTCCGAAAGCATCTTTTTTCAACTAGTCAACAACTTCGTTAGCTATAAGCGCGCAGTCCAACAATTGCCTTTCTTTGATGAAGGCAAATTGGTTATTCTCCATCACTTCACCTATGACAGTTTTCAATCTGTTGGCAAGAATTTTGTACAAGCTATTCACAAGGCTGATAGGGCGAGAATCACTTAGGCTGGTTGGATTTGGAACCTTGGGGATAAGGGCAATAAAAGAGGTGTTAACGCTATGCCCGAGTTTACCATTGGAAAAGAACTCATCCATAAACCTCATAACATCGCGTTTAATAATTGGCCATTGCTTCTTGAAAAAGTTCAAGTTATATCCGTTAGGCCCAGGAGCTTTGTTGCCATCATGACCTTGAATCGTCTCCCAAATCTCATCCTCCTCAAACGGACGCTCCAAGAAATCGACAGATTCCTCAAATAATTTATTAAAATGGCAGCCCAGATTAACAATCTCCAGGACTTCATTCTCCTTGTATAAATCTTGAAAGTGTCTTACAACCTCCTCTAGTTCTTTCATATTTTCTGTTAACGATATTTACACTTTAGGATGGAATGTCTATTTTGAAAACTAATAGACTCATTTAAAATTTTGATTAAAATTTAGAGGGTAAAAGTATTTTACTCTTAATTTTTTTAATCCTTCCCACCCTCAAATGCCCTCTTTTATTCCTTAAACAACTGCCTTGATCGATCTCCTAACATGATTTACTCTACATGAAGAAGAAATAAATATATATATAACAATCCTTTCCAAGTAATAAATTTGTGTTGGCTTTCATTTTTATTACATTAATTTGATTGATAGAGTAAAACTTGCTGGTATTTCTTCTCAAATGCTGAATTAAGTTTGATTAACAATCAACAAAGACTTGGTTGATCAAAATTTTTCTTCATTTTACAAATGATTGAATGAGCTCCACCCTTGACAGCTCATAGCAATCTTCAATATTCTTTAAGTGGACTCATCGACAATCAAATCTTATATCCCAATTAAAAAGGTGATCGAAATTTTGGGCACCCCCACCACTTCCCTTAAAATCATGTTGGCTTTAGCTGCGAACCCATTTTACATGCTTTATGTACATAGGAAACATGACGAAAATCAATCCTCTAACACCACATCAATATCTTTTATCAAATCCAAACTTTATTACTTATTGCTTCACCTTTTCGACATGCATGAGTTTCCAAGCATATGACACCCATATAAAATAAATTACAGCTATGGTTCTTGCCCAATTTCTTCCCAAGCTTATGAATTAAACATTTTTCAACATTATACAACATTATAAGTTTTCTCCAAAGTTAAATGAATTTCTTAAAACAAAATGTCTAAAGGCGTTCTTAAACTATTTAAGAAAATTCAAATAAATTCTTTGAATTTTTATACTTTTATTTTGACCAAAATAAATTTTTATAATTTATTGTTAATTAAAATGATATTTGTCATTTTATAGCATTAACGTAGCATGTTGACATGTTATCACAGTGATGATGATGTGGCATTTACTTGATGTAGTCATATGACATTTTCATTTTTCATGTCAACACTATATTAATATCAAGTAAACATAAAATAACAAGTGATATTTTAATTAATAACAGTTAATTTTTTAAAAAATATTTTGACTAATAGTAATTAGTTATTAGAGTTTATTTGATACAAAATTAAAGTATAGAGGATAAACTAAAAAAATATAAAAACTTGATTGAATGTTATAATAAAAGAATAAAAATTTATTTTAATATTTTTTTAAATAATTAAAGAACTCTTTCAAATATTATATTATTTTAAAGTTTATTTTAATATATACTATCGACGATAATTACTAAAATTAAAGTTAACAATTCCAATTATAGATTTCTTTTGTTTTCAAAATTAAGAATAAAAAATTGATATCTTATTAACCATAATATTTATGATCAAACACAATTAAATGAAAAAACCAAACAAGATTTTAGATTTTTCAAATGCGCTTGGTTAAGTTTGGGAGGGGAGGGAGTGTACTGAAGCCAAACATCACATGGCTAGGCGTGATGTCGCCAAATAGTTGATCGTCGTTTAGCGCATGCAATCCCCAACAGCAGAAGAAAAAGAAATCCAATTGTGTTGGTTCCCCGCCTACCTATTCTTTCTTTGTCTCTCAAGGTTACTTGCTTTGCTTTGTAGCTGCCCATCCTTCGTACATTGACATGTCAGCCTGCGCCCACCAACAACGTCAACTCCCCCAGAGTGCAGCCCCTTTTTTTTTAATAAAAACCGGGTGACTTTGTCTCTCAGTATTGGCGGTACATCAGTGCTAACGTGGCCTGGCCTAGATAGGGCAAATGACCGCCCACAAATCCACTCTGTGTACCCTATACGTAAACCTAATTTCTCTACTTACAACCAATGATACTACGCCAAGTGTCATAAAGAACATACTGTAAGTCATCTCTTCCACGAAGGGGTTCATATTGTTTTGGTCTAAGCCGAGAAGCACTTGAAAGTTTCTCGAAAATGTGGGCCCAGCGTTATACAGCATTGATTAATCACCGTCCACTGGTTGGTAAACAAATTTAGTCAAGTTGATGGACGTAGATAAGTGGATTTAGGAAGGTGGAGAATGAAACTTTTAAAAGTGTTGGGTGCATCTAATTAATACTTACTTTTAACAAGGCTTAAAAGCCTGTCGTATCTATGGTTGTTAGAGCTCTCGTTTTTGTATCGCTGTACTTCCGTCCACGAAGAAATCAGAATGACGTGTTACTGCAGAGAGAGTTAAAAATTTCTTAACTTGTACGAATATTGGTGTTTATAGTATGATGGTGGTATAAGGTGATACTTATAAAAAAACATTATATAATAAATTATTGTTTTTTAATTTATCAAGAATTAGTATATGATGACACGTGTAATTAAATATATATATTTTAAATATGTATTTTATATATTTTCAAATTATGAATATAAAATATAAAAAAAGAGATTTAATAATAAAGTTTCACATTCTTTAATATTATAAAAATCTTATTTTGTGAAGTGAAGAAATCTTGTATAAAAAAAATCTTAATTGTAAAGTAAAATTTTTATTGAAAGTAAATTAAAATATAAAAAAAGTTAAGTAATCTTGAGAATATCAAAATACAAAAATATATTTTAAATTTAATGACATCCAAACCAATTTAAGAGATTAATTTAGCATATTTTTTAACTTAAATACCCCTTCCAGCTTTAAAGCCATAAATCATGATTATTAATGAGTAAAAAATTAGAACATGCATATATGCAATATTTATTTAAATGAATGAAAACAAAAAAAAAAGACATATTTGAGAAGAATACCATGTCTATTATATAAAATTTTAACAAATAAAAATTAATTTAAAATAGTAATGAGAAATTTAATCAAAGCAAATGCTCATTTTTGTCAATCAAAAGGTTTACCAACCTCCCATGCTTTTTTATATATTATAGATTCTTCTCAAAAAAAAAGATTATACATTTATTATATAATACTATATTTAAAAAGTTAGCAATATGTGTAATGGTATGATAATACGTTTAGTGAAATTTTTTTAAAATAATATGTTAATTAACTTTCACTCATGCTTAATTATAAGCACTAGCAATAGTCATAATTCTTGTAAAAATTAAAGAACAAGTTTTGTTTTCATAAGCAACCAAGCTGCATTGCTTTGAGTTGATAAAGAATATAAATAGTGTCACTTTCGGGGAAAAAGAAAACAAAAGTTGTTTTTTATTAAAATTTTATACATCAAATCTTAATACTTGCATTAAACGAAAAGGTCCAATAAAATTTTCCAATCCTCCAAAGCAAAGGTAAATACTTAATATATATATATATTTCCGATCCTCCGAAGCAAAGGTAAACACTTGAACAAGGAAACCGAAAAGAAAAAGGGGGTTCATATAGAAATTCTAAGTGAATTTCTAATTATGAAAAACAATATTAAAATATTGGACTATCCTAATTATGAACAAGATAAAAATGTTATAGATTAATTATTGCTATAAAATATTCAAAAAAAATCTTAAATTATTTAGAAAAATTTAAATAAATTTTTATTTTTATTGTAATTAATTAAATTTTTATATTTTTATTTTGAATCAAATAGACCTTTATGAATAATAATTAATTATTTATCATTAATCAAAATATCACTTGTCATTTTATGCCCCATGATATTAAGGTAATAGGTTGACATGTCAAGTAAACAGTGACATGATATATTAGTGGTATAATAGTATAATCACATAACATTTTTTATCTTTCATATTTGCTTTATATTAACACAATATAAGTATAAAATAGCAAATAACGTTTTAATTAATGATAATTAATTAACTATTAATTATAAAAAAAATTTTGATTTAAAATAAAAATAATAAAACTTGATTGAATGTAATAGAAGAATAAAGATTTATTTAAATTATCTTGATAAGTTTAAATGCCTTTTAAAACATTATTCTTTTATTATTTTTAATTGAATACTAAAAAAAAAAAACACAAGATGTTATTAAATTAAGAAAATAGTAAATAATTCATATTCACGTGTATCGTAGAAGGAGATACCATTAAAGCATTAGCCAATGAAGCAAGTTTGCAATCAGAGGCAGAATGATAGTTTGACCACATAATTAAGAAGCAGTTTAGTGCTAATCCCAACAATAATTCCTTGGAATCAAAGCACATTGCAGTTGAAGAAATCAGGTGCCCTGCCCCCCATATGCTTGGTTGGACCATTTCCGATCAGGATCCACGTGCACGGCTGCATTACGATCGTCAGTCAACACGATGGACGGTGGGATGATGATGATGATGGTGATAAGTAGGGCCTAGTGGAAATTATAGCAGCCACTCCATGCACGCCATGTGCGAAGATTGAATTGGGATTTCGAAAGCCTAAAACAAAATCCCAATTGTCAGTTTATGAAAACTGTAAGTTGTGAGACTGCCATCATTCATTTGTTTGGTGAAAGTAATTATGTTAACCACAAGGGGGAGAGGACCCACTTTTATTCTTTTTAAGTGTAAATACGGAAAATCAATTACCATTATTTACTTATTCGGTAATCATTTATATATGTAGCAATGATAAATGTTATTGGCTAATAATATTTAGGAGTTGCATAGTTTTTTAAAGGAATGCATAACGATAGTGAATCAAATACTCAAGGGCGACCCTCGATTAATTACTTTAACTTTAGTCTCTAGTTGATTTAGCCTCGTCTATATAAGAAGTTGTCAGGTCCCTTAACCATATGATATGGTTACTAGAGATTAACTAAACTTTTTTTTTTTTTTCCAATCATGTGAAAGAAGTTATGCTTTGTGCAGTTTTGTAGTTTTAATATGATATAATGTTTAAAAAAATTAAAAATTTTTGTTATTTTTTATTATATTTAATTAATTTTTCATATTTTTCGTTTAAATCAAACAAATAATTATGATTAATGGTTGATCGATTATTATTAATATAAACATCACTTGTCATTTTATATTTATATGACGTTGATGTTACGTTGACGTGAAACGTGAAAAGTGTCATATGTTATATCATAATCTATTATTATATAACAATATGTCACGTGACATAAAATGACGAATGATTTTTTAATTAATGATATTTTGTTAATTATTAATTATAAAAATTTATCTCAAATAAAAATAAAAGAGTTTGATTAAATAAAATAAAAATATAAAATTTTTAAAATAATTTATTTTCTTAAAAAAATTAGTATACCTTACAATTTAAACTTTTAAAACAAGAAATTAAACATTCAATAAACTTATCTTATATATACTGAAAATAAGGTTGATGCAACAAGGGTAAAATTTAAGGGCATCTAATTTTTTTTTAATTGAAAAAAAATTCAAACTCTACTTTTTATACAAAAGATCATGTACCAAAGTTTACAATTTCTTTTTAATTAAAAAAACATAATCTTCGAGGCACCTTCCTCCCTATGAAAGTAAAGAGATAATAATAAGAAACCAAGCACTTCCATTTTCCCCCTTTTTATAGACACATTGGCCCATTAGTCTGTTTCCCACTCTCATCACTGCACTGATCATGGAGCCCTTTCCCAAACATTAAAATACCAAAAACACCCTCATTCCCCACCTTTCACTATCTCCCATCCCATGCCCCCTTACTTTCTGATATTGATTGAAAATGAATTTTGTGTTATCCCATTGCTAATGACTTTGGTACTTGGCTTTCTGCACATTATGGTGCAACTTCTCGCTCATATGCAAAACGTTCTGTAATAATGATCATCATCATTATTATTATTATTATTATTTACAGCTAATCTGAGAGGAGAGGACAAAGCTTGTTGGGATGTGACTTCCAAGCTTGGCCAAGGCTGTGGTTCACATCAATTCCTTGGAAGGAGGCATGCACTTGCATGTATCAGCAGGCAGCAGCTTGGGATATTTAGACAAGCTCTGGACCTAGGGTCCTCATCCTTTGAAAGCAAGCATGGGACTTCATCTCACATTTTTGCCTTTTGGTCTTTGGAGCCTAGCTAGAAATTCATGAACACAACCGTTTAAATTAGAGCTGAAGATAAAAACATCATATTCACTGTGTTATGGAATGGTTTTATTATCTGGTAAAGCAGTTTGCAACTAAGCTAGTAAGGGTTGATCTAACTTATACTGTGCTCTATCTTAATGGTGAGGAAGAAGTCAGATACTTTTAGATCACATGAATTTGATTTTGTTTTAAGCCAAAATGTTGGGATATTTTAGTAGGATTAATATCAACTTCTAACCTTTACTAATTCATAGTAAATTCTATTAATCTATTGTTGTCAACTTGTCATCCTGGCATGAGTAGCTAAACAGGAATAATAATGCAATGGAAAGAAAGAGATAGGAGCCATGGATGGTGCTATTTACATTTCTTAAGACATATATGCTAAACATTTATATAATTGGCTTTGGCTATTGGAATAACAAAGGGCTTTGATAGGTATCTGCATAAGAAAAAAAATTGAAAAGCTTCAGTTGTTTGATCGTGCCATAAGCAAGTTGCCAAAACCTTGTCCCTAAACTAAAAGTTTATGTGGTCCAAATGGAAAGTGGATTGAAGGTTGGACAAAATTGCAGATACGAGTACTCAGCTGTCAGCTAGAATGGTAGTTGCAGTACTACTGGGCTCTAAGGTTGGCATTGGCACCCAGGAATGGATGGGCAGGCTTTCAGTTCTAGGCCTCATATTGCAATGGAAGTACATAGCCCATGCACCATAGAGTAAGATACTAAGATGCCCAATACTGTGATATTCTGTTTGATAAATCCTTTAAACTGCTTGGTTTTGGACAATCACCTTCTTTTTTCACACAAAAGCTTCTTCCAAGCCAGTCTGGTTACATATGATTGATTTTCCTTAAGCCAGCAGTTCAATTTCAAATGATTCAATTTGATTTAGTATTCAATTTTTCTTATTACAGGTAGCCAAGTGTTGCACACCTTTGACACAATATGCACATAACCAAACAGCTGATACAACATTATTGCGTAATGCAAATCCAATTTTCATAGCAGACAGTATTAGCAAGTATTCAACTTCTTAGTTTTGACCAAAAACTAATCAAATAGAAGGGTTTTTTAAGATAATGTCAACACTTAAAAGAGGGGAATAAGAGAAAAAAAATAACATTCCAGAGACATCCGAGTATTTGACTTATTAATTGATGTATGATTTTCTTCTAAAAAAAATAAAATTCGAATCCTTCTTTCTCCAAATATAAATATAAAAAAGATACCACCCACGAGTGGGGAGAAAATGACAAAAAAAAAGGAAATATTTGGCTGTTATTCTTAATATTTTGAATGTACTAATTGCCAAAGGCTCAAAAACCACTCTCTGTTGCACTTTGAGCATACTGTAATATAAGAGGTCCCAAAATATTTGTGAATATAGATATGCATGCTCCTGGTGGCGACAAACCGTTCGAGGCTTCATTCTCTAAGGCTTGAAAAAACTAAGGAACTACCAAAGCAACACCGAACTTCAGATATGAGAAAGAAGAATCCAGATATTGATAAGCCTTATGAACCGTGATCATATACAAGACTACTCTCACAATCAATTGCTAATAACCTATACATAGTGGGGTCAGACTTGATGAGGGGAAAGTATGGAACCAAAAAGGAAGTGAGATGAAAACTTCAATTGAAAGGGAAAAAAACAATCATGGCTCTTTGCAGAAAGAGACTGAGCAGCCACCCAGGGCCCTCTTCCTTTCCTCCTTCCTTAGAGCTCTATGAATAGTAACATGCAGCCGTACCATTATATTGTAGTTTCTCAGTTTTGTTCTTCACTGCTTTTGTGCAGAAGCTTCAACTTGATGTCGTTATTTTGATGGGCATGGCAGCCAACTTATCACTTTTGCCTTGGGGCCTAGGATCCTGAATGGCTGCCTCTGGCCAGAAGCTTCTTCTTAACTGAGCCTTAGACATAAGAATATCTGAAGATTACTTCCCATGTTTTTTACCTGCAACGCAAATTATTATAAATAAGTAATGTTGGTCTGTATAATCTTGTTCAAGAATATGAACTTAAGGTAAGTAATTATGTGGGGAACAAGCATCATAAGTACACACAGCTTGCATCACCAATCAAGTTCAATCTGATGGTTGCTTTAAATATTTAACTCACCACAAAGTGGTTGAGAAGAAGTGAAAGTTATACCACCAATAACAGCCATCATAAATGTAAATAATTGTCTCACCAGGTTTCATCCCCCCACAGTTAGTTGTCTTACACTCATATTCATTTATGTGACTGAAAGCAATTGCATTTAAATCACAAGTAGTTCATAAAGCCAACAAAACTAAAAGGCAACAGGGCTCAAAGGCAGGGGTGATGACAAACTGCAAACTGATATGGCTGGCAACAGAAATCATCTATATATTAAATAAAAGAGATTAGTAGTATGGTTGTTTATGTTGTTATTGTTATACCTCTTTGGAACCATGACTTTCGAATTGCTTGGCGGATCTGTCGCTCATGTCGTTCTAAGAGTTCATCAACTCTATGTGATTGAGACAACAAAGGGCCCGAAAATTCAACCTTGTCCCCTTCATCTTGGTAATCCTGTCAGAACAACAATATATAATTTGATCATTATAGAAATTCTAAAGATGTTGATGTGATGATACCTACTGATTTGAGTTTAGGGGCATGCATAAAGAAAATGAGTTCTTTTTCTTTATTTTCTTTTAGTTTTAACATAAAAAATAAAGAGGACTAAATTTACAAAAGCCACATTCTTCTCTCTCTCTCTTTCCCTCTCTGCTGGGTATGAAAGGTGTGTTAAAGAAGGTAGTTTTCTATTTCCTTTTGGTATTGGAAAGATTTATTGAAAAAAGAAATTTATACATCCATTTATTTAAAATAACATTTTCAAATAGTCAAATTCACTCTTGCATGCCAATTGCCTCACTTCAGTGATGCAGTGGCTGCATTACAGTGCAAAGCTAAATGTGTCAAACCTTCAATTTTTTGAAATTCAATACAGTTATTCAACAATTTTTTTTTTTATGTTTAATTTTCAGAGACACTAATTAAATTTCATAACAAAATATTTGTTACCAAAAATGAAAAAAAAAAAATTCAGCCAATTCAAATTTCCAGAGAGGAATAACAAGACCATGGTTTCTCCTTAAAATTGACACGGGACTCAGTAGCAGTGAAAGAAATGATAAAAACCTAAATGGATGGAAACTCATGCGCTATAGTAATCCAATTTCAAGGACAGTAATTACTTTCAGCCATCAAGGTTAAATATAATTAAAAATTTCCATTTTCTTTTAGTTTTATATTGAATTTAAACCATTTTAGATCTAGATGATTTACATAACTGTTTGTGAAAATTGAATTAAAGATGTCATGTGATCTGCAAAAGAGGTTTAAATATTAGATGTCAAGCACAAAATTTTAACGTAATTTCTGGTTCTAATATTTACAAACATACCAAATTATTTCTCTTGGCTGCCATTTCCTCTCTTTGATAAAGTGCCAATGATAGCTCTTGCGAGTGGTATCCACCATCAGAAGCATCAAACGAATCTGGGCGCTCAAACTGGCTCCATTGTTTCTGCATAGCACGCTTGGCAGCTTCATATGAATCATGGCCTCTAGAATCGGTGCGACCTCCATATATTACATCCCCATTTTCATGTCGTTTTGAATCAAAATTGTTTCTTGCATTTAATTGAGCAGAAGGTTCTAAAGAATTATAGATGTGACCTCTTGAGATAGATCTGCTGTGTGATCTTATGGATGCATCATCCTTTTGCCTTTTGGCCCATGCAAAGCCACTTGATGTGGACACTTGCAATGGACCAGAATAAGGAATATCACCTTGGGATGCATGCTTTACATGGGCAGCCTCTTCTAATCCATCAGTAGATGGATTTGGCACTCCGTCGCTGATAGTAGCATTTCTTTGCTTTGAGTTATGGACATGGTTACCATTAATTTTCTGAGAACCTCGAGTTTGAGCTGCAGCAGCATCCTGTATGTAAAAGAAGTAGTATAAAAAATTAGTTTTCTGGTAACAACACATATATATTTGCAGAGAGAGAGAGTGACATACCTCAACTGGTGCCAATTTACTTATTCCATGGGGTTTTCTAATTGGCTTTCTTGTTTCAGAACCGCGAACTCTTCCGCTTATCTTTTTCCTGAAAATTCATTGAAACTTAATCATTTAAGATGATATCAAACCATGTTACCTGGTATATATGTGCGTATATGGTGGAATTTGCCATAGTTCACTGCATATTTTCTAAAACCTCAGAAAAAGAAAAATTAGTTACATATACATCAATTGAGCATGTCCATGTTCCACGGAAGCAAATCATTCTATGTCTGTGAAGATCTTCAATAAGCGGGGTAGCTATGTTAGAAACTAAATGACAGTGACTTTTGTTAGATACTTATCCCAGAATATGAATTCAGGTGAGTACTAGATCCAGCTTGTGCATTTAATGAGATGATGCCTACCAAAATAAAGTAGAATAACTTAATTTTGACCGGACATCTAGCTCAAAAGGAAAAAAAGAATGAAAATTTGGGAAAATATTGATTGGAACTCAAACCACAGTTCTTATTTCAATGCAGATGGACTTAAACTGGATATGAAAGAAAACAAAGACAATGCAATTCCAGGTTCCAGAAAGCTACCTAAATTAATATCTCCACACACACACACATATATGAACAGAGTTCTCACCTCTTTGCCTCTTCACGATGTTTTGCATCAATCTCTTTGCTAGGTGGATATACTGGCAAGCTTGATGGATCACATGCATATGGCTTTGTTGTGAAATACTGAAAATTGTAGATTAAGAATCAGAATTTCAAATGATGGAAAATAAAGCTAATTAGAAGTATATGATTTGCACAAGATGTGTATAACCCTGGATATTGCATTTGTAATGTTCTTTAAAGAAAATGCTAGCTGAAATATAAGAACACCAAAGATACAATGAGATAACTTCATAAAAATATGGGAGTGACAGCAAACTGAAACTTATAGGCAATTTACTTCGTGCCCCAAGTTTCTTAAGGATTTTAATTAGTGTGTTTTACATTATTAAATTTGGTTAGTTCAGCCTTATATTCAACTTGAGCCACTACAGCTATTGCTTATTGATTTTAGGATGGATGTTTAACATGGTATTGAAGCTCAGGTTGTTCGTTGCCCCTCTATAGATCAAGGATACAGACACAATCACAAAAGATAAGCATAAATCCCCAATCTCTTTCCCTTCTTTCATCCCTTCCAAATGAATTTTCATTGCAAAAGCAGTCTGCATCCCTGTACCTGTAAACTCTTCTCTGCCATAGCCACCCCCTTAACCAGCATACTCCCTCTTATGGAATATACTTTCTCTCTCTTAACCTTCCCCATTTCTCTCTGTTCTCCTTATCATGTTAACAAAAGTGTCAATTCCCCAACCATTTTATTCTGGCAATCAGCCACTTCTGCCATAAAACACCCAAGGCCCAGCCAAATGATGAGAGAAAAGCCCTTTTCCAGTGCCTATTTGATGTCCTCATTATTTTTTCCCTCATCTGGATTTTTTCTTGTATGGTATCTCATTATGTCTGATACATATCAAACCACATATTAGGGGCACGTCCATGTTGGACAAAGTAACAACATAGACAAAAAGGGGGATATCATGTATCCCAGCTTCATAGCTGCCCTGTCTATTCAATAATTAGTTGTTTGTTGCCCCACATTTCTTTTCCATGCTGTATGCCATTTGCTTCTTCAATTACTAGCACTGGACCTAAATGTAAGGGGCATTTACTGGTGTTATTCGAAGTTTTTAGTTAAATATGGTGTTTGTGGTGGGCTTATTTTCAAGTTGGGGTACTACACCTATAGTCAATTAGTATTTGATTATATGCTTAATAAGGGTGAATGACAAATTACAATTTCGAATGGGTAATGATCATGTTGCCCTTTTTGCATAATTACCTCTGATGCAAGAGCACTGGAAGCAGTCCCACGCTTGTATGGCTCCACTGAAAGCAAAGTTTCTATTAAGTTCACAGCAGTTGCTGGTAAATCTTTAAAAGTCTCCCGAAGACAACTATCATAAGGTTGTTGTGGTTTGAATAGAGTTGCATGAGGAAGTCTTGATTTTTTCCAGTAATCGTCGGGTGGGGACCCACAAAGCTTGAAAATTTTATGCAGTTGTTCCACCTGTACAGAACAAAGGTGATTTACGAAAACATACTTTTATTAGTGTCAGAAATGTATATCAGCAAGAAATTAGGTACCTAACTAAATAGAAATTGAACAACTAAACTGACTATCGGATTGCATATATACAATATGAAATACATATAGGATGTCAACGGGTCATTCTAAAGGAATAAGACACTGTGGAGATGTCAAAGCAATAAACATTCAGTGCCTTTCAGATAAAGCACTCTCAATTAGAATTTTCTAATCAAACTTATAAGATTGATACAGTAGCAATAATCAAACTTAATAAAAACACACATAGGACTGGAATTTCCAGAGACGCCAATATTCCATTCCTAGTAAAATTTCCCAAGTACTGTGAAACTTGTTCTGTTCTTGTAATTGATCCTTTTCCTTATTATGAGGAATCAATTACTGTAGACTAGACCATCTCAGTAACACAAGTTATTTCCACTGAAATTGTTCTTTTTCTTTTCTTGTCAAAAGATCCTTAAATAGTCTTTCTCAATATTACAACTACGATGAATAATGATGTAAAAGATATGTACTTTAGCAAGGTGCATACCTCTGTTCTCCCTTGTAGGATAGGTTTCCCAAGGAGAAGTTCAGCAAATACACAGCCAACACTCCAAAGGTCCACAGCTGCTGTATAATCTGTAGAACCCAACAAAAGTTCTGGAGGACGGTACCATAAGGTAACAACACGACTTGTTAAGGGTTGCCTATGCCCAGAAGCACAGAAGTTTGCCAAACCAAAATCGGCCATTTTTAGGATTCCTTCATTATTTACAAGGAGATTTGATCCTTTAATGTCCCGATGCATTATACCTCGTGAATGGCAGTGATCAAGTCCAGATAACAACTGCTTCACGTAGCATTTAATCTACAAAACAAAATCAATATTCATTAGTGAAGATGCATATTTCAAGTTTATCGAGGCATGTGAATTATTTCACTTGTTTTTCTCCGCATTATAACACATTCATTTTTGGGTTTTAGACAACTTTAGATTTTGGTATTTGAATGACTGTGCATCCCAGTAAATATATTTTACAGCAATTTGTATTCCAAGGACTTTTGATTCCGTCTCAAATGATAAACCTACATATAGGACACTAGAGAGAAGAAAACAATGTCATTATCAACATGGGTTCTGTATACATGCCACCATAGAAAATTAGACTAACCTTATCCAGAGAGGCAAAGTGAACAAACCTGTGACTCGCTGAACTTGATGTCAGGACAAGACAGAAGTCCAGTGATATCATGTTCCATGTACTCAAATACAAGGTATATGCTACATGACATTCTGGAAGTAATTATCCCCTCCAATTTTATGATGTTTGGATGGTCAAGCCTTCGAAGAATTAGTATCTCTCTTGCCATGAAGCGAACACTCTCAGGCTCAAAATTGTCAAACCGAACCTTCTTCAGAGCAACTATCTTTCCAGTCTCAAGGTCTCGAGCTCGGAAAACGGTGCTATATGTACCTTGTCCAATCTGTTAAAGCAATTGAAAATCACTTAAGATTATAACATATTTACATCCAATATCAGGAAGAGTATCACATCCCAAGACAACTATAAATAATTCTAGTTCGCGTTGAGAAATTAGTAAACATAAATACAAAGATATAAAGGTAAAAGGAAATATAAGAAGTCACAAGCTGGGGTAAAAAAAAATCACATACCGAGTAGTTAATAGATTTAGGGTAAGAAAAACACCTATCTGAGAACCTTCTGACCATAAAAGTTGCTTTTAACAGAACAATAAGGTTCAAGTTATGTCAATTCTATAGCAAAACAAGCTTAACCAGTGATTAAAAGCTTAAGAGAACCACTTCGAGTGACGTGTCCATGGTTGTCCAAACAATTCAAAGGACTTCTATACCTGAAGGATTGAAAGCATCAAATTTTATGCATGGAACATACATGATTAACAAGAATTGCCTCTGCCTACATGGCATGATATTGCATATACAAATTACTGTAATTTTTTGCTCTTACTCTCTTCTTGATTTCCAAGGTCTATATAAGAGCAAGAATTGCTTGTGAAGAATGGAATTTTACACTTAACGTAAATTCAAAACGAATTGTAAAAAAAAAAAAAACGGAGTAAGAAAACGTGAAAGAAAAAAACAAACAAACAGACAGAACTGATAGTATCCAACAAACACGATGCTCTGAACGAAAATGACAAAAGAAAAACAAAAGCATTAACAAGCAAAAAGAACACAAGTAATCAATTTTCTTAACATCCCAAAAGAAGAAAATTTATGGGAAAACATGAAAGAAAAAGAAAATAAAAAGTTCCAAACCTTCTCAAGCTTCTCAAAAGAGTCAGCCTTGAGTGGGACCCAACCGTGGATAGCTTCACCGGCGACGGCACTGAGCCAAGCAGGCCACCCAGCTGCCACGTGTTCGCCTTCTATATACTTTTGTAAATTCCCCAACCTCAAACTCAACGAGTCGGATCTCGAACTCGCCCGACCCGACTCACCCAACTCGCTCCCACTCAGTCCCAACCCACCGCACCCACTACCCAAATCACTCACACCGCCACTAGTACTATTCTTTTTCTTCTTCTTGCTACCGCCGCCGCCGCTGCTCCTCTTCTTCTCAAGCTCCGAGAACCCGACCCGCGACCGACCCGAATTGGTCCCCACGCTACCGGCACCCGCATTTTCACGTAAGGCGCCGGAGTGGTCGAAAGCAGGCGTCACCGACACCGCCTGCTTCGAACTCACGCAACCCATCAATGGCCGTTGATCATGTGATGAACAAAACAAAAAGATCCCAACTTTCTTTCTGGGATTTCTTTTTATGGCGCGGACCCGGAAAAAACAAGAATTAACAAACACAACGGGGGAGTGAGTTGTAAACGGAGTTTCAGCTTCTCTCTGTCTCTGCGTCTCTATCCTTTCTTCTTAGAAAGAAAGCAACAAAAGAGAGCAGAAAACGAAGCCTTTTATACAATGAACATCCAAAGATAGGAGAATTTCTTCTTTCACTTTCAAAAATTATATTTATATACGTATGTGTATATATTTTTGTGGGAAGCGCCAATTGCGGGGAAGATAATGGATAGAGAAAGAAGGGTTTTTAATGTGGCTGGCAAACAAAACAGTGAGGCTACCGAAATCAACGGAAAGATTGAAATGAAAACCTTTTGATGAAGTTCTCCTTTTGAAGCAAAATTTCTAGGGAATTAAATGGGAAAAAGAAACGTTCCCCTTTTTTTTGTTTGTTTGCTTGGGAGTCTCTATATTCTCTCTTCTTGTTTCTGTCTGTCTGTCTGTCCCTGTAAAATTTTGTTTTGTCAAGTCTCTGTTTAATGAAGTTTGTATCATTCTGTGTTTGTATTCCACAGGGTGAGTACAAATAATGGCTGCCATTTTACTACAAACAGACAGGGGTGCCTTTTCTTAAATAATAATAATAATAATTAATGACTAATGATTTGTTTTATATTAATTTAATAATTGATTTATTTTTTGGCCCTTTTTGCTTAATGGGAATGGTTGGGTTGTTGTTGACTTAAATGAGGGTTTTTTGTCTTTGAAAATCTTAGGTTTGAAATCTACGTTGCCGGTTCGTTGCATATCCCTCTACTACCAAAAACCCGTGATATGAATCTCTAATAACTTGATGCAATTAATTATACACTTTCCATGTTACATGGTCCAGATTTGGTTGAAGCACAATAGTAAATGTACGTTTGGATTCTGAATTTTCTGTTACGTAAGAGCAGGGGATGGGGGATGGGAGAGAGGAACCAAATTAGAGAGAGAAGAGGAGAGGCCCAATGCCTTTTCAGATACGGCACGTGAAGAGAGAGAGAGAGAGAGAAGCAGAGGCAATTCATTTTCATTGAACAAGGCATTCAATTTTAAGGAAAGCAAAAGCAGAAAACACACCAAAGGCAGAAATTAATTGAGTTTGCTCACTTTTGCCCCCCACAATTTCTCCCTCGCCTTTCTCCGCTTCTCATCTCTCACACCTTTGCTCCTTTCTTTCATTTTATTGTTTCTTTATTATAATAATACAAATAAAAAAAAAACGAAAGAAAAGAGTAGCAACTAAAAGTGGGTCCAAATCTTTATGTTGAGAAGCCTAAATCAAAACAAAGCATCTCCCTCCTCTCTATGCCTACTCCTTCTTTCTTCTTTGTACTACAGCTATAGCCAATCCTTAATGGGAAAATATCTAATGTTAGCATCTTTTTGGTGTAAGTTTGACATTGACCTCTTAATTTTTTTTCCCTCGTAAAAAGCAGATGACTTTTTCTTTTGGGGGTGTTGGGATGGAATGGTA
Source organism: Theobroma cacao (assembly GCF_000208745.1). NCBI lineage: Eukaryota > Viridiplantae > Streptophyta > Magnoliopsida > Malvales > Malvaceae > Theobroma > Theobroma cacao. The sequence goes on from NC_030852.1 coordinate 22,419,212, forward strand.
GTGAGTTCATATTTGATGATCATGAAAGGTCTTTTTTCTGTTTCTTTATTTATTTTTTTTATGTTGGGATCGCTTTTGTCTGCCCAATGATTTGATTTTGCTTATTAGGTTAAAGATTAATTCTCTTAGAGTGGGTTTAATATAAACCCCTAAGCAACTCTCTCTTTTGTTCTTTACTGCTTTTGGGGTTGTGCTAAGCATATAAAGAAAAAAACTATTAGAAAACATCAATGTGCCATTAGACCTTGGGATAAGTTGTGAAAGGAATAAAAAATATTGGAAAAGCCCTGCAATTCAAGTGGGAATTAATTAAATGTGGAAACAAAAGAAGCTCAGACAGGGTAGTGAAAGCTTCATTTTCAAATGACTGATCCCACACAAAAAGAGAATGTTGGATTAAGAGAATATCTTACCTTGGTTTTAAGTTATGATCTATCACTATAACCATAAAACTATATTTAAGGAATTAAGCTCCCTATTTGCCTCATTGCTATTATACCATTTTTTTTCCTCAAAAATTTCAATTTTAATTCTGTCCCAACTCCTTACACCATGAGCAAAAGGAGAAGATGAAAACCATGGGAAAAGAAATACCAAGGTGGATGATTTTTGTTTGGTGATTAGATAGCCCTATTTAGTAGGGAATTTGACAACCTGAAATGGTGGTGATATGAGATCATTATTAAGAGTGATTAGGCTGTTTTGGGAGGTGATTTAATTCTCATCTAAAACGATGGAAAACTTTTTTTATAAAAATAAAGTGATTTATAACATTAATTATGAATAATATTACCTTTTTAATGTGTGAATGAAAATTTTGTGTTTGTCACAAAATTTTAATTAGTTTCATATGGTAAATATTTAATTTTTTTTCCAAAATAATATGCTTTGTACCAAACTCAAAGGTAGCTTACATACTTTTCTTTGTTTCTCTTTTATGTTATGTACAATTTTTGTTTTCTTATCAAATTCATTGTCATTTTGTTACATTTAGTATCATTTTCTGATTCATTCAAAAAATTTTATGTAATTAATATTTTAGAAGTTAATTTACCTATCGATATACACAATTTTTTTCTGCTTTTTGATTAAACCATTTAATTATACCTTATATCCAAGAAACAAAAATATCAATTTTTTACAAATTGCTGTCTTTATACAATATTCAAATTATTTTTATTTTAATTTATTATGATTATGTTGATATTTTTTTTTAAAAAAAATTACATTTCATTTTATGTGACACAAAACGTGATAATTTTTAACTCTGATAATTAATAATTATTAGCCAAACATGATAATTTTGAATTTTAGAAATAATAACTCGGTAATAATAAAATCACCATAGTGATTAAATCGCCATGATAATCTTGAAAATAATACCAAACTCTATAGAATTTGGGTGATGAGCAAGGTAGAGGTTGAAATTAAGGTAGAGTCATTTACATTTTACATCCTTTAGCATATATATGTGGGTGAATTAAAAGTAATCAAATGGATTTGTGCAACAATACAGACTCTCCCTTTTGACTATTTCAGGAGAAAAGCTTACATAAAGCACTGCTTGATTTATTGGCAATTGTCTAGCCGAAAGAGCATATACACGAAGCACTATGTAATTGTTCCCTTATAGCTGCTTGTCCACATAAAGCTGCAAAACATCTTATGGATGATAAAAGTACACTACATCATACATATTCTATAGCACACTTTCTTACATATATACTACTATGAACAACCTAATTGTGAAGGATTTGATCCTCCCATTCTGTTGTAAGTTTCTCCCCCATAAGAGAAATATGTGTCTCATTGCTTGGCTATATATTTAGAAACAAAAATTTATCAATTTATTATTATTTATTATTTTCATATGATTTGAGTAGTGAAATAATTCGATTGTTACAAATAAAATATTATTACGCTTTTTATAATTCTTTTTTTTTATTTTTGCAAGATATAATTTTAATTTTTTTATTTATGCTAGGACAAACATGTAGTATATATTTAAACTTACTTGTAAAGTTTAAAAAATTCACTCAATATATATATATATATAAATTAATAATTTTCTGAAAAATTAGAAAGTTTCAAAGATTAGATGTATGGATGTAAAGAAAGTGCAAAAAAGAAAAAAAGAAAAAGAAAAGGTTAAAGGTCTATAAAGTGTTAAACGATGATTCAAAAAAGTTAGGAAGCACCCATATTATAGATGTATAGTAAATCTCAAAATAACTTAAACTTAGGAAAATTTTAAGATATAGTACTACTTTCATATAAGGACATTGCTTCTTTCTCTTGTGCAATAGTATAATTATTTAGGGTTTCTTTGTGATGTTGAAAGATGTCATCAACTATAAAGAGGAGTGTCCAAAGTTTTGTGGGGATTTGCATCCCAAAACAAGGGTTTGAGTCTGTATATGAAGAAACATAGCAATGTTTTGTCATCATCAAACTGGCCTCCCTCAAAACAAACAAAGAAACAAAAGAAAGAGGGAAGAAATTATGTCCTTTGGGGTTCATCAAATGAAAAAGAAATATTAGGTTGTGGTCCTCTACCCAACAATATGTGAGAGGAAAGGGATTTGGAAATAACAAAAAGCAAATGGGCAATGGCATCCCTTTTTGCATGCAGGTTTAATAAATCAAACTGATCATCCATTTGCAGGTTTATGTGAATACAAATATTTTAAGATCAGTGTGGAACAGTGAAAAGAATATTTGCTGTAAATTGTAATACTACAAAACTTTTTTTTTTTCTTTTATCAATTTGCATGTGAGCTGTGTCACCCCTTCTTCTACTCCCATATTAAGACATGATTGCTGCCTCCCATGGTACAGAAAAGCACTCAAATGCACTCATGCACAAAATATATATATATATATATTTTTCATAACACAAAAGAAACCCTTTTAGGAAAGAATAATTATACATACCGTTCACTGTTATTCTTTTTCCCATCTTCTTTTGTGATCCTGATCCTGTTGATGGATGGGAAGACCTTCAAACAATGTTTTTTCTCATAGGCATGCAACATCTTGACATGGTCTTTGCATCAATACTATGTGATTATCATGTTATTTTTATATTTCTATTTTTTTTATTTGAAAAATAACAATGGAGAGAATGCATGGATCATTCCATCTTAGGCCGAAACACAGACGTGGATTTACATTCTGAATAATGCGTGTGCTAGGATATGCAACCATGGACAAATTAGCTATATATTTATATATACAGTTAAAGTAGATGCTATAAATGCGAGAGACAAAACCAGGGTTTGAGTTTAAAGAAGGTAATGAAGGTGGTTGGCTTGTGTTTAATTAGTACTTTGTCTCTAGGGCCAAATGATTGAACAACAGTACTGTTACTATGCGTTTTGTCGCAATTGGGACAAATTCAGCTTAGCAATACCAAAGTTTGATATGGGATTAGGTATTGAATCAAGCGAAGGGAAAGTGAAGAGAAGAGAGTGATGAGTGGGCTAAGTCAAAGGTAGGTCTAGTGGTGTCATAATCCAAATCATTGCACAACAACCCTCACTCTTCACACTCTAAAACATCCACATAATTTCCTTTAATTTGCCAACATTTTCCCTTGTGCTTCATCTTTATCTTATAACCCTTTAGTTGGGTGATTGCATTTATATTGCATTCATTAACACAGATGGGAAGGAGCTATACACTTGGAGCTCGTCCTAGCCACACAAGGTATATACAACATCATTACCAGATACATAATACTTATACTCCCCTTTTGAAGGTGTTATATAAGTTCAAATTTATAATCTATAAAATAAGAAAGGATAATTATCTTCAATTATGTATTTCAAACTTAATAATAATACTCAGGGTATTACCAAATATTAGGAAATGAATTTGACTGATAGAAAACCTAACCAATAGACCTTCTAAAAAGAATAAAAGGGAAAAAAAAAAAACCCCTAAATTTAAGGGACGATTCTTCACTCATGTCATCTTAGTCCACTATGATTTTGTCAATACATTATTATGCTTGAAAACAATAAGACCTGAAACTTTTTCAAGGGGTTCTATTTTGTTTGCCAGCTTGGGTGTTATTATTACTAATCATTCCTTATGATTTCTTCAACCCTCAAAATGGGGATTTAGAGAAAATGATATGAACTTAGGAAGTAAACCCTCTCTCTCTCATTTTCTTTTATTAATCAAAATGCAGAGGATGAGGGAAGAGTATGAGGCCACCCCCCACATGCTAAGACTTTAGGTGGTGTAGGTGGGTGAAGTGGGGAGTCTACCTTTTCCATCCACTCACACACAGTCTATATATATATATTTTCTTAATGAGACAGCATCCGATAAACAAGTTTTGATTGTCAGTCAATATCAAATGTAGTATGAAGCATGGGTCAACTTTTCTTACTAATCCTATGTCAAATTGGTTCCTGTCATGTATTAGGAGCTAGGTATGACTTTTGAGACCTCTTCTGGAAACAAGGAAAAGGGTTCAAAGAATTTTTCCAACTTTCAATGGGAGCTAGGTGTGACATTCAGCATCTTGAGGCTTTAAACCAACTGTCTTGCTAATTGAGGTTTCAATGCATTCCCTAAGGACAGTGCAAGTCCTTTTCAAGATCTAACCAAAGAAGAAGAAGAAGAAGCAGCAGCCTAAGCCCTCGAAATGGAGAACAAAGAATTCAGAGGATGTGATTGCCCAAGTCATTGCCATCTTCACATGTTCAAGGCTGCCAGATCATTGTTGTATCATACCTTGTCCCTACAACTTGTATAGCAAGTAAAGGCGGTAATTGAGCAAGTTAGGTCGAATCTCGAATTAATTCGCGTTAGGTTATTTTAAAATTAAAATTTTTTTAAATAATTTTAAATTCAAATCATTTTGAATTTAAATCATTCAAATTTGATATTTAAATTATTTGAATTCGAATTATTTTGAATTTAAATTGTTAAAAATTTTAAAATCAAATTGAAATAAATATTATATAGGTCAAATTAAATTTCATCAATCAATTTTTAAGTGATTTGAAATCACAGTTTCATTAATATGCAGTATATGTTCAATTTTTATTTTTCACATCATAAAAAATTTTAGAAAATCATAAAATCATATAACAAGGAAGAAAACGAGTGAATTAAAAGTTATTTATTAGTTTAGAATTATTTTATATAAGAAATTAATAATTTGCTCCTAAAAAGTTATTATTTATTGATCGAGTTTTAATTTTCATTTTTAATGCACTAATTATTATTAGTTATTGTTAATTTCACCATAATTATGGTTTTGACTTACAATTTAAAATATCAACAATAATTCCAAAAATTAGGATTCATTTCTCAAATATTAGAATTTTATTAAAAAATAAATAATAAAAAAACTAGTCAAGATTTTGAATATAATTAATATTTACTTCTCCTTTTTGGCTATTTTAAAAGTTAAGGTTTATTATAGGAAATTTAAATGATATACAATGATAGCTTTTTTAGGTGACATGGGAAAAGATTTTTTAATCAATATTCTCCCTACTACATTTTAAGTCATATATCTTTTATAATTATCTAATATCTATCTAAAGTGAAATAAAGTAAAATATTTAAAGAAGATGTCATCGATCATTTTTTTTTAAATTATGGTCAATTATTTTTTTAATTTATAAATTACTTTTTATTTTCACAATTATTATCATCTAATCTAATTATTTATTTTATTATTTCCTAAAGAGTTCAAAAAAAAAATAGAAAAATAGAAAAACTTTTATTTACCGCGTATAATTGTAAAACTTGAAGCAAAAATATTCTCTTTTTCATTCATAAGGATAATTGTCAAAGGTCTATAAAATTATAAAAAAAGAAAATAAAATTTTGAAAATAATTTAATATTATTAAATATTAGTAACTAAATAGTTCGAATTATATTTATTATTTTTTAAAATAAAATTATACTTTATTTAAATTGGAGTAATATTGCATCCGAGACGTAGTTCAATGAGCTCAATCATTCCCTTTCCTCTTCCAAAGTGGAGACAAAGGAGAGCCATCCCATCCCCACACCGATGGAATCCCATTGCGCTTTACAAGTATGAAGGATTGAGGCAGAATTCAACCCACCTTTGACAAAGCAACACTCCACGCGAAATGGGGATGAAAACGACATCTCATCAAATCCAAAACTACAATCACAGATCTGATTCAAGTGTTCAATTTGTGGCCCCAAAAAGCTTGGGGGAGGTTCAATTTCAGTTTACGTTCCTATCAGAATGAACATGTTCTCAAGCACTCTGCACAACATCAGATATGCAGAATCAGATACATGTTGTTTGAAAATCTTGTCAAGAGTCTTGCATCAATATGTAGCCTTTGTTTGCTATAAAGATTCTTTATCATATGGCAGTTTGCAGGCAGCCAAGTCATCTTTTGACTTGTATTTTCCAAGCATTTCAGCAAGAGTTCTGCAGCGACACTGATTACCAGGCCGACTTACATCCCCATAAACGGCCATTTCGATAATGTCAAGCTCCTTATCTACAAGATGTAAAAACAACATTTGAATTTAGGTAAATACTTCAAACTTGAAATGATAAATTATACACACACACACACAAAGAGATATGATACCACAATGGAACAAAATAGTTATTCGAAGAAACTATTGTCTGGAGGGCAAGGCAAGAACTGCCTATTTTATGCTTAAGGAAGGAAAAATAGGGGATAATTAAAAGCTTAGAAGTTGAGGCGAACCAGAATGGTGAACAAGCAAGTCACAGTTGGGCATGGATCAAAATGGCCAGATCAAAATTATAGCCTAACCTTGTAAAATAAACCTCTAAATTACTATTTACTGCAACCACAAAAACTGCAAATTATTGGTTTGCTTTGAAATATGCTTCTCAGTACCAAGATGCTTATGCACACTTGTTAATTAAAGTAATTTTAAAACAAGTAAATGCATTTAAATAGGATACTGCTTGACTTTACCTAGAACAAAATTCATGGAACAAAAGTTTTAACTCTCAATTTTTTTTTTGAAGTAAATTTCTACTTAGGTTGTCTACATGAATTAAGATCGTCATATGAGAGGCTCTCAACTTGCTAAAGTGAACCAGAGTTCCTGTCCTACAGAATGGAGAAGCAATCATCCACACAGAAAACATCATCTATGCTCAGGAACAATGGTTGTGCTAATTCAGCAGAAATCCTATGATCAGTGATGGCCAAACAACGCATTTGAAATCCATCAAGAGTAGAATGGCACCAATGATGAAGCAGTGCCAGAAGTTTATCCTTCATCACAAGTAAGTCAGTGAGCGAGGATAGTGACAAGTGCATGTTTGGTAAACCCCGTTACTTAACCAATCAGAAACAAAAAATTTCCCCCAGAATTTTAAAAATAAAGACTATTCTCAGACATTAATGTTTCCATAAGAAACTCTTGTTGTCACTGCTTCCTACCTGCATTTGCTCCTTGGAAACCAATGTTTTCAGGAACAAACCAAACTGGCCAGTTCAACCAGGAATATCACCAACTTGGACGAGAATATCAGCCTTGAAGCAATAAAAAATTAGACTAAACCATTCAAACTGCTTAACAAGGTTTGTTATTATTTTTTACTATATGGATTTTAATCCTCTAAAAACCATGTGCTTTATAGCCTGAAGTTCTAAATCCCACTTTTGTCACCCAAAAATTAGAACCCAAGCTGTCACATACCTACTCCAAGGCCACACTTTCTCTTTTCGCTCTTGTAGAGTGGGGGTTTTTGTGGTAGGGAGAGAAAGGTAGTGCTGCAAATAAGTAAACAGGTTGTGCTAGAGGCAGCGGAGAGAAAGATTCCAGTGATGCCTGAAGCACCATGTGCTGTGGAAAGTGAGAGAGAATAGGTGAGTGGCAGAATAAGGCAGAGAAGGTGTCGAGAATAGGAAAGTGGTAGAGTAAGACTGAGAATAGGGCAGAAAAAATGTAGAAAATAGGTAAGCAACATAGAAAGGCTAAGAATAGAGTGGAGAAGGGGTAAGTAGAAGAGAATTTGAGAGAAAATATTTAGAGAGTGTGTAAAAGTCTATTTGTTTTTGTCGAAGAAATCTTATTCTTGATTGAATTGTCCAAGCTCCATATTTAGAGAAGAAAAAATAGTTACTCAATAACAAACTTTAATATACCTAATGAGTAACAGTTATTGAAAAAGCTTTAATGTAGATAATAGGTAATAGTTGCTGAAACCCCATTATGTGGCCATTTAGAGTAGTGGGCTTTTCTAGCAAATGGTCATTAATATTGTAATGAGATTTGTTCTTGAGTAAAAGGAAAAATGTAAAAGGGAAAAGGGAAAAACACATATATTTCAGGAAAAGGTTAAACCCTCCTAACAATCTCCAGATTCTGAGCCACCAAGCCAAACTCTCTAGAACATCCCAAAGGTGAAGCTAACATGTGAACCTTAACATTTGTTCCGAGTTACTTTTACTGTTGTTCGTGTGATATAATTGTTCTACCGGTTCTGGTTGTTCCCATTGCTCTCTGCATAGCATTCCCTAATTTTGTATTTCTTTCTTATCTAATTAAATACCAATTGGCCAATTGTCAACACCCAGCCACACAGCCACCCATGCAGCAATCTTATAATGCTTGATTTCAGTTAGATTTCAAGTTTGTCTCTTTGGATTTTAGCATTTTTGAACTCCTTTTTCTGGTTGAAATGTATCAAACTAGTTCGCTCCTAGTAGTTTTGATTCTACGCTGTGTTTATTTGAGAAAAAAAAAAAGGAACATTGAGTGTACCAACTACCAAGAGCTTTTGTTTTTATCTACCTTGGAAATTTCTCACAAAAAATATTGTAACGTTGTAGGAATGTGAAGTTTGAATGCTTGAATTTTGAAAGTGGGCCAGTGGCGACAAGAAAGAGTGGCTCTTTTCCTCGACTTAGGTGAAGATCATGATGGCAAAAATTACAATGAGTTCAACAAGTTGAACAGGGACCTAATCCAAACATTGTAGAAAATTGTTAGCACATTTTCTAACATTACCACCCCCCCTTTCCACACACACACAAAGAGAAGGTGGTTTTCTTCTTTAACAACAATGCCTTTAAGGAACAGAAACAGGCTATTAAGCAATTCTCCCTGAAGTCCTCAAACTCCAAAACACAAACATACTAATTTAATTATAATAATACCACACTGATAATAATAGGACCAAGGATGATCTTTCTAGTAGGCATCCCAAACCAAGGTCTTGCTTTGCCAGCAAACTTAATTTACTTTCTCTAAGATTGTGTTGAGGCCATCTTAAGAAAATAGACTTTGTGTTTAAAGTCCCACTGATCCCTCTAAGATGAGTGACAGATTACCAGGAAATTTATGCCTTACAAAACTGATCAAAAGCTGGCAACTTCAACAGAATCTATTCTTGAGACTCTTGGCATACTAACAATGTAGAGAACAGTTACAAAAAGAAACAAAGATATGCAAGCATTCAGATAGCACACTCTTCAGATTAAACTGAAAAGATAAGAATTAAGGCAATCTTACCAGTAAACTGGACAGCGCAAGAGTAACCTTGCAACCTGGTTGTATCCACCTCTTTGTTTGATTTAAGCCTATTCACCCTAGTTTGAAGAATTTGACAATTTTCTGCCGTGGACTCACCACCTATTAACACACAACCACAAGTAAACAACTCAAAATCTACACCTGAAGTTGAAAGATATAACAGTTTGCCTTCAACAAAAATTTTGAAAGCAAACAAAATTAAAAGGGGCCAAATTTTTTAAAATTTGTCAAATACACTATTGGCTGTCAAGAATGAAAATTTCTACTCAACTTAGCTACATTATACAATTGGTCTCACTTGAATACTTATTTCCGATTTCTCAGGCAACAGGAGGTATGAAATTTCCAAATGTGTTCATTTCCCCACCATTTCTCCATTATCAAGCAAAGCATCAAATAAAATCAAAATCCCACAATCAGTCAACAGCGCTCACAGGAATACTACCCCCACAAAACGCATTTCAACATCCAACTAAATCAGCTAAAATGGAAAGGAACACTCCAATTGCCCATCAAAAGCCATAAAGAAAAGTGAAAAATTTAACAAACGGGTTTCTTTAAGAGAGAGAGACAGAAAGAGAAAGAAAAAGAGACCTCTGGAGAAGGGGACGATGTGGTCGTACTCGAAGCAGAGGCAGCCTTTGCAGTTGCAGAAACGCTTGCAGACGATGTTGCCAGCAGCGTCTTTGCGCCATCTCTCAGGATGACGACCAGGCACTGTTTCTGCGTTGGCCCAGCACTTGCTCTTCGCCTTCGAGTCGAAGAATCTTGGCCTCTCATCTTCTCCATTGCTAATACGAGAACGACGAGGGGAAGAAGACGAAGACGAAGAACTCATCCTTTTTTGCGTTTATGAGTTTCAGTTCTCTGCCGATCTGTCCATTAAGATGACATGAAGATTCAGAAAAACACATGCTTTTTTCATTACGTGTCAGCTCAGGGCACCCTTGAGTTTACTCTTGGCCCTTTTAAAAAAAAATGAAAAATTGTTTCTATTTTTAATTTTTTTTCTTTAGGTAAAAAATGGCGCTGTTACTTAACAAATTTTTTGAGTAAATTACGTACAACTCATTGAGTTTTGTAGAACCGAATTAATTTTTTCTCTTTTAAAAATGTTGATTTGTGAAAAAATTCCATCACATTTTAACTCATTGTTTGATGTATGTATAAATTTTGAATCTCTTTCTCTCAATTAAAAATAACTAATTAAATTATTTTTAAAATTTACATATTAATCGAATAAAAAACTAATTAAATTATTTAAAAATAATTCGAATCAATAATATAGAGAAAATCGAAATAACCTAAACCAAACTAGCTTCGGTCCATTACTTTGACACGTACAATAGTTTTCAACAATGTTCAACATTGCTTTTAAAAAAGCCATATTAAAGGAATATATATTATATTAACGATTTTAGTTGGTTAGATTACTGTAAAAGGCATGAAACCAGGAGATGCAGACCAAGGCCACCAAATTCTGGAGTCGTAAGCTGTCGTATAGTATGATTTCGCTATTTAAACTTGTATCCTTTCACCGAGTAAAGGCCGCAAAGGGGAAGAATATAGTGCTGGAACCTACTTGGTGAACTGTTCCCAGAATGATATCAAAACCCCGAGGTTATAAAATATACTGTTATAAGGAAGAACATCCAATGAAATGAAAACCGCATCAGTCTGATTTTTCCAATAAAAGGGGACTTGAAGGGAATAACAATAAACCATAGCACAACATGAAACTCGTAATGGTGTTTTCGTATCCAAACCAAACATAGAGCCCATCCAAACAGCATCTATACCTACCCAAGTCATGGAGAGGCAAGCTATAAAAGCTCTTACAACAAAATCTTTAAATTAATATTGGAATAACAGATTTGCAAATCAATCTTAAACTACTTTGGACCAATGTCCTTGAGAGCACAGATCTGCTCCTCCCCCATCGCAGACATGACAGACACAACCAGGTCTTTCCCCTCTGCAAAACCATCCTTGATCTGCAATCCCAAAAAAAGATTGTATTAGCAACGGCTCCCAACATTTGGCATACAGACATGAATGTGAAATACAACTATCATCTTGATGCAACACAAGTTCAACCATAATTTCATGGTTTGATAGATTTACATGAGGTAGGAGATTTATGCACATTTATAAGCACCTTGTAAAACGAGAAATGCAAATTTAGATAGCACTGTAATAAAAACAGACCACTTTAAGCTGGATTAAAGTTTAAACATGTCCAACAAAAGGACTGTCTTTACCCATAATAGGAAAATGGCATTCAATCAGGATGCCCCCGTCAAAAGGCCAGGAAATCAAAACATGTAGTTTTGAACGACTAAACATAAACCTTCTTTTTTGCTAAAACTATATTTCTTTCATTCGTTCTTTCACACAAATTCTTTCATCTCCCTTTCTTCTTTATGTAGCAGAAAATGAAAAAAAAAAAAGGAGGGGGGGGGGGGGGGGCGAAATCTGAGCTGCCACTGGACTAAGTGCATGGTAGCCAAAGGGATACGATATAATACATGTACCAACCAATGGTGCACAAGACTGGATTTGTTGTTTCTCTAGAATTCAAATCAGTAAATTTAATAACAACAAAAAGCTACTATAAGCAAAAGGGCCAAATAAAAAACATGTAAAAATAGTTAATTGATGCCTTTCAGAAAAAAAATAGTAGTTAATTGACCTGGGTCAACAAGTTCTCATCAGTTGGGAGCCTCAGATCATCCTTAGTGCCTCCGCTTTCAGTCAGCAAACTCACCTGAAATATTTAACTAGTTAAGAAGAGAAAAACACAAAAAAGAGAAAGAAAAAAGCAAAAAAGGAGCAAATGAACTTACAAATCCATCCTCAGAAATGTCAATCAACTGGTAGTCAGTACGATTGACATGTGGAACCTGTTAAAACAGAGAAAAGAAAACATTCATTAAAAACTAGTACAATTACATGAAGGTTTAAAAATGAGAATCAGAGAAACAATAAACGATTTACTAATTTAAGGAAGTTTTTTCGTACATCACAGTTGTGGGAAGAGGGAACAATATCTTCAAGCTTCTTGGCAGTGAAGATGTCAATTCCAACAAAGTGACACTTAGCATGACCGTGCTTCCCAGTCTTGGAAGTGGAAACTTCTACAACCTGTCTCACAACATACAACAGCAATCATTTGACACACAATCTAAATAGCAACCATAGGGTGCAAATCATCAGTCAACCCATCAAACAACAATTTATCACATGCCAGTAAATATCATCAGCTTGCTAACCATGAGAAGATTCATTAAAAAATTATTGATTTTTTAATACTACAAACTTTAATTAGTTGATCGTTTTTATTACTTTTTCCAATTTGGATTTGCTTCATTAAGGTTACTATAAAGCTAAAGATCATAGAATAAAAAAGCAAGAATCATATTTTATTCTTAATTATTTTTAATTTTTCAAAAATATCGTTTGCTTTTTAATCCTAGAAACGAAACATTACCTTGCACCTCCGGAAACTATTAAAAATAAATAAATAAATAAAAGAAGCAAGCAGCAAAATAAAAAAAAAATTCAATTATCCTATGATCGAAAGTACTGAAAAAAATTAAGAGATCTTAACCATTACAATCTCAACTTAGAAATCATAAACACTGAAAAACCTAAATCAGACAGATAATTCCGAGTTCATTGTCAGGATAATAACAGACAGATCCAAAAAATAAATAACTAAATTCCAGGATTCAAAGAGGAAACAACGAGATGGGACCTTGCAGGGGCGGTTTTTGATGACGATGTAGCCGTTCTTGCGGATGGTCCCGGCCTGTTGAGGGTAGGTTTTGGAGGCGCCGGCGTCGGCCTTGGATTCAAAATGGTGCTCCTCGTCCGACATTTGCGGGTTTCAAATAACTCTTTTGTTTCTCCTTTATTGGGGTGTGGACGCTTAGCAGTTGGCAGAATGGGGGCGGAGAAGGTGGGGAAATAAAGGGCAGGGCGCGTGCGGGGGTTTTATATGTTTATTTTGTGCATTAGGGTTTTCAGTTTTATTCGTGTTTATCCTTATGGGAGAGTGAAGGTGGGGTCCTTAGTGCTTTATCGCCGTTGATTTTTAGCTGTGATGGATGATGATGGGGAGGAATTTTGGATAGATTTTTAGGAATATGCTGCGTTCTTCGAACGCGACACCTTTTCATTGGGCTTGGGCTAGACTATTATTGCTTTAGTGGAGAGTATCAAAAGCTTAATTGTCAGTCAAACAATCTCAATGATGGCAATAGATATTCTTTGCAGCTATCCTACTCAATTATACAAGATACATATGTTTTATATTCGAATTTTAGACAGATTCAGATACCAATTTTAATATATATTTCAGATTCAGTAGAATATAGGTATCATTTTTTGAATCTCTATACTTAAATTTGATTATTAATATTTACTATAAATATTTTATTTATTTATTTATTTTTGATTATTTAAAGAGTTACTTGAGATATTTTTAAAATAATTAATTGTTTAAAATTTAATTTTAATGTTTGTTTATTTTTATAATTTTAATTATTAATGAATTATATGAATATGAATTGTGAAATATAATTATTTTCTTATATGAGTTGGGGTAATTAGTTACCATGAAGATGTTAATAAATTTTTTTGCATAATTGAGTATTTAAATGGACTAGGGTTGTTAACAGGTAGTGGGTAGGGAATTATACTTCAAGTACATGTAAGATATTAAAAAATAGCCAGGTAGTTGTAGGATTTGAGTTCCTTACTTATTAATCGAGTTTCAATTAGGGTACTTCAAAATCAACAAGTACCTTATCGGTTGACAATCTTAATGACACATTCATTTTAATGGTATCTTCATTCAAAAACATATTTCACTAAAGTTCTATCATTTGTCATATCAATTAATAAGGTATTAGGGTTCGAGTTTGAGAAGAAAATTTCAAATATAGCCGAGTAGTTGTAGAGTTCAAGTCCCTTCTTTAATCAGGTTTGGATTAGGTATTTCAAAATTAACAATTACCCTATCCATTGATCCTTTAAATTTCATCAACATATCTATTTTAACGATGCTTTTATTCGGAAATATGTTTCACCAAGGTTTCATCATTTGTCATGTCAGTAAATAGATAACTTTATTTTTTAAAAAATATTTTTTTTTTTGTGAAAAGCATAAAATACTTGTTTCTTACCAAATAAAACAAGTATTTGGTTATGGAAAATAGTTTCAGACATTTTGTACTCCTAAAGGCAGTTTTATTAGTCGTTTATACCCTTAAAATTAAGTGGTTTTCAGTATATGTTTTAAAGGATATTGAAAAGTAAATTTGAAAAGAAATGTGAGTTGTGAATAGTAAAACTGTATGTAAGTGAGTGAGTTTGGGGAGTGCCTAAAGCTCAAGAAACTTAATCACTCCCATAATAGACTAATAGAGATGTACATATCTTGGTGGATTAACATCATGTTTAACACTAAAGCTTAACATGTGAGAAGCTCAAAATTCTTCTACTTTAACAGCATCACCAGGCATTTGATAGGCATCTTTAGCCCTTGATTTCTTGACACCAGCCATGAACCAAACTTTGTCAGACTTGGAGCTCTCAACATTCACACTGGTGACTTTAACCCATACAAGGACCTTTGTTTTCATCCCTTCGATTCCACTCAGCTTTCCCCTTGACAATGTTGCTTTCACACGAGTTGCGTACCTAACAACCGATGCATCCTTGAACCTCACTTCGCATGGAGAAGGGAAGTACACAATCAGCTTGGATTTTGATTCATCAAATTCGTAACATGTTATGTTTCGTGGGAATAGACCGGGTGGAAGGTTGTGCTCCCGGAGGAGATCTGGCAAGGCCTTCACCGGTTTACCTGTAACAACAGATGGTTACGGTAAAAATCTTATGATATAGGCATTGTCAAACTATATATGTTGCGAATAAATGGAGGATTATGATCTGTGAATTACAGACCAAAGGCATCATGACAACAAACACATGTTAGCAAGACCCTCCCCGTTAGGCTTTTCCCAAGGAAAGGAGTCAATTAACTAGAAGCACGGTGTGTCGTCTATGGCAGTGAATCACATTGTTCTGTGTTGATCTAGAATGAATACCCAATGATCAGAATGGATCACTACACTAGGTATTTATGTAACAGACAAAAGTACTCTTACCTTTCAGCTTGTTGAATATCCATTTGGCCTTCTCTTCAACCGTGTTAGACAGAGACTGAAATCATGAATCACACTTTCCGTAAACAGCAAATTCATCAGGTGTGCAAGCATAATGGTAGAGAAGAAAGCCTAAGGCAATACATATGAAAGAAAGAAAAAAGCCAAAAATGGAAATCCTAATATACACGAATCTTCTTCTTATTCAAGAAAATAAAGCTAACCAGATCTTGATTCTCACATTCAGCTTTACCATGAAATATTTGAGAAAAGAGATGAGAAGTACTGGAACTTTATGCATTATCAAATTCTAGTGCAAGAGAAAGTTGAACCATCTAACAAGAAGAGTTTATAACCATACGCACAGAGAGGTCTTCAGTGATATTAGAGAGTTCTGCCTTGGCTTTCTTGGAAATCCAGAAGCTACCAGCTTTTGTCAATGCTTTCTGCATTTTCTTTTCTTCTCTTTACTTGGGATCTAGGAATAGTCACTCTGTTTATGCTCCCCACAGAGGGAATGGATGAGGCAGGGGGAGGTAGGAAAGAAAATGGCTTCCTCCTGACACCAGCTCACCACACGCTAAACCTCTCTCCCCAAGTGTGCCAATAGCTTTACAGCTCCCAAAAAATGACAAACTGAAAGAGAATAAAAAATGGCGCCCACAAAATAAAATGGAAAATACAAAACAAGGATATATATTTTTTTTTATTTTGAAAGGTTACAAACCAAGGATTATTACTGTTGTTGCATCATTTGAACCGCACCCTTGATTAAAATTTATATTTAGATACTTGAATTTTTTTTCATCCTTTAATTTGCAAGCATACATTAGATAATATCCTTAATCAAATCGACACCGTATAAAAAATTCAATAAAAACATGCCATATTTATGTTTTCACAAATGTCTTTTTTTTTTTTATGTTTTTTAAGAAACAAAAATTTCATTTCATAATAAAAAACCGTAGTAGTTACAACATGAGACATATAAAATAAATACAATTATTGAATGGCATACCGACCAATATTCCTTTTGTTTTGGCTTGGTTGCTAGCCATGGCTCTTGTAAAGGGGAAGATTTCCAGTCGTTTAATGAAATTCTTCTTTTAACTTTAAAAAAAAAAAAAAACAATTATAGTTCTTATTAACATGTCATGTGTTGCAATGTCATTAGATGTTTTGGATATATCACTCAATTGGACAAAATTGTTAATTTTATGTGTCAATTGTTAGATAGAAGTAAAATTCAAATACCTAATCATGAATTTTTAGATTTTATATATCAAATAAAAAATTAATTATAATTCAAGTAATTAACTTATTAATTACAATAAAATTTATCTAAATCTTAAATGGTTTTTTTTGTCAATTGTAACAATTATGAAATAGTTTACTCACTTGTTACTTTCTGTACTAGTACTTTTATTTGTGGATAATAGAAGAAGGGTTATGGCATAAGCAGGTTGTCCTAAATTTGTTTTCCCTTGTACATCAAAAATACTATTTCCTTTGTTTTAGTCAAATGAATTCAATTTTTGTCATTATTTTTAACAAAATCATAAAATAATTTTTAAAAATTTTAAATTTCAAACATTTCTAAATATATTTTTAAAAAAATTTATTTTTATATGATATTTTAAACAGCAATGATCAAAATTAAATTCGTTTGCTCAAAAAAGTTAAATGGAGATGAACAAAATGGAACAAATAGGGAGTATAAACTTGTAATAAAATAAGAACAAGGGATGAAAAGGAGGAGTTGAGGTAGCAATTTTTGATAATTAAAAATATATAGTGGTAGGTCGAAAGGTAGTTTCATGCTTCAATCTCAATTAAAGCAATAATGAGGATTAATTATTTTGTAAGACAAGGTAGACTAGGACAGCTCACCATGAACATGCAACTCTGAAAGACTTAATATAGAGCCAAAAGACATAAAAAGGAAGAGACACAGCCTATTTCCCAAGCACAGAGGATAGAAAGATTAAAAAAAGCCCTGCAACCTAACTGGAGAGAAAGAAAACATTTCATTCCAGCAATATCACAATCGTCCGTCCATACCTTTCGAAAGATCACAGCAAGACAAACGAGGGAAACACATTACCTGTAACAACTAGAAAATGTTAGGAATTTTGAGAATATGGTGCTCTGAAAAGTAAGTATATTTTCATATTTAATTCATTTAATTTATTTGTAATGAAAGTACATTTTGATAATAAGATGAAGAGTGTATTTTAAGTAAGCATTCATTATCTAATTATTAAGGAACTTTGATTTTATTGAGATATTAAAATACATTTGTATGAAGAGTCATCATAAGATACATGTATTTTAATTGAATTTAAAAATTATTCACAACCATATAATAAAGTTGATCACTTTATTGTGTTAAGGCTGTAATGTCTATGTTACTTTCAACGAAAAGAATGTGATTCATTTCAAGGGAATTATGAGTCTCAAATTATCGAAATAGTTGACTTTGAGTAATGACATTACAACATAAACTGAAAATCATGTGAGAATCAAATTTAAGTTTAATCATTACTTAAATTATGATCTCACACTTATACAGTTGCTTATAGTAGAATCAAAATCTTGATGGATAGTGGACTCGTGTTTAATCTCTTTATAATCTTTGATATATCATGAGCATGATCATCATAAAGCATTGATTGAGACTTCGCATGTTGGGATTATAATCGAGATGAATATCTGAGAACATATATACAAATAATGCAGTTCAGAGCATTAACATCAATTCTAGTGATTTCAAAAAAATTGGTAATTAATCTGAGCCCAGTGGATTGATGCATTAGCTACTCATCACATCTGGATACTCAAAAGATTAGATTTAGAGTATACTGAATCACTAATTGGATGAAATTCTAGACTAAGGGACAAACTTGATATAAAGGGTAAAATAGTAAATTCATTTTTTGTCATTGGATGGTTATGAGGATTCACGATATAAGGTTTACAATTGAAAAATTAATAATTAATATCAGATATTGAATTATTTCTTGTAATTATAGTTAATCCAAGAGTGCAATTATTAATCTATAATGGAGTGATTTCATGGTTGATAAGCTTGAATTATTTTTAATGAGATTATGAATAATTTTAAATTTATTGGAGCTTAAAATATCTATGTCCAAATAGATTCCCTATTTAGCTTCGTAAAATTCAACTTATTTAAATTGGAATGCATGTTTAATTTGATTAATTAAATTGTATACAAAAAAGACAACTTTAACATGTTTGTCTTAATTTAGATAAGAACATGTTATGTCTTAATTTAGACAAGAAATCATGTTTGGTATTAATTTAGACAAGAAAATATGTTTGTCTTAATTTAAGGCAAGAAAAATATTTTTTGCCTTAATCTAGACAAGAAAACATATTTGTTTCAATTTAGACAAGATAAAATATTTTTGTCTTAATTAAAGATAAGAGTTGTCTTAAATTAAGATAATACTAAAAGGATTCTTGCAAAATAAATCTAGACATTTATGTTGATAAAAGGAGACTTCATGTTTGACTATCACTTTTTTATTTATTATTAATTCTTTTTACATTAAAATGGATAATAATAAAATTAGAATTATTATTCAACAAAGAGTTTTATTTTATCAAGAACTCTAAATAATAATTAAAAAATTAAATTATTTATTCTTTAATTTTAATTTTGATAATTATGGAGCATGTTTGATGCTTCCATAACTCTAAATAGATGGTCAAGATTGATTCAAATGTATTTGATATTGATTAAACCTTTGAAGTAAGAGTTTTAATAAAAAGAGAAGAGATTAGAAGAAAAAAGATGTACGTACTTTTCTTGAAAAAGTTTCAACCGTCACTTCTCTCATCCTCTTAACTAACTATAATTAGTTAGTGCTTGTTTAATTTAAATAATTGTGATAAATAATTTAATTTATTTGAAATGGCTTTAGTGCTTGTTTGGTCTTTTTTTTTAGCTTATCCACCTCTTAAAAGCAAAAGTCAGGTCAAACAAAAATTTGGAGAAGCTCTTAAAAAAATGAGTAACTTTTTTTTAAAGAATAAAATTTAAAAAAAGAGAGCTTTAAAAAAAGCTCTAGAGAAGAGCTTTCTTTTTTTTTTAAAAAAAAACACGCTTTTTTTTTTAAGAGAATTTTTCTTTTTGTTTCAAAAATGTCCTCATCTATAAAAATAATTACAACATTATCTGTTTTCATTTTTATATGATTTATTATTAATTATAAATTTTATATTATATAAAAAATACTTTTCATA